>NW_004524639.1:4101258-4131576 GCF_000260255.1 Octodon degus
GCCGCCGCTCCCGGGCGGGGGTCGGGCGGCTAAGGTGCGCCTCTCTGCCCCTCACAGGCCGGAGCACCCCGCGGGAGCCGGGGCCTAGAGACCCGCCGGGGCGGCAGTGCCGGGAGCGGAGCCCGCAGGCCAGGGCCGGCGGTGCGGTGCAGCGCTAACAGGAAGCGGGGTCCCTGGGCCCCTTTGTGTGAAGGGCGGGGGAGGGGTGCCGGCAGCCCCAGGCTGCGGGCTCCGGGGACACCCCCGCCCGGCCGCGGCCCCCCTTCTCGCTCCTCCGGGGGCGCGCCCTCCTCCCACCCGCGCCGCGCTCCGGGCTAGCCTCCTCCCCACGCCCCCTGCCTGGGCTGCAGGTCCTATAGGAAGGGCATTACCATCCCTTCCCCACCCACCCGACACTTCGCTCTGTCCCCTCCCCGCCCATAACTTCCTCTTCTTCCCTGGCTGGGCCCTCGCTCCTCGGCACTCTCCTCGCCAGTTCGCAGATTTCCGCCCACCTTCCGCCTTGCCTAGCCGCAGCGCAGCTAGCGGGGTGTTATTTTCGCCCCCTCTGGTAGGAGTTGCTGAAGGTGAGACTCATGAGGGAATACAAGGTAGTGGTGTTAGGGAGCGGAGGGGTTGGCAAATCTGCCCTTACTGTGCAGTTTGTCACTGGGACTTTCATTGAGAAATATGACCCCACCATTGAAGATTTCTACCGCAAAGAGATCGAAGTGGACTCTTCCCCCTCCGTGCTGGAAATTCTGGACACCGCAGGAACTGAGCAGTTTGCCTCCATGAGAGACCTCTACATCAAAAACGGCCAAGGTTTCATCCTGGTGTATAGTCTGGTTAATCAGCAGTCTTTTCAGGTAACCAAACTAAGTCTTCTAATTTGTTAGAAGGGGGTGTGGTGATCCTACTTCTGATTTGCTTGAACCGCGCGTTAATGCCTGTGTTTTGCTTTTGGAAGTTAGAACACGTTTTTTAGGTTACCCGTGGAAAAGTATTGGGTTGTTTCTGTAGAGGGGACTAAAGCATGAAACGCCAGCGAATATTTTAAAAGTCATATTTAAGGAAAAGAAAAGTGAAAACGAAATAGGTTAGTCGGTGCATTGTAGCCTGGAATATAACCGTGTGAAATTGCTTATTCAATTCAACAAGTATTGATTAACCTAGACGACACAACATTTAACAGATAATCTTGGGTAAATAGAGCGATCTGAAAGGAAAATTATTGGGAGCTCATTATCTCTTGTATAGATAAGACCGGTGTCTGTTCCCCTTCCTCCCCGCTTGCTTTTTTCTCCCAAGTTTCTCAACTGGAACTGTAAATCATGGTACTGCGAGATGAACTGTCTGCCTTCCGGGCATTTTGCTTACTAACTCGGGGCTGGAAGTTTCTAAATGAAAAGACTTGTGCCTAGAATTAATAACCAGCAAGAGTCAAAACTGATTCTCCTTTTCTGCAGTTGATCCAAATTGTTTTTGGTATCATAGCCTATATTTCATAGAAAATATGGGTCTGGAAACACTGAAGGAGTGCACCCTGGCAGTGTGACCATAGTGGATGTGCTCCAATTTCTTTGGAAAACTCTGTTCTGTCCTTTACTTGGAGATAGACGAAAGGTTTAGTGTTATTTTAAGAGATGCAATAAGCGTGGCTATTCCTTGAAAATAAATAACCTTATATTGACTCATTATATTGACCTCCATTGATTTAGGAAATGGATATTTTTTTCTGCATTTAAAGGTATGCACTTAATGTTGCTTACCTAAGAGACCTTAAGTGCTTTAACCAATGAAATGTGCTAATTTCACATTCTTTAATATTTGGAGTTAAAAGACTATAGTAAAAATTTCCAGTAACTTTATAGAGCAACTCAAAGATTTTTTTAAGATAAGTTTTGAGAAAGCAGGTCAAAGCTATCAAGACCAAACTCAAGTTCATTTTATATATATATGCTTAAATTCAAAACCAGAACGTCATAAAAACATTTTTCCACTGAAACTACCAAAGTGCTAAAGATGATATTTGACAGACATTTTTAAAGATCCTCAGGGATTTGTTATCCTATCAGCTGACTCTCTTGAGGCTGCGAGTCTTTTGAAGGGTGTTTCATAAGATTTCCATTATATCCACTTCTGTTATGAACACAGAGAAATAAATCTGACATTATTTAAACAGATTTAGACTTATTTGAGCCCAAATGCCCTAGCTTTGGATTCTCAGCTGAACTTGTGATTTTATGTTAAAAGCAAATCTTAAATTATAAAAAAAAATGTAATGCTAGGATTAAATCTGTAATGTTGTCTTAAGTTGATACTTTTTTCCCCTCCCAGAATGAGTGCTAATGAAGAATTGCTAACGTTCTTATCTTTTGTAATTACTTGGAAAATGTAGTGCATGGGGGGAATAAATCAGTAAAAACAAACACAGGCAAAGAAAAGCATGACTTCTTCCCACCCAGATTCCTCTTGTGTTATCCTTCCTGATAGGTGATTTGTTGCTATAGTTTTTAGTGTACTTTAAGGTGCTTAAATTTGTTGTGATAAAGACATATTATTCCATTTTAAATAAGAAATTTAAGTGTGTACTAATCTGGTTTTAAAACTAGTCTTCCAGACATTATAAAGTGTTTTTTATTGCCACCTCAAACTTTCTCTCAGGCTCTCTTACTAAATGGCCAAGAATGCATAGATGCTGCAATCCTGTGCTTGGATAACAGGTGTTACAAGGAGCAATGACAAACAGGCAGGTTTAGGATGATGGCCAAAAATCCTTATGTATGAATATATTAATTATATTTTGGAACTTGATTTTTTTAATCAGTATAGACTAAGGGTGGGGGAAGTGATTGTATGAGGCTTAAGGTTAGTGTGCAGCCTGTGTTTTATTATTCTGACATGAAACCAACAGGTAGGATTTGTGGAAATTATCAACTTTCTACTTCACTGGAAAAACATAATGGTTAATTCTTTATTTGGGTGTGTGATTTTGGATTTGTTTTTATATAATCACCAAGGGGTGACTTTTTGTAATCTCTTTTTGTGATATTGTTGTACTTCTGCTGTGGTCATGCCAACATCATTTTTTCTTTCTCTTTGTCATTATTTGAATAGGATATCAAGCCGATGAGAGATCAGATTGTCAGAGTGAAGAGATACGAAAAAGTCCCCCTAATCCTAGTGGGAAACAAAGTGGATCTGGAACCAGAAAGAGAGGTTATGTCTTCCGAAGGCAGAGCTCTGGCTCAAGAATGGGGGTGTCCTTTCATGGAGACATCGGCAAAAAGTAAATCCATGGTAGATGAACTTTTTGCTGAGATCGTCAGGCAAATGAACTATTCATCCCTGCCTGAGAAGCAAGATCAGTGTTGTACAACTTGTGTTGTCCAGTAAAAAAGATAACCTCAATCATGGCCATACCGAGCAGGTTAGTTGTTAGTGGGAACTGTGATAAGCCAGGTAGTGTTTTGGTTTTAATCAATTTTAGCAAAAAGCTGGTTAATATCTGTATGTATGATGCTACTGTAAATTTACTTTTATAGTATTTTCCTCAGCATAAAATAGTCAACATTCGATGCCGAATAGCTAAAAAATGTACATAAGCAAAACAAAGGTAAGAAACTGCCTACATTCCCATCACCGCATTTTTAAGTGAGTTACTATCTTTTTTCTCCTTTACTAATAATATGGGGGGGTGAATAAAAACATAATATATATTTCCTTTGTTTTTGCTGATTGAGCCTCCAAACTGCACAGGAGAACATTGAAAATTTTCAGGAGATGTCTAGATATTAATTTTTTCCTAGGCTTTTATGCTTTTATATATCCTTGGTAAGAGAGTTGCTATAATTGAAATCATCAGTTTACTAATCACCCAAGTGCTTGATTTAATGGGATGATTATTTAATCAGGTTCATCTGTACCTTGCACTGAAGGGACTTAAGTGACCTCTGGTAATAACAAATTATAATGCCATAATGTACCTTGACTTCATTAGGAATATATGATACATATGAGAATCTGATTAAATCACCTGTAATATGTTAAGACTATCCCAAATAGTAAATAATGGATTAATAATAAATCCTCTGTTGAGTTAACTTAGTTTTTTAAATGATAGGTTTTGAAAAAGTAAGTTTGTATAAAATTTACTGATCATTTGCACTGAGATTATTTTCTTTATCTCATGATTCTGTAGATTATAACTGAGCAAATAGTCTTACTTCGTAACACTTAGATAATAAGATAAAACAACCAATATTGTGGATGACTGAAAAGGCACCACAAATGCCAGAGCAGCCTGACAACATCAGGAGTGAAATTGATCTTTCTGAGCCCAGGCTGACCTCGAGTGTAAGAGGCAGTGTTGCAAATGGCAAGAGGCACATCAGATCACTGAGATGATCCCTAATCAAAGGTCTGGCTTTATAGCTGCTCCCTGGAGAACAGACTAACAGTCCCTAATTTATCTTTTCAGGCAAGGTCTGCTGTCAGGTAGTATCATCTTTGAAAAGGAAAGATGAAAACAATGCTTTCTTTAAAATGCTTTTACTCATTAGCTTTGTAGCACACTAGCACATGATGAAGACTCATTTTTTTTTTATTTCTAGCTACTTCTGCTATTTTAAAAAGTCACTGCTCAGGGGGCCAGGGAGATAGCTCAGTGGAATAAGTGCTTTTCTGGCAATCTCAGGGTCCTGAGTTCAATCCCTGGTACCACCAGGAAAAAAAAAATGAAGTCACTATTCAGACTGTAGGTATAGGTCAGCTTGTTGGTGTAGTGTTGCACTTGCAACATAGTTTTTTGAGGAAGACACAAGTCCTTGTAAGTGATTGAGTCCCGTATTCCTGCTCCTGTAATCTCTCTTTGCAAACTATAAACCAGCTTCAAGTTTGAACAAGTTCCAGGCAATTATTGCATCTTTATCATGGCGCTGTATTTCTCAGCCACTTTTAAATGAGCAGATGATTTAAACATATACTTTTTGTTTTGATATAATTTTTATCTGTATAAAAACGAACCAAATTCCAGAAAATGATTCCAGTTTTCTGTCTATCATTTAGAGTACACAGCAACAAGAAGGAAAAGGAATAAAATTAGCTTTATCCATATAGAGGCCAACTGTCACTTTCATTGGCAAATGGATACTTTCTAAAGCTATTTTTAAGCCTTTTTGTTTGAAATTATTTCTGAATTCATTTTGCAACTTTTTGTGATCTGAATTATTTTGTGAGCCATTTTGGTTAATCTCTGTGTGTGTCTATCCAGCTATAATTTCATTTGTTATTAATAAAATGAAAATCAGCAGGCTGGCTATGGTGGTATGAGCTGTAATCCCACATACTGCTTCAGGAGGCTGAAGCAGTAGGCTTACCAGTTTGAGGCCAGCCTGGGCAATGTAGTGAGAACACATCTGCAGAAGCAAAACAAACCCTCTAAAACATGCCAACTAAAAATCAGAAATTAACAGTATTCTTCATATTTTTAGTCATCATCAAGTGTCCCATATTTTTTTTTGCTTGGTCTTTTTTTGTAACTATAATGTATGAGTGAAGATGTGGATCTTAAAATACCTCATCAGCTGAATTTTGAAACTATTAAAGTGAACTTCCTTAGCAAAATCTTTTAGAACAATGTACAGTACGTTATATAGTTTTCTTTTGACATCAAATAAAATTGAAATAAGATATATGGGGATAAGATAGGTAGGAATCCGTAATCTGAGGCTAGTAAAGTTTGTGGTTGTCCTTGCTCAATATTTACTTTAAAAAATTTGCACTGATTCACGCATGGTGATGGGCACCTGTAATTTCAGCACTCCAGGAGACTGAGGTAGGAAGACTGCAAGTTTGATCCCAGAGCAATTTAACAGCTTAGCAAGACCCTGTCTCATTAATAAAGGGCTGGGGTATAGCTTAGTGTGAAGTCTCTGTATTCTGTCCCCACTACCATACACACACACACACACACACACACACACACACACAGAAAAAAATAAGAGATGGGCTTTAAATTTTGTAGCTTATGAGTCATGGAATTGTCATTCCCAATCTAAGATTGAAGATAAAACTTTGACAGATAGAAGTAATTTGAGAGATGTTTGTCCTGCATATTTAGAAAAGTATTTTGTCTAAGTTAGAAATAATAGAATTTAAGGCAATAGGACTGTGATTATTGTTAATTAGTTGTGTTTAACTCAGAGAGAAATATCTGTTAATATTCTAGGAATTGCTCCTGATAAATCCATTTATTTATTGACACCCCAATTTGGGTCACTGGTCGCTTGCCCAACACTGGTTCATCTGCGTGGCTCCCGGAATTGTTTCCTCACCTTTTATGCTTCCACTGGCAGTCGTGCTAGTGTAAGTTTGGAAGCCTAGCCAGAATGTTTCTACACAGCTATAGTCACGATTTTTTAACTTACTTGTGGGGATGCCATCAAGCACTTTGCAGGACATCTTTTACTGTGCAGCAGCAGTATAGCTGACCCCAGTCAGTGTGGTAACTGCCTCCTTTTAGTCACTATCATAGTTTCCCCATATTGATATAATTGGCAGTTTGCTCTTTTGGTATATTATTGAGAAGGGATAGATGCTATGAAACAAGTAAATCACGGTTCTGTGGGGATTCAGAGAAAGGACAAAGCAATTTTGCAACATTGTGGGTTCTGTTGTGTGGTGCTGTTTAGTGGCATCTTTGATTTCTATACACTAAATATTAATAATGTTTCCCCTTCCTCTGTTTGTGACAAACAAGAGTGTCTTCAGAAATTGCCAAATGTTCTGTGGGCAGTTGAAGAATCCCCTCTGGTTAAAAAGCACTGAATTGGAGGAGCTAGGTGGCAGTAGCATTTGATTCAGTTCTAGAAAAATGGGTAGAGTCTGAGGGACTGAGAAGGGTAGAGTTATTTCCAAACAGATGGAATTTAAGGAAGTGTAATATCCTAAAATATTCTGTACATTTTGAAAGGAAGGGAAAAGATGAGTAAACTTATCCTTTCAATGTGACAGTACAGTAGAGCCTCTATCAAATAGAAGTTTGAAATGGTGATTTTTGAAGGATTCCTGTATTTCATTCCAGTACTGATGAAAGTTATATATATATTTTTAAAGACGGAAATGGGGTAGGGGGTGTTTTTCACCTCCAATTAAAAGTCTCCTGTAAGATTTTATACTATTTTCCTTACTTATTGTAGAATGGGTTTTTTCAGGTGGAGTAAATGGTACATAAGAGTATCAAACCCCAGGAAGCAAACTGAAAGAACAAAAATCATTATTTATGTCGGCCCCAGTTCATTATATATGTCAGCCTGAAGAGAAAGAGAGACTCTTGATTCAAGACTAGCACATCATTTCACGTGGCAGCGGAATGCCTGGGATGTTAACAAAGGCTCCTGAAATGCTGAAACATCTATGAATGCCATTTTTACCCTAGCTGGACTTACTGTTTGTAAATACAGTAGAATTGATTAGCATTTTCAGAGGTTTTTTTAAAAAATAAATAACAGTGTAGGATCAGAACAGCTTAGTCTGATTCCCAGCTTTTCATTGGCTCTGATATGCTGGGACGTTAGCATGTGCAAAGGAAAAAATGCTTAATATTAAATCCTACCACACACAAGCATTTTCATATGCAAATTAAACATTAATCATATCAATAAAATGGGTGAAATTCTGTTATAAAAGTTGTAGGGTTTTTTTTAACAAAAAAAAAATACTCTTCTTTTTTTTCCTTATGCTATTCTGTGTATCATTCTGAGTGGGGATGGGAGAAATGGCTTAATTGAAATGCTCATCTGATATTCAGTTTTCCTGGTGCCCCCAGAGTAAAGCAGAAGTCTTGGACAGAGTGAAAAGCAAGCTCTGGAGTAGTTTGTGCCATGAGAGCCTACAGTGTGTGTGGAGTAACTGGCTAGAGCAGAGCTGCTTTGCCCTCTCCTCCACGCTTCATTTGCCAGACTGTCACTGACCCCCAAAATATTCACTGTAGAGAGGGAATGGGTGCCTAGTTCTACCTGTGCTGAGTGTAGAGGTGTCTCATAATTAGAATGACTCTGTATGTCTGTTCCCTTTTTAATTGCTTCCTTTTAACCTCAAGATTAGACTTTTATTGCAGAATAAAGTGAATATAAAGCCATTTGGTTTTACCCCATTACCTCTCTGGCTTAGAATGAACCATCAGTAGAATTAACAAAAAATTGCATCATGAAGTTGGAGAACTGCCACCAAGGAAGTGTTCTAGCCATCCTACAGGAAAAAGTCTCCTTGTGGGATTTCTTCTCAGTGGAATTCTACAGTTCAGAAGATAATTTCACTAAGAAAAATTAAAGTCCTGTACGCTTTTGAAAGAAATTACCTAACCAAAAACATACTCCACATTCATCTGGCTAGCCACAGTACTTGGAATACCACATTCAGAAAGTGCAGTGCAGAGTTGCTGGGAGTAGTACTTTTCTCTTGGGTCTGAATCACACTTAGAAACCAGAATTGGCTCACTTGGATCACACTGCTGCTGTTCATCTTGGGCCTGGTCACAATATTTGGGATCCTAGAATTGAATTTGTAGTAATTTAAAATTTGGAGATTTTGGTTCTAGGAAATAAAAAATAGCGATTGTCTTCCCTTCTACCTAGTTTCACCACAGATTTTTGATATGCATGCTTTCATTTAAGTGCAGATGCCTCTCCAGTCCCAGAAAGGTCAGTTTTACCTTCTGTGTGTTTCTACTGGATAACAGGGAGCACTTTTAATGAGCTAGTCTTCCTTTCCACTCCTAGTAAGTTTCTTTTTTTTTTCTTTTTTCTTCTTTTTTTTTCTGGTACTGGGGATCAAACTCAGGACCTTGCACTTGCAGGCATGGGCTTAGGCCAATGAGCTATCTCCCCAACCCTCTCAGTAAGTTCAGAAGTAGCATGCAAATTAGGGTTGAGAAACAAAACTGAAGACCTTTAACAAAAATGTAACCTGTATCAGATAACAGAATTGTAACCTTGTATCTTTTTAAAAATTCATTTTAAAAAAATTCCTTTGATTAAATCACTAGAATATCACATGCCTAAAATGAGAAAAAGAATAAGTAACTGATTGTACGTTTATATTTGTCAATGTTATGTTGAGCTGTGGGGGACTCAGGTCAATAATTTCTGACATTGCCAGTTAAACAGAAGACCCAATGCTATTATGTGCTACTGGACTCTTTTAGAATATTTTGCTGAGTTTACACACCTATAATATTCAAATAATGGAACTTAGAAAAAAAGGGATACAGATGAATGTCCATTTTGTATCTGTATTCAAAGTGGTTAGGATAGATATATAGATGCATTCTCTTAATGAATAGAATGATTTGTTCTAATGGTGTTTGTAAATAGGATATCAAGTCTGCATCTTGTACAGCAATTAACCACTAAGAAGAATGTATGCAGTGTGTTGGTTATTGAAACTGTCCTAGCAATTTGATTTGAAACTGTCTCATTGCTATTTGTTTATCAATAAAATTATGAAAAAAGAAAGAAAAAAAATAAAATGTCTAAAAAAAAAAGAAAATTGAGAGAAAGAATGCTAGTAAGTTTCATTGTATTTAGAAATGGTTAAACCAGTTAAGCAAAAAACATTCATAAACTGTTAAGCCTTTCATAAGCTGTTGTTAACATCCCAGGCATTCTGCTGCCTCGTGAAATGATGTGTTATTCTTGAATCAAGAATCTCCGTTTTTCTTCATGCTGACATAAATAATGATCTTTGTTCCTTCAGTTCTGTGTTTGGCACTCTTGTATACCAATTTACCCACTTGGGAGACTTATTTCATAATTTACTGAGGAAAATGTTTGTGCTATTGTTTATTTTGTACTGTTATGTTTTTTTAATTAGAAAAAAGTAAAGCTAAGACATTAATTAAGATTTGAGTAGATTCTTCCAAAATTAAGAATTTTGGGAAGTATCTTGCTGGAAACTTGAGAGTAAGAATAAGATTAACTTGTGTCTATCTCAGGTGCAGCAAGTAGTAACTTGGCAGTGTGTGTGGATGTGATAGCCTGTGAATTACAAAGTACTAATTTGATCAGCTACCCTTAAAATTTCTAGGTTATATTTTTCTAAGTAAGTGAGAGTGTTAATACACTGAAAATTTTCCCGTCTCTATGGAACAGGAATGTTTACATTTTATGTTTTCTGAAATTCTTATCTGTGGGACACTATCCTTTTTGCTTAATGCAGATGTTTCAGGATTACTGTAGAGAATTATAATTCCTTATTCTCTTGGAAAACAAAGAAAAATAGCTTATGCTTAAAAGTATACCAAGGGCTAATATTACCGAGTCTTACTCCAGAGAGTCTCTTGATTTCACTGAGGTGTTGTGGAGCAATGTGGATGGAACAAAGGTGACCTAGTTTGTTTTGTGGACAGGAACTAATGGATATATAATCTTTTTTTTTAATGTAGGTTATGGTAGGTGTACTGCTTTATATTAATATTTATTTTGGCTTGATATGAATCAAGACTACTTTGACATTTGATTTCAGAGAAGGCCAATACTATTAAATCATCACATTATATAAGTTTGTATTTAGGAAATGAACATATTGGAAAATTTCAAGATTTTATGATTATTTTGAAGACATGTAGAGTAAAATGTATAGGAAACTTATTCAGATGAATTGAGGGAAATGTAGTCTGAAATACTGAAAAGTGTTCATAATGAATTGCCTGTATACAGTAATAAAATACTGTTCTAAGTTGGTAAGGAAATTTAGATTAAACTGGTAAAAAGTTCCACAAAGCTCCATGATCTTCTAGAAGTATACAAAATATTTGAGAAATGAAAATCATACCTGATATCAATGTAGTCGGTTTATAAAATACTGTCACAAAGTACCTTATATGATACTTACAACAGCATTTCCTGCAATGAAACCATTTTCATCACGATTTTAATAATGAAAAAGCTGGATTTGCTTAAGCTTAGGTAATCCTGTGTCCTAATTAACTTTAATGCAGAAAATTTTACCTTTAATCAGACAAAATGTTTCTGATCGTTTCTAAAGAGGAAAACTTTTTTCCAAATATATTTAGGTGGCTGAATTTCAATGATGAGCAGAGAGCTAGGCTCCTTAAAAGTTAACATGTTTATGATATAGTTGCTAGTACGCGTTCTCTCGGGATCTTTGCATATTATAGAAGTGTAGTTGTCAAATAAAATTAAAGTTATGCATTTGTAAACGTTGGTACAACCCCTTGAGATCTTCTGCCGGTTTTGCTTGGCATTGTATCATAGTTGCTATTCTTTTGTTTCTGGCTTTATAACATTTTTTATCTCCCACATTAAAAAGCAAACATAATTTCATTCCCCTAGAAGCTATTTGGTGATTCAGCACAGCTGAAGGACATTGTGTCTATAGGCATGATAGATTTTTTTCCCCAGTATTAAATGGAAGGACAGAAATCTATCAGCTGCAAGAGCAAAGACAAGAATCCCAATCACAGAAGTTCCTATTCTTGGGAATAGTATATCAAAACAGGCAGCCAAAGTGAGAAATATCAACTAGTGCTATGAATAAGCAGCTAGGCAAAACCAGGGTACCTCGTAGGTGATCAACGTCTAAACTCTGATTAAACTCTGATTTTACTTTTAATTCCCAAAAAACTAGAGGTTGGGAAATTTTGCATACTGTCAAGTTAGCTCATAATTACCTCGGATTTAATTCTAATACAGATGGAGTATGAAAAGAACAAGTTCAAATTAGGGGCACTGTTTGCCACAGCTTTTAAATTGTAAGATCATTCAAACCAGTAAGAACATTTTTAAGATGATGCACATATAAGTAAAAAAAGTGTAATCACATTAAAACAAGCTACAGTAGTTACGCAGGCATAGTGTATTCTATCCAGTGCATCGTTACTGTGCTGCTACTATTCAGTGGCTTTTCTGAATCACAGAAAATGTTGCAGAACACAATAAAATTCGACTGTAGGATTCTTATTCTCATCATCACTTGTGCATTGATCAGTTGTCTGTTATGTTTTACAATTATAATTTATATTTCTATATTTTTATGGCATGTTTATCTTAATTGCAGATAAAACTCAGAGGAAATTTGCACAGATGCTGCTTTGGAGAACTTTACAACCTGGGTTGCAGAACTGAGCCTTGGTAAACCTGTCTCTATTACAGCATGTTGCCATACATCTAATTAAGTGCTTAAGGTCTTTGGCCTTCAAGATCCAATGACCTTACACAGGAATGCTTAGCACGTTTACCATACGTTTAAAATCTGTTCTTTATTAATCAGTCCTTTTATAGCTTTCTAAGTTCTTATTGATGGTTAATATGCAAGGATTAATTTTTAATATTTTAATTGATTTCTTTAATCAGTTTCTCAACTTGTATTTATTAAACACTCAAACTCAGTATTACCTACTCAATGCCTTTTAAAAGAAAGTTATAATGGAGAAAAAAATTGAGCCTTAAACAAATGGTTACTTCTGTATATTACCTCGTACCAGTGCTTCATCCTATTTGTAAAATCTTTCTCCTTTAAGTGGTTGGTTAATATTTTGAGAATTTGTTTACGTGTGGCAGTGTTGTAAACGGAAACTAAAGATCACATTTTACCTGTATGGATGGAATATCCCTTTCCCCAAGTCCGGTTTGTGATGTTTTTGTAATTAACATGTTCTGAAAGTTACAATTGATATTGAAAATTGACTATACTTAGTTGAAGAGTTAAGTGTTTGATTCCATTAGGTTTTCACATGTGTTAATCTCATTTACAGCATTGAATTGCGGCAGTAACATTTTCCTTTCTGTGAAGTTCTAAATTTAGTTATGACCTACTTAGTAATGCTTTTGAAAAGGGATATTGTATCCATGGTAAATTAATTGTATACCTAAACAGAGATAGCTCAGCTTTGCCTGTCGGGCTTGTAATTGACATCTAGTAGACTTCTGCACATGTAAAATTGAATTCAAGTAAAATCATATACACTTTCTAGTTCTTAATATTTATCTTTCTGAATAATAGTTTAAAGCAATATTTGTTAAAGTTTTCTTGCACTATCACAGTTGCTTTTTAGTTATTTCTCAAGAAGCATGTTCGTAGTAGAGACAAAATCTGTGTAACAGGAGGGATAGTAGCACCAAGTCTCTGGGCTATTTTTTTATTTTTGCAAATGTGCATTCTAATAGCCATTGCCTTCCATGTTGTTTACCTTATCAGCACATTTTGTCTGAATACTTGAACATTTTCATAGTAACACAGGTGTAGAAACAGAAAGGAAACTTACAAAGGGTAAGCTTTTGGTTCAGTTTCAACATCATGACAATGAGTGCTTTTCCTAGCAGTGATTTTTCAATTATGTAAGTTTGACAGTATTTTGTTGTTGGGTTTTTATTTGATTTTATTTGTGCTTTTCATTTGCAGAAGTTGATAACTGCAGCTCACCTACTGCACCAAAGTTCTCGATTTTAGGAGCCCAGCTTTAGTCATTTGAACATGCTTCTAGGTAAAATAGAACAAAACAAAAACAAAAATAAACCAAAACTATACTTTTGACCTATAGTAATAGCTCAATAACTTCGTCAAGGAAAGCTCTAATATATGCAGTGATGGTTTATGGAAGGGTGTGGCGATTTTTGAACTTATATTGTGTGTGATGTTCAAATAAAGTGATACCTACATTCATGTGATTTCTTGGTCAGCATGACCATTAATTATTGAATAGAAAAGGATTAAACTTAAACTTTGATTTCCTTTTTTAAAAATCGTGTTGCATTTGATTCCTAATCACTCAAAATGAACTCTTGTTCTTGAATTTTATAGTCAAATTGTAAGGATAGAGCCAATTGAAACATTGTTTTTTATTTATAAACTGCTTCAAATGAATACTTAAGTTTGCACTTTAATACCAGAGTTAAACCAAGCATTCGTTTCAAAGTAGGTTTAAGTGTTTGTGAGTCATCTTTTTAGCTTGTAGAATTCAGAAGGAATCAAATAATTCACGATTAAATGTTCTGCAGATTATTGATTTTTTAAAACAGTGTTCCTTTCCTAGGAATATTGTCATCCCCTCTCCCGCCCCATCTCTCTCTTTTACAGTGTTCATTGTCATTGACCTCAGCAGCAAATTTAACTTGAATTCACCTAGGATCGCAGGAATCAGGGGAAAGTGATTTTAAAGATGGTTTCTCCAGCACATTTTAAGAAAAGGGACCAAAAGTTATTTTAGCTTCCTCAATAGATTGCATGTTGCCTACTAGGATAATAAATTAATATTAAATGCAATATATGTCTTGTCTTTACTATGGCATCTGTTTAGGAGTTGTTCAAATCACTGCAGTAGGGCTCTGCAAATAAAATCATGTAACCTATTATGGATCTAATGTACTGTAACTTTATCAGTGAATGGTAAAAATCTCAAATAACAAGTACATTGAACAATTACCTATAAAGATTTGTAAAAGTAAATTTTTTCCAATAGATTTCATTCTTGTCATTTTGTAAGACGACCCTACAGTTCACCTGTTTGTAACTTTTTTAATAAAATAGACATCTGTATTACTGAAGTTGGTTGTTTGAGTTATTTCATGTATTGCATCTTATTCTAGACTTGCTAGTGTATAAGTCTTTCTTGTAACTGACAGTCCTTTTTATCAAGATAATAGTTTGCATTACAAAGGATGTTGAAACAAAAGTTAAACATTCACTTATTTCCTTTGCCACTATTTTGGCATATGTGGGGGAGAATTTAAATATATGCTAAAGTAAAATATTTAATCCAGTGAGTAACTCACAGATAAATCAGAAATTAGAAAAAATGGGTCAAGGTGAATGTACATGATTTGGCCCATAGGAAAAAGTACCTGAAATGCAATTTTGTTGGCTAAGAAATATCTTTGTATAGATGATTTTAGGAAACAATAAGCAGTATAATTTGATTTTGAAATATTAAGAACATTCAACACAGTTTATTAGGCAAAACCTTTCAGTGGATAAAACAATCACTTAATTCATGGGTTGACTCAAGGGTTTTAAACCGTCAAATTGAAATTATTTTAATCTCTGCAATTTTATGTTTTAGTTTTTGTTTTTGCAGTATTGAGGATTAACGCCAGGGCTTCGAACATGCTAGGCAAGCACTCTGGTGTCGAGTAATGTCTCCAATGTGTTTGTTTTGCTTCATTTGACACACAGCATTGCTGAGTGCCCAGGTTAACTTCAGACTTCCAGTCCTGCCTCAGCTTCCAGAGTGGCTGGGATTATAGATGTGCACCATCACAAGGAGCTAATTTCAGTGGTTTTTTTTTTAATCTTTTATTTATTTGTTATGTAGTCTCACTATGCAGCCCAGACTTGTAGTGATCCTACTGTCTCAGCCTCCCCAGTGCTGTGATTACAGGCATGTGCCACCATGCCTGGTTTTGTTGGCTGGCTCAACACAGGGTGGTGCTGAATGTGGCACCAGGGATCGAACCCAGGTCCTTACGTTTGCCAGGCAGGCACTTAGACTGCCAAGCTATCTCCCCAGTTCTCAGTGTTTTTGAAACTCCATCAGTCTTTGAAGTTAGACAATTGTGCTCAAATATATATGGACTTTTTTTGCATCGTAAATGGACAGATTTTATATACCTGAGTCATACCATATAGAAAATGTTACTATCAATTTATTAGGCTCTAGCTGTATTATGTTGTATTAAATGCTGTTGTTGGTGTCCCTTTTTATAACAGTGAAGCCATTCATGATTTCAAGGCCCTCTTTTTTTCCCACTAAAGGAGCAGTAACCTTTAATTTAGCAAGTTCAACATTTCTAACTGAATGGGAGGAAAAGGGAGGGAGAGCCAGAGGGAGGGGGAGGGAAACAAGGTAAGAGCCAAGGGAAACTAGGCTGGTGAGCCCAGTCAGCTTCAGACGTCAGCACTGACAGATCACCTTTGCTCTTGCCCTCTGGCCTCTTCAAATCATTGTGGGGAGAAGATTCATCTTGTCTCCATACTCCAGGATACAGGGTTCTGGTGTCAAGATCCAAGAGTGTAAGACTTCAGATTTAAAGCAAGGATAGTTTCTCAAGTAGGCTCCTGTGCTCTCCTATATTTATCTCATTTGAAGTTTACTACTATCTGGTGTTTTGGACTTTATTGTCCTGATTTTATAGTTGATGAAACCAAGGCTCAGGAAAGTTGTGACTTAAGTTCATAAAGGCAAGGTCAAACTATGAAAATGTTGAGAAAGGTCCTTTTGGAGAAGGTTTCAAATAAATTCATCACTGGATAAAGTCAAGTGGGAACAATTAAAATTGTAAAGCTCATGGAATCATGATGAAAAACAGCAAAGAATAGCTGTTTTAAGCCAGTGTGGCAGTCCATATGTAACAAGATGCTATAGGTCCTATTTAAAGATAATCGTGTGTGTGTGTGTGTGTGTGTGATATTGCTAAGAGTTTATGTAAGACATAAGCTATTTTCATTATAGCTATTTTTCACTGGAAAGGCAATGCCTTAAATCAGGGATTTGGCAGCCTTTGGCCGCCAGGCAGAATCCAGCCCAGTTAGTGCCAAAAGAACTGTAGAGATTTAGCAGCTGTATCCTGGATCCATTGCAGGCTCAGATGCACACTTCTGCCTAAACTTATCGTTTGAGTAGAGGATCAGAAGTGCAGCTGATTCCAGTCTCACTATCAGTGAAGAGCCCTACCCCTGTGCTTGTAGGAATTATTCCGTGTGACCTGGGATACACCACTCCGAAACCTAGTGGGCTTGCTACAATTTATGTTTGCTCCCACAGTCCTGAGTCCTAAATCACCTCGTCATAGTCAGTGCTTATCTCTACTGCATTATAGGTGCTCAGTAAATTTTTTATTAAATTACAGTCACAGAATCAATAAGACATTTTGCCTTTCAAGTGTACTAACCAAGAAATTCCTTGCTGGTCATCCACACATTTTAGGCAGTATGAAAAATGCACTTTGTCCTTTCAACTTCCTCGACCCTCTATAGAATTAGTGCCTTTGTTTGTTAAGAGTTGCTTTTAAACTCACTTTTAAGGGAAATGTATACCATAGATAGTCTTCACAGACATACTGTGGCTGAACTGAAGGGCCTCGAGTCTTAAGACTACCTGCTCTAAGGGTCTAGAGACATGAGGACCCTCAAGAAAGGAATCCAGATGTGGGGGTGCATGCCCATGATCCCAGCCAGGTAAGAGGATTGCAAGTTCAAGGACAGCCCCGGTGGCTTAGTGAGACCCTGCCTCAGAATTTAAAAGGGCTGAGGATGTAGATCAGTGCTAGAACACTCCTGGGTTCACTCCTCAGGACTGTAATTTACAAAAGGTGTTTTCTGCCCATGCCTAGATTTACAGTTTCCCGAGACCCTACTCTGCTTTCATTCCTTGGTGAGTCAGAGTAATGTTTATATTGAGACTAAAACCTTTCAAATATGTCCCCTCTAATGAGGCAACATTTCCTGTCCTCCCTCTGAGACACCCCTCATGTATACCCCATAGTCAGCCCCTTTGCATTCTCCTCCTCTTGCACCATCTTCTCAACTAACTTGTGCTGCATTTAGCTAAAACTCTTTCCCTGCCCCTCCATTTCTCTGTATAAATCATGGTTTTACAAACACTGAAGCTATTGGAAGATTGTTTTCATTCTACTTCCTCCAACTTCCAAGACTCTGCCTCCAACTCGTTCATCACCAGTTCTTGTGGACATTTTCAGGTCTACCCTATACCAACTTAAGGTTATCCCATGTATGCCCTTGAGTATTGGGGATCTGTGCAGTGGGCCATATGACCAGGACCTCCCTGAGGCCCCAGAAAGGCCTCCAGGGACTGGTTCCTAAAGCTCTTCATAGTTTTTCACTCATGATGTCTGCCCTAGGGAGTGTCCTGGGTTTAGGAGTTTGAAACTCCTACCTGAGATGCTATAGAGTTTAAAAACTGGGGTAGGGGATGGGCAGTGAGCAAGCCTTGCTAAAGTTTTCTTGGAATTTTGGACAGGTGCTAAATCTACAGTTAAGAAATATAATGATCCCAGAGGATTTGATCCTTCAAAAAATGGGGGAGGGGGCTTTCATTGTTTCTCGATTTAATAGGTAACCACAGGAAGCCCTGATACCAGTGAACAATTTTCTCCAGTTTCCAGTGGTCCCTCTTTCAGACATACGTTGGCTATTCTTAGAAAAATCCCAAGTGAAGTGGAGATATTTGCCATTTCCCAAGAGATCTCTGAAAATGTTTTCTGTCCTTTGCTCAGGTCCCGAATATATAGAGGTGGATGGAGGGATGAGACCTTAAAAAGACATATGTAAGCTTGATCATACTGCTGGTTGCAAGCAGAGTCTGGGGGTGCTTCAGGTCCTTCAGCAGCTAGGCCTGGAGAATGACGTCTTTGCTCTAAAGCAGTAGAAGCCTGAGTTATAAGACCTTCAGCACTCCAGCTGGCTAAAGGATATAGTGACAGTGACCAGGAGTGGAAACCTGGCCCACAAAAGAGTGATTTCTCTTTGACAGTAAATAGTTGCTTGGTGAGAAGGATAATTACACTCGACAAAAATGGGCCAACTAGATCGGTGCCTTCACTTGACATTCCCTGAGCCTCTAAGTAGATATGGGGGCATGGGGCTGGGTGCTGAGCTTGTAGGAGGCATGTGGCATGGCCTCGTCTCTGGTAGAGCTTCCAGTCTAGCCTGCAAAACAAATTTGCATGCAGCAATTATGAGGCAATGTGCCATGTGTGCACTCTCATATCAGCATGTACCAGAGGCCAGGGAGACAAGAGCAGGGAAAGGATTTGTTCTGTCTGCGCATGTCAGGGAAGGGCTGCAGAACTTGACTTTCTAGTAGATTCTTGAAGGTTAGGGGGAGATCTGAAGCAAGGGTATTTTGCCTAGAGCTGGAAGGGAAAAGAATAGGAGACATGGGGTCCTGCGTGTGCCTGGCAGGCTCAAGAACCCTGGAGTCACCAGGGATAGGCAAAGGGTCTGGTTGCAATACAGAGGGATATTAAGGCGGAGGAGGAGTAGGGAGCAGCAGAAGTGGGATGTGGGTGTTGGGAGCAGCCAGGGGATTTCTCCTGGCAGTAATAGGGAACCACGGTCAGGCGGCAGCAGACTAGCAGGATCAGAGTGGTGCTTTCCAGTGAAAGCCAAAGCTTCTAGGAGGTTGGCCAGAGGCAGGCTGCAGAGCTCAGGTGAGAGCCTTGACAGGGCACAAGGGGAATGAGGAGTCTGTGATGCACTCAGGTGGCCTAAGATGGGGACTCCAGTCGCAGATCTGACACTGTTACATCCTTCAGCTTAGGTATCTCTCATAACTCACCAGGATCTACCTCAGTAGGCCAGGCCTTTCCAGTTCTAATGTACCTGACTCCTGCAAGCACCAGCGTTCTGCCACAAACCAAGCTCCAGACCCAGGTAGTCCTACGGAGCCAGCTCATTCCCATTCCCACGCCCTGCAGTGCCCTCTCCCCATTCCCCCTTTCCAAGGGATTCTCACACATCCTCACCTCCTCCACACGCTTCTGTGAGCTCTCTCTCCTCTTCCTCCCTCCCTGCCCCCCTTCCTGTTCCTCCCCTCCCCCTCCCCTTCCTCCTCCTTCTCTTCTCTCCCTGTCCTTCCCTCCCTCGCTGTCTCTCTCTCTCTCTCTCCCTCTCCCCTTCCAGGAAGAAGGATATCTTCTCCATTCCATCTTGGATATTATCCAGTGAATACTTACTGTGTTTTTTCAAAATTATTTATTTGTCACCACCTCTCCCCCGACAGTCAGCTTTTCTTGGGAGAGAAATGGACTGTTTTTCATCTAGAACAGGCCTGGATGCACACAAGAGCTCAATAAACACTTAAGTGATTAAAGAACTTTGGGTGTGGAGCTGACAGGACTTGATGGGATTACTTGCTTACAGTGTAGAGAGAGGAAAAAATAAGTAGTTTCTCGTTTTTTTTTTTTTTTTTTTTTTTGTTGTTGTTCTGGTGGTACTGGGGATCAAACCCATGGCCTTGTGCATGCAAGGCAAGAGCTGTACCACTGAGCCACAACCCCAGCCTCAGTTTCTCATTTGGATAACTGCATAGTTCCTATTTATTTACTTAGGTGCTAGGACCTCCACACTGAGGTGCCTCTCCAGCGCTTTTGATCTTATTTTATTTATTTTGAGCTAGGGTCTCCCTACGTCACTACATTGCCTAGATTGTATTCAAATTTGTGTTTGTCCCGCTTCAGCCTCCAGAGTGCTTGATCCTGCGCCTGTGCTACCAGGCCTGCTAGAGTAGCATTTCTTAATAGGTTTCCCTGCTTCCACTTTTGGCCTATTCTAATCTTTCCTTTAAAACAGCCCATGGGATCTTTTACAAATGCAGGTAGCATGGCAACTGGCTCCTGGTCCATACTCTGTAGTCCCTACTTCCACAGAACCCTGCAATACCATACCCTGGCCACCTCGTCCAAACCCATTTCCCCACACTCTGCCCACACACCTTCTCTGGAGGACCCCAGGGTTTCAGGGCCCCTCTCGCACACACACTCTTGTCCTTGCTCACTGACTTTCTTCTGCTCCTCACAATTTTATCTCTTTCCTTTTCTTTTGCCAGTCACCCAGGAATTAGCTTGTGTGTGTGCCTCTTTTGGACAGTGAGCTACTAGTAGGAAAGAACTATGTCTCACTCCTGAACACCTTACCTACGTACGCAATGCGGACCATTAGTAGACTTTTGGAGCCGATCAGTTGAGTGGATAAGGGTAGTCTGAAAAGAACTTTCCTCCAGGAGAAGAGGCTGATGGTAGTTGGGAATACGGGTATTGGGAATACGGGCTTCCATTTCTTTTTAAGGTTTCCATGGAGGCATTAGACACAAATATATCCTTTGGCAAATAAATAGGAACTATCCAGTTGAAGCCCCATAGCGATAGGTGGGCAGGCCCAGCAGGCATGTACTTGATTATCTCCAAGGTTGGGCCTCTGTCTTCCATCCATGCATGGAGTGCAGGCTTAAAGCACACGTAGTCACTACTTGTAGTTAAGCATTGTTGATGTCAGACTCCCAACTTACATCAACAATGAGTCCAGCCAGGCATGGTTGAACACGCCTGTAGTCTCCATTACCCAGGATGCTGGTGTAGGAGGATCTCTTGAGCTGAGGAGTTTAGGTCTAGCCTGAACAACATAGTGGGACCCTCTGAAACATAAGCAAAGAAAGAAACAAAACCCAAATCCACATTCCAAACTGAAAAGTCACCAGAGCTAAATCTCTAGTCCTTGTGCCTCTGGTGATGTGTCTGAAGATTGGATTTGGGAACAGGATGACAAGGACTTGTGATCTTCCATCACCCTCAAGTGAGGTTGTAGGTAGCATAAGGCCTTCTTATCCAAGCATGCTTTGCAAATGATAGGGGTAAATTCAGGTGCCCTTCCAGCAAATCATGCATCCTAATCTGTTACTGAAGGAAAGAGTATTTTTCCTTGGTCTTGTTAGGAGTGCACATCAGTGCTGAAGTTTTTCCCCTTGATAGAAACAGGTATAAGGGCTTCCCTTTCTTATTAAGGTTTCCATGGAGGCATTAGAAACAAATACATCCTTTGGCAAATAATTCAGGTTCTGATATGTTTGTTTATTTGCAACTAAAAGGTATACATAGCAGTGTTATGCAATCTAAATACAGGGCTCACATGCCCGTGGAGGACAGTCACCGTGAGCCTCTGCACTATCTAGTTCAAGATCTCACCTATGCCATTGTGCATTGTTCTCCACGTGTCCCAGGAAGCGCAACAGTTTACCTTATGGAAGCAGACCATAAACATGACAAGGCAGGTACCCTTGATCTTTCATATTTGTTTGTTTGTGCAGTGCTGGAGATGGAACCCAAGGCCTCTCACATGGAGGCTAGCACTCTACCACTAAACTGCACCCTCAGCCCAGGGCAGCTACTGCTAAAAGATCTTAGGTTCTAAGACTTCCCTGCATCTGCACTTCACTACCTCAGCACCTCCATACACACCCCAACTCAGGATCCTGTGTGGCCCTCCTCATGGCGCCTCATCTCTATTCCAGCTTAGGGAGATCCACTGAGTCAGCGTGAGGGAGAAAAGGCCACTGCTTAAGCACCGACACAGACCAACAGTCTGGCTGTCCTAGAACACATAGGTTACATGCACAGCCAGTGCACCCATCAGTCTGAGACGCTGAACCCATCAAGCTGGCTCAGAAGACCACATCAAGCAACAGCCACTGGGCTACTTCCCCACCCTAATAACCCAAGCTCACTCCCGACCACAAGTTTCTAAAAGCTAGAGAGCAAGGCTCTTGGGGCTATCAGGGGAGAGTTATTGAATGGAGTTCACTTAACCTAGGCCTTAAAGGACATGGGGACTTGGACATACAAAGACAGAGGCAGGAAATTCCAGGAGGCAAGACTGTTTGCAACGGTCCAGGAAAAGGAAAATGTGATGTCTGTGGAAAACCAGAGTAGTTCCCATGTTTGGAGTGAGGATGCTCAAAGGGGAAAAGTGGGCAACATGGGGGCTGGGAGGATCTTGTAAGGTATTATGGCCTTGTGAAGTTTGGTTTTTATCTTCAGAGAAACTCAGAAGCCAAAACAGGGGAAAGCCCAGGAGTGCCGTCAGCTGCTCTACAGAAGATGCCTTGAAAGGAGACACAGTGGAGATCAGGGAAAGCTGTTTGCTGTCTGGGCCAGAGGCTGCAGGGAAGGCGGCGGCACACTGGACTTGGTGTGACGCAGCTGGAGAGAAATGGACAACTTCAAAGGTTTTAGGAGCCGGGGAGCAGTAAGAGATAAGGCAGGAGGCTTAGACAGGGGTTAAGCCTTAAAGGCTATGGGGAGCCATGGGAAGGTTGTAAAGCCACCAGAAGGCCTTTGAACACCAGAGACGTGATTAGATTAGTGTCTCCCAAGATCGCTCTGGCTGCATCAAGGGGAAAGAGCAAAGCAGAGGAGGGTGTTGTAGTCATTGCGCAAGACAAGCTAGAGGCTTGCAGAGGGCAGTGGCAGTGGAAATGGGCACAGGCTGGTGAACCGCAGGGGCACAGTGCAGGGGCAGACATGGTGGAATTTGACAGAAACTGCATTATGGAATTCAAGAGGCCCGGGAGATGGCTCAGTGGAATAAGCGCTTCCCTGGAATTCAAGGGCACACTGGGAGATGTCACTACGGGACAGTGTTCCGCCTCCAGAAGCTTTAATGGCAGAAGTCCAGCAATGCCATCCCCGTAGTGCGCAGTGATGCTGCAGGCTTACTCATGGGAAGAATGTGGGCTTTGTGATGTGGCCAAACACTTAGGATGAGCACCGAGGACATTTATTAGTTCTACATTTAGATAATGCATTTGGCCTGGTCTCCACTCCTCAGCCCACCTTCTCCCCAGCCAGAAGTGACAAAGGATGTTTCCAGAGCTGGCCTTGGGAGCCTTCCGGCAGAGAAGGAAAACTGGTTGCGACAGCTTCCTGAGGTAGAGCTGGCTTGCGAACCATCAGACGCTGCACACTCATTTGTTTCCCACACTAAATCCTCCTTCCTAGACAGGAATGATTCTCCTCATTCTCCACATGAGGAAAACAAAACTCAGAAAGCTGAATATAGTTGTTGATTAAATTCCAGCCTGTGTTAGATCAGGAGCAGCTTCATCAACCACATCACTGGCTCCCAAACTCAGCTGCACATTAAAGTCATTTGGGGAGGGCTTGGGGGTTGGTGGTTGAGTGCTTGCCCAGCCTGCAAGGCCCTGGGCTCTATCCCTAGCACCACAAGCAAACCAACTGCTGGGGAGCACTTTCTTCCCTTTTAAGAACAGATTTATGGGGCTGGGGAGATGGCTCAGTGGAATAAGCATTTCCCTGGCAAGCGCAAAAGCCTGAGTTCAATCCCCGGTTCCACAAAAAAATAAACAAACCAGATTTATGGAGATATCATTCACACCACATACAGAAATTCACCCATTTACAGTGTAAAATTTAATGGCTTTAATATATTCACAGGGTAACTGCCACCATGGCAATAGTTGCTTTTAAAAATTTCAGCTCTTCAGGCCAAGGAGATAGCTAAATAGAATGAATGCTTTCCTGGCAAGCTCAGAGTCCTGAGTTCAATCCCTGGTATCACAAGAAAAAAAATTTTTTTAATTAAAAAAAAATCAGCTCTTCAAAAAGGAAAGCAATTCCTGTTAGCGATCCCTCTGCTACTCCTTAACCTTCATACTGACCCTTAAGCAAATAATAATTTATTTTCTGTGTATAGATTTATTAAGCTGAGGGGCTGGGGAGATGGCTCAGTGGAATAAGCGCTTCCCTGGCAAGTGCAAGGCCCCGAGTTCAATTCCTGGTTCTGAAAAAAAAATTGATCTCAGATTTATTAATCTGAAATTTCTTATGAATGAACTCACATCATATGTGGACTTTGGTCATGGGATTCTTTCACCTAACATAATATTCTCAAGGTTCATTCAAGCTGTAACATGCATCACTGCTTCATTATTTTTGATGATCATATAACATTCCATTATATACATATGCCATATTTTCATCCACTGATAGATTTTTGTGTTATTTCCATTTTGGATTATTATTATTTTTTGTTTGAATATTACAAAATAATTTTATTTTTAAATTTTTTATTCATTTTAATGAGAAAAAAGTAAGGTAGCAATAAAACAGTTTCAAAACAGGCTAGTAGAACAGTTGCAATAATGAATACATTGCATATTGTTGTCTTCCTAGTAGTAGTTATTCACAAGACAAGATGCAGACATAATAACTTGTCTAAACACTATTAGTACAAGCCTTTCTCCTCACTAAACTAAGAGAAAGTAGCTGCACATCTATCCTATCTTCTGTATACATATATATGTATGTATATATATATTGGATTATTATTACTGTTATTATTAACCTCTCTTGTCCAAATTTTTGTGAAAATGCTTATTTTTAATTCTTTTAGATATACAGTCAAATCTCAGTTTTTCAGCGTAATTTGTCCCAGAAACATGCTTGTAAATATACAAAATACTTGTGTATCAAAGCAAATTTCCCCATGAGAAATAGTAGTAACTCAGATGATTTGTTGTACAACACAAAAATAATCTTACAAAAATGATTACAATACTTCAACATAACATGAAATGAAGAAAATACAAAGTATAAAGAAAAATAAACAAATTAACCTGTACTTATCTTTGAGACTCTTCTTGGCTGGAGTGAGGGACAGTTATTATTATGTAGGGTGACTTCACTATCACCAGTGGAATCACTGCTATCTATTGGCTCAGGAAGTCTTTTTCTTTTGGTGCAGCTTTAACAAGAAGCCAATCCAATGACGCTTGATTTTGCCTTCTTTTGAGGATTCTGAGGAAATGTAACACCAAATTGTCAATAAACGTAGCTATAGCCTCATTCAGGTAGTGCTGTTGTACAAGACTTTGCGCTGTCTCCCACTTTTTACACATCCTAGTCTCATTTAATGTGAGGAGTTTCTCTGCCTTTTTGCCTCATTCTCCTCGTCCTCTGCAGACAGGAGCTCCTCTGTAATCTTTTGCTGTGAGGAGAGGAACACTCACAGTCCTGGGGGTGAGGGTGGGAGACAGAAGAAAGGCATTGTCTTAGTTGTGATCACGTGACATTTGGTTTCACACACTACTCAATTTGGAAGATATTGCTAGTTTATCTGCTTAAAACTGATTGGAAATGATTTACCATCTTGCAGAACAACTTATTCACCATCCGAGGTTTTACTATATATAATTTGGAATGGAATTGCTGGGTCCTATGGCAAGTCTCCATTTAACTATGTGAGGAACTACAAGACTGTGTTACCTGAGGAGTTCTTAGAATATACTAATGGCCTGCCCAACCCACTCACCTCCCAACCCTGAATAAATGAGCCTTTCTAATAGTCTCTCTAAGTAGATTCCAGTGGCTGGCTGTATTAGGTACCACTGAACTGTTCTATGGTTTCAGTGGCATGTGGCACATGGGACTATTTAACTAACTACTATTGAAGAATTATTAGCTGCAAGGACTCAGTAAGAAGCCAATGGTGCATTGGTGCTTGCTCATCAGAGAAGGCAATTCTCCTAGTGGTGCATGATTCTGGGAAGAGAATTTTTCACTGGAACATTTTAGCTTTGTAGTTCTCTTTTCTGTCACCAAGACTGAACTTCATAGCAGGAAGAGAAGACAGCACCAATCAGGATGGATCGTCAGTGTTCAGACAAGGAATTGCTTCCACACACCACTTGTCACATTTTCCAGACTGATGCCATGAGGATTACTTGGTTGGAATCTAGAAAGCTTGTGAGTCTTCGAGACTTCCTTAAGAAATTGCAAAGCTCCCTGAAAGAAAGGAAGTTGATGGGGGCTGGGGAATCAGGTGGAAACACGACTTGGTTTGGGCAAGAAGCAAGGGGAGGGGAAATTGGCAGGAAAGACCATTTGCCTTTCCTCAGCCCCTTTCTGCCCTGGGGCTTTTCTACACTCATACATTTTTGAAGAGTGACATATGCTTTCACTGTGCAGGTAAGGGACACTGGGTGCAGGGATGAGCGTGGGAGCAGAGGTAGATGAGGGGTCAAAGAGACACATCCTGAATTGCATCATTCCACCCAGAGAAACCTCTTAGCTTGGCATGGCTCAGTGCCTTGTGATGTACAGCTGAGCATTCTCAAATATTTCCAAAGTGTATCTACAGTGAGACACATTTAATCAATTGCTAATTATGATTTCTCAGCCCACTTCATATTGCCTCCAGGCCTCTGCCTTGGTGACCCAGACTCTTAAATTGTGTTGAAAGAGGAAATGCCACACCATTGAAATGTGAGCTGTTTCTCCTGTCCAACATGTGGTTTATAGTTTAGATATATGTACAATGATTTAGTGTAGGTTAGCTACAATTCTGACCCTTCACAAACTTTCTAAGATATTATTATCTCTATTTATACATGAGGAAACTGAGTCTTAAAGTTGGTTAGATGATGACTTTTCTAAACACACACTACTAGTTCTAGGCAGAGATGGGACTACAAATTGGTTCTTAGGATTACATGTTCTAATCTGCCAAGCAGACTCCAGTATTCCTTGAGAAGCAACTGTAAGTTAAATTTAATTTTCTTCTTTCTTTTTTTTTACTTTCCTTCTCAAGACAAGGTCTCATTATGAATATCAGTCTTATATCACACTCACTGTGTATCCTCAAGCCCACAGCAATCCATCTGCCTCAGTCTCCCAGAGTATTAGGAGTGCAGGAATCCAACAACATGCCTGGCAGTCAAAGGTAATTTTGTGAATATTTTTACTGTAAAATTTCTCCAACTCCTAAATTATTAACAGAGGTAAAAAAAAAAAAAGTCACTAAGTTCCAGAACCAGTTTGGCTGAAATAACATAAATTTACAATGGGGTGAATCATTATTAGCTTTTCTTTTTCTTTCTTTTTTTCTTTCTTTGGCAGAACGAGGTATTGAACTTAGTCCCTTGCGCTTGCCTGGGAAGAGCTTTTTCTACTGAGCCATCTCCCTGGGCCACTTTTTGCTTTTTAATATTTGTCAGAGTCATTGAATGTAACTATTCTCCACTTTTTAAAAATCTGGAATTGATTTTAATGTAATAAGGCTTTATTCACTTTAATTTAACAAACATCACAAGGACATTTTGTTTGTGTGTTTGTTTTTGTTTTGCAGAACCAGGGATTGAACTCAGGCCCTTGCACTTGCCAGGGAAGTGCTTATTCCACGAGACATCGGCCCGGCCCCAACATTTCTTTTTTATTAATTTTATTGAGAAACAAATAGCAATGAGACAGTTCAAAAACAATTAGTAGGACAGTTTCAAAAATTAATACATTGCATATTGTTGTCCTCGTAATAGTTATTCAGAGGACAAGAGGCAGATATGATATCCT
This sequence comes from Octodon degus, assembly GCF_000260255.1. NCBI lineage: Eukaryota > Metazoa > Chordata > Mammalia > Rodentia > Octodontidae > Octodon > Octodon degus. The sequence goes on from NW_004524639.1 coordinate 4,129,137, forward strand.
ATCCAAACACTATTAGTACAAATCTTTCTTCTCATTGAATTAAGAGAAAGAAGCTGTGTATCTATCCTATTTTGTATATACAGATACAAAATGGTCCTTCATTGGTATACCGTTTTTGGTTTATTTTTGTCAGAGATGGGTATTCCATTGCCATTTAAATATTGTAGGTGTGTGAATTCAGCAAAATATTCCAATATAGTCCAGTAGTCCATAATAGTAGTGGGTCATCCATAGGACTGGCAATGTCAGAAGTTGTTGACTTGAGCCTTTTACAGCTCAGCATATTAATATAGCTTTACTTTTTATACCTTGTTTTTATACTTTTCTGCTAAGTGGTTAAGACCAAGATAAAGCAAGACCTATATAACAAGAAATGTAACTTTTGTATCTGACAAGATCCGTCAAATCCCCTCAGGGTTTACCCTGAAACTCTGTACTGCAGTTTGTAGGTCCTTTGTCAGTGTCAGCCATGTGGATGAGTCACAGCCACTGCTTGACCAATGTGCTCTCTGTGAAAGCCTGAGAGCATGTTTTCTCTCTATGTGACTTTCCTTAGGCACACTCTACATCATCGATCACTTTCCTCTGTGGCCCTGGAATATTTTTTAAAATGTGACAAATACAATGAATTATATTATATATATATATTAAATGTAAACCCATACATAGGTGGAGAATTTTTCTACAAGTCTAAAGTGCCAGGAAGCCCAACTTTAAACCCCAGGTTATAAACCTAGAAAAGAAACTGAAAAAAAGAAATAAAAACGTGGTAGTGCTCATCTAGTATTAAAGATTAGTGAGGCTGGTAGTACAGAATTTTTTTTTCAGAAATTTTAAAATAGAGCGACTTCTGGCTGGGTACAGTGGTGTATCCCTGTAAGCCAAATTACCAGAGAGGCTGAGGCAGTAAAATTGAAAGTTTGAGCCCAGCCTAGGCCACATAGTGAGACTTTGTCTCAAAATAATAATAATAATAATATAAATATTTTGGGCATGTAGCTTAGCAATAGAGAAACTCCTAGGTTCAATCACCAGAAGAGCATAAATTTCAAAGATCCATATCAACCTGTCTATTTAACATCTCTGCTTGGATATCGATTAGGAGTCAAACTAAGATTCTTGGTTTCCTCCTTCTCTTAAGTGCTTGCCTTCCAGTCTTCCCCATCTTGGTAGCCCCACCCAATTACTCCAGTGCAAAACAATCATTCCTGATGTTTTTCTTTACCTGTCATATCCAGGCAATCCTGCCAACTTTGCCCCTGTTATACATTTTGTAGCCTTCGATTCTTCTGGGTCTGACTTGCCACCAGCCTAGGCCAGCCCATGAGGATGAGTTGAGAAAATGCTTCACAGGGACAGGACATCTAATACTGACCTTTGCAAAGGTTGGAACCTCTGAAAATCATGCAGGTCATCCTGGGAAGGAGGATGATGGCCTCAGGCTCTGCAGGTAGCATAGTGAATGGAGCTTAAAAAAGGGGATTTTTTTTTCTTCCCTTCCTTTCCCCTCCTTCCCTAGCAATTCAGTCCGCAAGCCATTAATCTCAGGATCCAAAAAACAAGACCAGAGAAAAGGGGCTTTCACAGAGCCCCAACATGGTGTACAGAGCCATAGGACAAGCTAGATAGAGCAGGCTGGGTAGGCAGGCTCTCCATGCCCAGGAGAGTCCCTGTGTGAGTAAATGAAACACAGAGCATGTGGAAAGATTGTGCATCCCTGGGGAAGGGCAGCCAGGGATGCGAGGATGGAGTCGAAGAAGGTGAGCAGTCAGTCTATGGAGCACTGAACAGTGTAGAGAGAGCCGCACAAGCTGACAGACACTGCGTTCTTACCCAAAGGGTCACAACGCATTGTACATAATAGACTGTCCTGGCAAACATGAGGAAATATTAGAGAAACTCAAATGGGGGACAGTTTATGACTATCAGGCCTGTAATCTTCAAGAGTATGTGATTTTGAGGTTTAAATACCTTTTTTTATTTAAAGGATTCACTACAACGTCTTATTTTTTTTCAAATTGGTAGGAAAGTTTCAATAATTAACACATTGCATACATTCTTCCTAGTGGTTAATTGCTGTACAAGATGTAGACATGATATCCTATTTACAAACAACATTAGAACAAATCATTCTAATCATTAACAGAATGTAACTACACACCTATCCTAACCACTTTGAATACACAGATACAAAATGGACATTCATCTGTATACCCTTGTTTTGTTAAGTTCCATTATATGAATATTATATGTGTGTAAACTCAGCAAAATATTCTAAAAGAGTCCAGTAGCCCATAATAGCATTGGGTCTTGCGCTTGACTGGCAATGTCAGAAATTGTTGATCTGAGTCCCCTATAGCTCAACATAACAGCATGGCTTTACTTCTTATATTTTGTTTTTATACTTTTCTGCTGCATGCTTAAGACCAAGGTAAAGCAG
>NW_004524639.1:4140200-4149685 GCF_000260255.1 Octodon degus
TTACCTGTTGTCGTTTACTCCTTTTTCTCCTGTGTTTAATTGCTCGCCCCATTTAGTTGGTTGCTTCTGATCTCATTCGTGGATTTCTGATCATTTTGGTCCCTCTCTAGAGCATCGTTCAGTAGCCTGTTTAGGGTTGGCTTTGTCATCACAAAATTCTTTGGCTGTTCTTTGTCATGAAAGTATTTCACTTCTCCATCCCACTTGAAAGAGCGTTTTGCAGGATATAGTAGTCTGGGCTGGAATTTGTTTTCATAGAGGACTTGAAGTACTCTGCTCCATGTTCTTCTTGCCTTCATGGTTTGTGAAGAGATGTCGGCCATAATTCTGATGGGTTTTCCTTTGAATGTGATCTGCTTCTTTTCTCTAGCAGCTTTCAGTATATTATTCTTGTGCTGAATTTCCGGAATCTTGACTATTATATGTCTCAGTGTGTTTTTCATTGGGTTGAGGCTATTTGGCGTTCTGTATGCTTCAGTTACCTGAATTTCTGATTGTTTCCTCATATTTGGGAATTGTTCTGCTATTACTTCTGCCCATGTTTTAAATGTCCTTTGTATTGACTCCTTCTTTCTCATTGATGCCTGTTAGTCTCACATTGTTCATCTTTGCATCATCTTGCAGGTATTGGTTTTTTCTTTCCAGCATTCTCGGTTTTTTGGGGGGGCAGAACTGGGGATTGAACTCAGGCCCTTGCGCCTGCCAGGGAAGCGCTTATTCTACCGATCCATCTCCCTGGCCCCAATCCTTGTTGTTTTTAAGAGATCCTTTCTTACCTTTTTTCTAGCTGCACCAGCATCTTCAAGATCTGAAACTCTGTCTTCACTTTCACTTAAACAATTTTGCAAGCTTGTCTCTGAGATTTTAATTTTCTCTATATCTCTTTGACTCTGCTTCATGAGAACTATTTCTTTCCTGTATTGCTCATTCAAGGCATCCGTCATTTTTCTAATCTCTATTTTTTTTTATCAATGTCTTCTTTAGAAGCAGTTATAAATTCTTTTACTGCAGTGTTTTTTTCAGATTGGGTTTCCTCCCTATGTTTCTTTAGTTGTTTGTTTACTTCAGCTGCTATGAGTTCTGAGAATTCTTTTTTTATTTCATAAAGAAGTGCTCTCTGAGGTCCTCTATAACTTTCTGCTGTTGCTTATTTACTATTGACGCTATTAATTAATGCATTTGAGCTGAGCTAGTGTACTCTGCACTTGTTTTGTGTGGGCATTGGGTTTCCTCCATATGTTTCTGCATTTGATTCTTTAGTGCAGATGTTATTAATTCAGGGATTTTTTTTATTTCCAATCTGAGTTTCTCTATACCTTTGTGCAGCTGTTTCTTTATTTCAGAAGCCATTGATTCATTGCTTTCAGCTGTGTCATTCCCAATTTGTTCTGTGCTAGTGTCCTCTGCACTTGTTACGGGTGGGCTTGGGTTCTGAGGTTGCATTTTGTTCCTTCTCGTCATTTTGTATAGCACTATCTTCTGACCTTTTTTGTCGATCTTCATTGTAGTTATAACCTTAGCACGTACTGAAGTTCAGGTGCAGATCGGGCTTTTGCTATGACTGAGTCTGGGGGATTCTGGAACGGGGCAGAAGTTGCTACTCAGGGAGCGGGGTGGGGGAGGTGCTACGGAGTGGTGGGGGACGTTCCAAGGGGGTGAAAGTGAGTCTCACCCATGCTGTGTCTGGGCTGGGACCTGCAATAAGTCCCGCTGGTGCAAGGTAGCTTGAAGCTCTCCCACACACTAACTGGGCCTGGGCTAGGACTGGGTCTGGGGGTTCCCTGAATGCGGCAGAAATTCCTCCTCGGTGGGCGGGTTGGTGGAGGTGCTGCGGAGTGCTGGGGGGCATCCCAAGAGGTTCAAAGAGGGTCTCACCCATGCTGCGCCTGGGCTGGGACCAGTAGTAGGTCCCGCCGGTGCAGGGTAGCGGGAAGCTCTCCCACACACTCACCAGACCTGGGCTGGGACTGTGTCTGGGGATTCCTGGAACGTGGCAGAAATTCCTACTCCTTACCTAGCTTTTTAAAGCTTGAAAATAGTTGTCAGAAATATGATAAGCAAGAGATACATAGTGTTCATGTAGAAAAACTCAAACAAATAAAAAAGAAAAACTTAAACCCTCAAGAAAAACAAGTGCCTCTTGAGGAATTTCATTTCTCTCACCAATGAGGTTCATAATGGCATGGTTTCTTTCTAGAACCCTGTACTTTTCCTTCATTTCACATTTTCCTACATAACTGTAATTAATTATTGGTCGGTTTTTCTGTATAGTACATGTCTCCCATGTGGGACTGCAAACTGTTGTTCTCTTTCTTTGACTGATTTTGTACGTTGCTGTGTTCTTAGTATTTAGCAATGACCCAACATACCATTCTCTGTCAATAAATATTGGCTGACTGAATAAACAGGGAGGGGTGAAGGGGGCAGCCTGTAATTTATGCAGAGAAAATGCTCACTGTCCTTTGGATGTTGGGTACTGTGCCCAGGAGCCAGTGAGTATTAGAATAGACCCTGTCACCCATATGTTTTTGAATCAAACCTTAAAAGAGGGAAAGCCTGGCTGTCTGTGGAGCTCCAGGGAACTGGAAGCCCTGGCAGAATTTTTGCCCCTGCTGGCACCTAGGGCATGGAGAAACTGTCTGAGTGCCAGCAGGAGATCCAGCCTGAGAACTTGGCAGGCGCGAGGCCTTACCCGGAACTGACACACATCCGGAAGAGTCCACAACCACCAAAGTTGGCTTTAACCTGCAGCACCTGGCAGACAGCCAGGGTCACTGTGCCACAGTGCTCCAGAGACCAGATGCAAAGGGGACAAGTAACCAGCAGAGAGACAGCTGGAACTGCCCCAAAGGATGAGCTCTCACCTACCCACTATCTTATCTCATCTTCAGACAAGAGGTCTGGCCTGGAATGGCTGGGTGTGGAGACAGGAGAACATTCCAGGGAGAAAGAAAAGTTTAGTTGAAATAAACACACACAGCCATAATGTGCATTAGGGTCGGCAAAGTAGTTGGATACAACAGGAGTTTAGGATGGGAAGAAAAACAAACCAAAATATCAGGTTCAAAGTCCTAAAATGACACCTCCTGGCACCTCGTTGAGAAGAGCAAACCTTAGCCTGCAGCAATGGACAGCCACCGGTACCACCAGTTTCACGCTGCAACAGTTTCACTTGAGTGCTTGGAGGGTAGTGATTTGGATCAGAAGGAAAACCGTACGCAAGGGTATTGAAGTAGTCTAGACAGTGCATCCTGAAAGCTCAAAATAGGATCAAGGTACAAGCACAAAGAGAAAGGGACAGTTAAGAAAAGCAGAGCTGTAGTTCACATGTGAGGGGTGGAAAAGACAGGCAAGATGAGCAAATCTAGGCTGCTGGTGCTTTCACTGAGGTGTGCAACACAGACAGGGTGTGAGTTTGTCTGCACATGTTAAATGTGAGAAGCTGGTAGATTGCCCTGGTAGAGATGTCCAAGGAGCAATTGAATGCACAGATCTGGAGCTTAGAAAAAAGTCAAACCTGGAGACACAGACTTAGAAATAATTAACATATAACGAAGTCGTACTACTATATGGGATCACTCACAGCATGTTGTAGCATGAGATGCAGAGCCCAAGGAGAGAACTGAGATCTTTCCAGTGCTTATACAATGGTCAGAGGAAGAGTGACTATCGATGCTGGAGGAGGAAGCAGGGGTTATGATCTAAATGCAAATGGGCACATTTCTAAAACAGGGAAGTGTCAGTAGTGTAGAACAGCACTGCAAAGGGCTAAAAAATCAAGCAAACCAGGGCAAGGATGAAGGAAAAATCATGACTCCACTAAGATGCCAATGAAGATTTCTCTAATCTAAGGCTATTCCTCTGTGAATGTGCAGAACTTTCAGAATTCTATGGTCAAATCAACCTTTACTTCAAAAGGGAGGCTATTCTAAGTAGGCGTCATTTCCAGCAAGTCTTTTCTTCAGGCTGAAGTTATGAGCAAATGTGCTCATAACTTGTTAGGTGAATTGTGTCCCCCAGAAAGATCTATCAGCATCCTAACCCCCAAGCACTTTAGAATGTGACCTTATTTGGAAATAGGTTGCTGTGGATGGGCTCAAGTTAGGATGAAGTCATAGCAGAGGAGAGGGGCCTTTAATCCAATATGACTGGTGTTCTTAGAAGAGAAGAGACAGACAGATAGATTCACAGGGACAATACAGTGCAGAAGTGCCTAGCCAAGCAATACTAAAGATAGGCAAGCACCACCAGAAGCCACAAAGAGATCAGACAGCATTCTGCCCAAAGTCTGTGCATTTCTGTTGTTTTAAGATGCCTATTTTATGGTACAGTCGTCTCTGTGTTTCCACAGTTTTCACATCCATGGTGTCAACCTATTGCAGGACAAAATTCTCCAACTGTCTTGCCATTATTCCCTAAACAGTACAGCTAGAATGGTTTCCAGAGTGTTCACTTTGGATTAAGTATGATAAATTATTTAGAGATGATTTAATCTATATGGACATAATTAATATAGATACAAATATATTGTCATTTTATAGAAGAGACTTGAACATCTGCAGATTGGGGAAGCCATGGCGGGTTCTGGAACCCACCCCCTTCAGAGTATGAGAGACAACTGTAATTTGTTATGTCACCCCCAGTAAACAAGTACAGTTAGGAAATATAAAACAGTGCCATTGCCCTGGGGACAAGCTCCCACTGATAGGATAAACCCTCACTAAGAAGGGTTACTGTAAAGATCTCATTCCAACGGAAACATCTGGCTACTTCTAGGAGAACAGACAAGCTGAGAAGAGCAGTAAAAGTCTTGGTGCCATTCCAAGGATTTTAGATAATCTTTGCTCTTGGAGAGATTTAAATTGTTGAGTCTGTAAATCCTAATGTTTAAAGTGGAAATCAAAATTTATGTCTTTCTTTGGAGTGGTTATTTTGCAAATCAAATCCAAATGCCTTTTAGTCTAGATAGTATCCATGTACAGATAATAAACTGCAACAGCAACAAAATAATTAAAGAGGAAATAACATTGGGGGACACGGCCATCTTATTGCACTAGTTTTCTCTACCTTCCTTTTTTTGTGAATAGACTTTACTTGTAGAAGAGCTTTAGGTACAGAGAAAGACTGAGCAGTAAGTACAAAGAGAACATTTATAACTGCTTTTCTGTCTCATCGTCCTGTCCTGGGCACCAAATTTCAGCTATTGTCAACATTTTGGGTCAGTGTGGTAAGTTTGTGCAATTAATAATGCAGTATTGATATGTTATTATTAATTGAACTCCATAGTTTACATTCAGATTCATTTTCTGTGTTGCATCATTCAGTGGGGTTTAGTGTATGTGTGTTATACATTTACATTAGCGTACCATGAGGTTTCCTAAAAATCTAAATCCCTTGTACTTTACCTATCCATCATCTCCTCCCTCTCCCATGACCCCTGGAAATCACTGATCTTTTACTCTTTCTATAGTTTTGCTTTTCAGGAGTCCTCTATACTTGGAATCATATAGTAGGCAGCCTCTTCAGATTGGCTCCTTTCATCTAGCAAAAGGTGGTTGAGATTCATCCATGAATTGTTGTGGCTTGGTACCTCTTCTCTACCTGTTGCTGTACCAATGTACCACAGCTTACCTATCTATTATTGAAGTACATCTTGGTTGCTCGTGAATTATGGCAAATATAAATAAACATGTAGTAAACATTTTATGTTGGGTTTTTGCCTCTGCCATATTGAGAATCAAACTCAGGGTTTTCTTACTGTACTACATGCCAAGACTTTTAAATATTTCTTAAAAAATTTTATTGTGGCACAGGATCTGTCCAAGTTACTAAATTGCTCACCCTGGGCTCAAACTTTTGGTCTTCCTGTCTCAGTCAACTAAAGTGCTGGAATTATAAGAATTACCATCATGACTGACTCTTGGTTTTTATTGATATAATTTTTCATTCATTGGAGAAAATAACCAAAGAGGCTGATTTTGGAATCTTGTAACAATAGTATGCCTGGCTTTGTAAGAAACTGCTCAGTTGCCTTTTAAAGTGGCCATAATGGAAGATAATACACATTTAAAAATAAATATAGTAAGTTGCTGTACATTCTTTGCCTTCCCAGCAGAAATGAATGAGGGTTGCTACAACTTCCCGTTCCTGTCAGCATTTGAGGTGATCAGTGTTATGCGCCTTAGTCTTTTTGGTAGGTATACAGTGTTATCTTGCTGTTTTATGAAATAAACTTTTAGAAATGCATAGCTTAAGGGTAAAGCTTGGATACTAACATCTCCAAGATTGAAAAGGTGATTTTTACAAACGGAAACATTCCTTCATAACTATGTACAGCATATATCACAGGTAAATAAACTTTTCTTTTAAAAGTAAATATTCCATTTGAAAATAAACACACAACTACGGCCCCCATGAGGAAATGACAGTGCCTAGAATGCCATGCGCAGTTGCTGAGCATTCAGAGGTCAGGGGACAACTGTGATGGCGCCTCTCGTGGTCTGGAGCCAGCACTCTTCTGCTAGCCTTCCCCTCCAGGGAGCTGCACAGTCCCACCCAGACTGCCAGTCTCCTCTTTCCTCATCTCCATCCACATCCCATGTCCACCTGTATCCCCCTCTCAGTGGTCTTGCTGGTGATTTCCTCAGCCTGTACTTCCCAGTGCACAAGCCCCTTTGCTCTTCTTCCCCCTCCTGTTAATCTTGAAAACATTCTGTCAAGTCAAAGAAGCCAGAGGCAAAAGCACACATATTAAACGATGTCAGTTGTTGTTATAGCTCATGAGGCAAATTCCTAGAAACAGAAAGTAGACTAGAAGTCACCAGAGGCTGATGGGAGGGAAATGAGCACTTATTAGCTTAGTAGTTATCAAGTTTCTGCTTGAGATTACCTAAGGCATGATTTTTTTGTTGAATATATTGAACAGTAACTTTATGCTTCCATTTCTAAAACTAAAAACTTCAGGTGAGTGGAGCACTTTTTAAATTTTTTAAATTACAAAACTCTTTCCTTAGGTACAACCTGTATTTTTTCCTGCAAGTGCCTGGCTTTCCATCAGCTTCTGCTGGGCCTAAGCCTGATTCTTTCCTTTGGAGATTTTGATGAAAGAACAAGAGTTGCATCTGGCATCTAGATTCTCCACTGTGAAGTAGTTGGAAGTGCTCTCTGGAAGTCCAGGAAGGGCTCAGTCTTTGACTGCATCTTTGATATCTGAGGACAGATCAGAATGAACCCCATGACTGAAAAAAGTCAGTGGACTAGATGTACTCTCTAGTTTTCAAGGGCTGATGGTCACCCAAAATTCTGTCTGGCTTGAGATTTCAGACACTGATTTTGTAATTGGAACCAGTGTGTCCGCTGGGGACATTGTACCTCAAGAAAGATGGATAACTTGTGTACTAGTGTTACACTATACTCAGAACCTTTGGCGATACTTGCAATTCTGGGAAGCAGAGTCAGGAGAGAATCATGCAAGCCCCATTTCAGTGGGTTCCCATGGGGCCATGGAATGCCAGTCTTAGGGTTAGAAACAGTTTAGGGACAAAGTGGCTAGGTTTTCTCTGTGAACATCGATTTTGCTCCCAATAGAATTCAGTTGTGAATTACGTGAAGTTTCAAAGAGCTCTTTCAGTTTGGGCACCCCATACTTTTTAAAATGGGAATCTATCTGCTGTGTAACTTCCCCCACAACCAAACAATCAGAAGGTGGTGTACAGTCAGCACCTCTCTTCAATGCTGCTCACCCACACTTTTGGCCTTGCACTTTTAATATTTCCCCTTGGTCCTCACCTTGCTTGGCTTCCTACCCGCTCATCTCCAATACTTCTCACAACTTCTCACCACCCAACTGCTCAGTGCAGCTTTCCTGGTTCCTTCTGATATTCTTTTCTTGTTCTTCATCTTCTCTGAACTCTAGAGCAGGTCACACTGACATCCCTTCCCTTTGTTCTTGACCTCTTTTCCTCTCAATTTATGCTTTCATATCCCAAAATTTCATTCTTCCTCCATGGTCTTCTGTTTTTGTTTCTATGATGAAGACTCTAAAATATGCATCTGCAGCCCAGTCCTTGGCTCGGGGCTCTGGATTCTTGTATCTTCCTTTCAGATACACATCTTCATCTAGCTTGACCAAAGGTGCTTCCAATTCAGTATCCCTCAAACGACACTCACAGCTCCCTCTAATGCTCCACCTCCAATTCCTTTGCTTTCTTGTATTTCCTGTTTTGATGAATGGCCCAATTTTCTTCAGCCACTTAGATTTTAAATTTCAATATCCTCTGAATCACACTCCACTGCATTGTATTGGTCTCTTTCTCCTGGCTTCCTATTACCACTGCTTGATTTGTGGTTGTATTACTTTGTGACTATTACAATACTTTTGTTTCCTCTAATCTGTACATTTTTTGTTAAAAAAAACCCTGATCTCACCCCTTGACCCAGGGTCAACCACAAAGATGTTGCGCTGTTGCTGTAGCTACATTTGAAATGTATTTGTGCTTCACACCAAACTCTTTAGTCATTCCTCCATGACCAGCTTCATAAATACAGATTCTTGGCTCTGACATTCAAATACCTCCCCACATGACCCCAACCTTTTATGATCGCTTCACCATCCACTGGTCTCCAATTTGGAACTCAAACTCCAAACAAGAGAACACATTCTGTTCATTTCAATCTCTATGACTTTGTCTTGCTCTTCCCCCTATCTAAAATACTTTCTCACAACTCATCTGCCCCAGGAATATTGTTCCCATACTTCAAAGCCCATTTCATAACCTTATAATATGGAAATTTTCCTTGATCTCTTAATCAGATATGCCCTTTGCTTCTTTAAACTTTATGAAGTGTTCCTTGTATAAAATCTATCATGTTTATGGCTGAGACCACCAGCTGTTACACAATATCAGATATGCCTTTACTCTTTAATAGTAAATCTGAAATTTTAAGGTGGGTACTTGGCTATGTTCAATAAATAGTGGATTTCTCAGCATTCTTGCAAATATGTTTGGGCCTGAGTTTAAGTTCTGACCAGTGAGCTATAAGTAAATGTGCTGTGTGTAATTTTTAGGAGGTGTCATTAGGGGTAAAAGGACAGTCCATTCCTTTTTCATCCCTAATGATAAGAATAGAAAAGAAATGGACTATAAGGTTATTTGAGGTTCGAACTCCAGCAACCTGAGGCTGACAGCTTTGTGGAAGCAGCCACTTAAAGGCCTGAGCTAGGGCCAGGCCCCCTATAAGGTGATTTGAGAATGAAAGCTCTACATGACAAAGCAACAAGACAGATGGAACTTGGTTTGTAACACCAAAGGATTTGCTTTCCATCTTGACGATGTGGCTTTCTATTGTATATATCTATTGTAGATGTCTGTCCTATACTCCTGGATTTTTGTTCTTTCTTGTCTCCTGTTTTATATCTTTGTGTATGCATGTGAGCAGGTACTGGGGATTCTGCCCCAGACCTTGTTTTCTAAATTTAATTTATA
>NW_004524639.1:4149785-4162030 GCF_000260255.1 Octodon degus
TTTTTAAACCGGGGATTGAACTCAGGCCCTTGCGCTTGCCAGGCAAGTGCTTATTCTACTGAGCCATCTCCCTGGCTCCTAATTTCAAATATAATCTCTCTAAATTATTTAAACTAGGCATGAAATTGCCATCTGCTTGCCTTTCAGTAATGTAACTGAGATTACAGATGCATAGCACTGAACCCAGCCCTGATTTATATCTTCATCCATAGTTTTTGTTACTATCTAAGTTCATGGTTCAGCCTTGGACTGACAACAATCTCCTAGTATTTGAGGATTTTTCTGTGGTTTGTGAATGGTCCTAATCCCAAATAATCCAGTATAGCACAGCATTTTCTGCCTCGTTCCATTTTGTTGTTTTCTTTGAAAGATGGTCTTGCTATTGCAGGCTGAGCTGGAACTTGCCATGTATTCCAGGCTGGCCTCAAACTCTTGACAGTCCTTCTGCCTCGGCCTCCAGAGTGCCTGCCTTGCTTTGTCTATAAGACCTTGCCCTACTCCCTGCTTAGCTTTTTGGGATGTCATTGTGCAACACAAAGGAAGGGTGTTCTCTCTAGCTTGGAAGAAAGCAGAAGTATTTGGTGAAGCCCTCTGAAACAAGTCTGCTGATAAATACATGCTTACTTCCACATGCTTCTAGCTTCTAACAAAAGGCATTTCTGAGCCCCAAGGAGAACAGTATTTCCGAGGACAACTGAGAAATGTGTTAGAGAGGGTTATTTCATTTCACTTGCATTCATGTATCAGTTCCAGGGAGAAACACTACAGTAAAGTCATTAAGACCATAGGTTTTGCAAACTTATCTCTTGAGTTCAAATCCCAGGTCTATTACTTCTTAGTGAGGTGATCCGAGGCAAGCTCCTTAACCTCTCCATTCTCAAAGATTGCTGTGAGGAAGGGAGGAATTAATGCACATAAACACATTGAATTGTGTATCATTAGTAATTCTCACAAGCATTAGCTTTATTTCCTCTTGGAAAGGTAATGGAGAACAAAGTAAGCGTTTTTTCTGTCTTCATGAGTCTTACAGTTCCATACAGATGACAGTCATTAAACCACACATAAGAAACTTTTCATTTACAGTGGTGATTAGTCCACCTAGGGGCTTATGAGGAAAATTGATCCTGGTCATGGGAATCAGGCCAGAACGCCTGTTTCACACTCCCAGTGAAGCACTGGTGTACAGATGGAGCAAATCATTGGAGGAAGAGGGCTAAGACAGTGGTGGTAAGGAAGAGAGTGGGAGAGCCCAAGGGCTTCCATGGTCTCTGGCAGTCCTTATGGAAAGCATTTCTGGCAGATGTAGAAGTCACCTGCACCAAAGGGCTGTGTGTGTGTCCCACAGCTGATACAGAAGGGCCTTAAGGGCCAGAGAAAAGGCGCACCAGGAACTTGGGCTTTGGAAACAAATTCTCTTATCACCTGAGAAATTGCAGGACAGAGTGGCACAAGCATAGGGGTAATGGGTTACTACTTTTGTCCTGGGAGGTTAAGAAATCTACAGATATTCTAGCAAGAAAATATCAAGGCAGGGATCACACAAAACTGGCCAAATCCCCTTTTCAGTTGAATTTTCAAAGAAGGCCCTTGGATACTTAAGAAACCATATTTGCTGTGTGCATGTGAACGGTTGAGTTAAGAGACCTCAACTGCTCCAGTGTATTCCTGGCATGCACAACCTTAAATTAGAGGGGCTAAATAAAGCTGTGGCCTGCCCTTTCTGAAAGTTTGCCAAGCACTGATCTAGATCATATGGGACCTGAGGCCTCCTCTGGGCTCATCTTAGGGTAGATGCTGGAACTTGCTTTTTGGCTGAAACTTCTGACATGGGCCTTAATTTTAGTCATGTGTCATCTCTTTTCCAAAGACATAAAGTACTGGGGGTCTTCAGGGAATGTGGATTTAGTCCTTAGCAGGCCAAAGGGTTTGTTGTCTAGAGAACAAATGTTCAGCTCCAAGTATCCAGCCCTAAATTGTTCTTTCCCTTTGCATAGACCCATCTGCCCCATAGATTTTAGAGGCACCCTTTGACTCCTGAGCAACATCTGAAGTGCTCTTTCATTTTAGCATCAGTAAACTTTTTGGACCTCCCAGGCAGCTCAGATTCACGTCTCACATCACCTTGTTTGGAAACATCACCATCTGGTAGATTCCACTGCTTCTTTTCTCGAAGTCCTGGCTGTGTTTTGCCAGTTGAGGGCATTCACAATTTGCTAAATATTTCAGCCGCACACTGACTTGAGATTGGTATCAGAAGAAGCCAGAATTTGGGAGACAAATAAGGACTGCACCTTGCACTTCTAAAATGGGGTCCTGGCAGTCAGCCTCACAATGCCTTCCTTGCCCCCAACTGCTGGTCTCCTAAAGGGTTGCACTTTTATCTCTTTGAACCTGGACTGCTTTTGCAAGGAACACAGGAAATTTTCAAAAGGTGGAAAGGAACTAATAATTTGCAGTCCTTTCCTCCATAGGTGATTGAAATTCAGTCCCTGGAATCTGACAAGAGGGCTAGACAGCCTTCCTTCAAATGCAAGCCCTCCCTGGCTCAGTTGATCCTAGGGGTTCAGGTCAAACTACCTTGTGGACAGCCCTGTCCTCCACATGCTGTGGACCCACACTGCTCTTGTTCTTTCTATACCTATAATATTAGTGAAGTCAAACACTAACTTTTTACTGGTAGCCATGTAGGACCAGAAACACAGGTTGTCTTTGGTCTAAAAGAGCAATCTACCTGGGCTTTACAGTGAAGGGGGCTTAGATTCAAATGCCCATGTCTCCAGACACACCTCCACTATGGTTATGCTACTTCCCTTTAGACCGTTTGTCTACCTGTATATGGATGGGAATAACCACAATATCTACACTCTGTGCTTACAATAATAAGTAAACGTAGGGAAATTGGGGGCAGAGGTTGTAGCTCAGTGGCACAATGCCTGTCCGCCAACCTCAAGGCCCTGAGTTTGGTTCCCACTACCAAAAAAAAAAGTATGAGGTAAGTCCTAAGTTCAGTTCTGAGGATCTACACAATGAGAAAGTAATTTTGCTGTAATTAATCCCCATTTAAACATAACATTTTATTTGGAGCTTGTTGCAGCTTGATTAATAAAAGAGGTCACATCCTTTTCTGTTCTGTTAGCAAAAAGTCCTTACTTGGAACTGATTCATATTCAAAGTATTCATACTGGTGGTGTGAGGGACACAGATACTCAGTGCCAAGCAAAATGGGGTGTGCAAGGTCCAAAAAATTATATTTAAACTATGGTTCTAATTTAGACATAATTATCTCATTTTTAAAATGTATTTAGTACAGGGTCTACAGGGTCTCACTATGCAGCTTGGACTCATAGTGATCCTCCTGTTTTCGGCCTCCCAAGCGCTGGGATTACAGGTGCGCACCCACACGCCCACTCTCAATCGCTACCTCAGTGCGACCTGGGGGTGGGGCCAGCAAGGCACACTGGAGATCAAACCCTGGCCCTTGTATTCTGCTTAAGCAGGTGCTTTCATCCGCTGAGCTATCTGGCTGGCCCTTATCTCATTTGTTTGTGAGATTGTTCTCAAACTTCACTCTCTTCAAATGAATTCTCATGTGGAACTCATTATATTACATATGGAAGAGCAATGATACACCCACTTCAATAACTGTGTGTCGGTAAGGACAGTGGCAACACTTTTGCCCCATGGCCCACAATTCAATTTGGAAAATTAAAGCTAACAGGTATCTTGATGGAAAAAGTTATGGAACTAGGCTGGAGCTGAAGGGAAATGCAGGGTTGATATAGCTCCCATTGGAAGGCAGCCTCCAGAAGAACAAATATTGTGTCTGGATTTTTCAATACAACATCATTGGGGGCTACAGAGATGCCTTACATTGACAGAACTCCCTGGATATTTTCAGTGGATGAACAGCATAACACGAAACCTGTTTCAAAACATATAGCCAGGGAGTTTGCTGGGTAGTTCAATTGTTTAAAGCACTGCTTGGGTAAACGCAGGCAGGCGTATAGGGCCGCAGTTCGATTCCCAGCTCCAGAAGCTGTACCAGACCTGCCCTTAAGGCAGCCTGAAGTAGCAAAAAAAAAATAAAAAATAAAAATAAAATCATATAGCCAAGAAAGTCTTAGGATCCCTGCCCAAAACTGAGTGATGGTGTCAGCATGAGAATAAAAATCATACCCTTTCTGGTCATCTACCTGCCTTGTCATTCCTCTTGCCTCCTAACATCTCTTCTAAGAAGGTGACATCTATAACAGGGGATTGCCTGTGCAGGGAGAAATGAGACAACATGTAAAGTGACCTGGGTCTCATAACTTTTTCTCACTTTAGCAAACACTTTTGGGAACATAACAGAGTTTGCAAAACCCAGACTAAGCACCAGCGCAAAACAAATGTGCAATCCACCAAACATCCACTTCAGTAACCATGTATCAGTAAGGATAGTGGCAGTACTTTTGCCACATGGCCCATAATTCAATTTGGAAAATTAAAGCTAACAGGTATCTTGATGGAAAAGAAGGAAATTCCAGGTTTGCCAGTTGCTGCTTGGGTGACCTTTTGGGTAAGATCCCCTGAGCTTCAGTTCCTCCATCTGCAGGACTGTTTTCACTCCTTATAAACAATAGCACCACGGCATAGTTTTGTGTGGATATCAGATGAACTGATTAGTGAACTGATGACCAAAATATTTAGAACATAATGAACACTCAGGACAATCTCATCTTCTCTTTCTTTTCCCTCCAGAAGTCCCAGAATCATTAAGAGATAAACTGTTCTACATATAAATTTCAAAAAAAGATGAAAGATAAATATTTCAGATGTTCTGAAACTGGAGTGCAGGAGAAATGTTAGGTTTTAATCTGTTTTATGTGATGGAAATTTGATACAAACATGGAGGACAAAAGGCAACATCAGGATTCCTGAGTTCCCTGAGGGGTAGATAAAAAGGAAAAGACAACAGAGTGTAGTGGTCAGAGTTGGGGATTAGGGTCATGCATGTGTGACAGTTAAAAATATCAATCCTGCCATTTGCTTCCATTTAATGATGCTGAATATTTCTGGGCCTCCATTTCCTCACCTGTAAAATAGGGACAATGATAAGAGTTCTTCTGAGGAAGTCTTTGTGAGGCTTCAATGTCACAACACATTCAGAGCTCCTGTATATGGAAAGAGTTCAATGCCGAAGGCAGTTATGATTATTAGTATTCCTGGGAGTAACATGCCTGGAAAAATAGTGTGGGTTAGGAAGACCAGCAGTTTTCCAACTTTAAGCACGGGAAAGAGACTCACTTCTAGCTAAGTGGTTCCATATAGTTCTGAAAAATTAGTCATGCATAAAACTCATCTTTGAGAGGAAAAGAGAAGAGATAATTAGGAGAAGACCCCAAAACTAGGAGGAGTTCACAAGTTGATTTTGTTGATCTAGACAACAGCCTGTGAAGTGAGCAGCTCTCATGAAGGCTGAGTTCTGCATGACGAGCAGACCATGACATCAAGATTTGTGTGCACACACTTTATTAAACAATTATTCCTGGAAGAGATGGGTGATGGAGCAGGGGAAGTTGGGGACAAGAGGAGAAGCGGCAAATAAAGGTGGAATGTGAGTCCTACCTTATCCTTCACGGAAGCTCTGGTATGTAAATTACCCATCAGAGGTGAATGTTGATTTTTCTCACCACTCTGTCTGGGATGCAGGGGATGTAAACTCTGGAAGGACATAAACTGTCTCAAGCTCTCCCGTTTCCTGTGCTTTTAAAAAAAGGCTGTAATCACTCAAGGGCAGGTCTCTTGAAAGAGTTGCAAGTACTGAGCTGGCCATTAAAAGCAAAGAATATTGGAGACCAGTTTTGTTAGTTTCTTATTTTTTATTTTTTAAAGAGAATACAAAATAGTAATAAAAAAGAAAAAATTAGAAATGATACAGAATTTCACTGAACAATATGAATTCAACAGTGTTTGTTATATTAAATAGTGTTGTCTTCAACTTAGTTGTTTAGATTACCAATATATGCAAGCCAAATTAGAAAAAGAAAGAAAAAAAAGTAAAGAAGGCATAAGAAATTAAGAGAGAAAAAGAAAAAAATGAAAAAGAAGACAAAATAAATAAATTAAATTAAAAAGTTAAGCATTAAGTACTCATTTTTATAGACCAGCAGAAATCCACAGTACAATTATCCAAGCCATCTGCTTACATATGTAGATATAACTCTTTCCCTCCCTCCCTCTCCTGTCCTTCTCCTTGTCATTTTCTTGTAAACCTAAACACACTCTTGCCATGTGATTCAGCAATCACAGCTCATAATATCTACCTAAAGAAGTTGGAAAATTTATGTCCACACAAAATTTTCACACAAACTTTTATGGCAACTTTCTTATTCATAATTGCCAAAATTTGGGTGCAACTGAAATGTACTTCAGTACATGAGTGGACAAATAAACTGGGTACTTTCAGACAATGGAATATTATTCAATGTTAAAAAGGAAAGAGCTATCACCTCTCATACACAGAAGACTGTGGGAAACATCTTAGGCCTAAATCATAACATGAATACATAGAATATAGGGGATGTTTAGGGCAGTGAAAATATCCTCTATATTGTATAATGATAAATGTAAGACATTTGTCCAAATCCATACTGTACAGCACCAAGAGTGATCTCTAATGTGATCTATGGACTTTGAGTAACTAAGATGTGTCAGTGCAGGTTTATCAACTATAATAAATGCATCACTCTCATGGGAAAGGTTGATAAGGGGGGAGGCAATGCATGTGTGACGGTATATGTAGAATCTCTTTACCTACTTCTCATCTTTTCTATCCGTCAAAAATTGAGCTAAAATAAAGACTGTTCAAAAAAAAAGCAAATTATAGAGACAATGGAAAGAAAACACTCAAAAGCAGTAGAAAAGGGCAGGCTAGATAGCTCATTGGACTAAAGCTTCTGCTTAGGCAGAGCACAGGGACCCGGGGTTCAATCCCTGGTGTGTCATGCTGGCCCTGTCCCGAGGGCACACTGAGATGGTAATTGAGACTGGGCGTGGTGGCAAGCGCCTGCAAGCCCAGAACTTGGGAGGCTGAAAGCAGGAGGATCACTACAAGTCTGATCTGTGTAGTGAGACCCTATAGATCCTATGCTAAATATATTTTTTAAAACAGTAAAAAAATATCTGAGGGGATTTGGGCAGATCACTGACAATATTTGTCATCAGAGCTGACTAACCCTGTTTTACAGGAGCGTGGACAGGCTTAGTAAGCCTGGGCTATCAAAAGCTGCACAGCTGACAGCTCCCACTCTCAGGATTAGAGCCCAGGCACTATGGATACTCTTTGGTTGCTACCTATAATCCATTTTTCTTCATCTTCTACCAAGTGGGATGGGCATCTCTTTGGGGTAGGCGTGAACTGACTCAAATCAATCAGTACACTGCAGGCCCATGACATCAGTAATGAGTTGAGATATGAATACAACAGCAGTTGAGTTGAATAAGGGTACTCAAAACAAAGGTTTTAAAATACTGGAGGAAAACTGCTTTCTCTGCTGCATAGGAATGATAAAGCCTATAGACCCAGCAGCTTCCGGGGCCACCTTAGGAATATAATAGAAAGGGATGCTAAAAGTAGCACCAACACCGTAGGAAAAGACCAAAATATGGAGAAGAATGGGCATTTGTGGGCTAATACACTTCATCAACTACTCCTTGTTATTTGTTTTTCTTTCTTTCTTTTTTTGTTTTATTTATTTTATTTTTTTCATAATTTCATTGATAAACAAATAGCAATGAGACAGTTTCAAATCAAATTGCTAGGACAGTTTCAATAATTAACACATTTCATACATTCTTCCTAGTGGTTAATTGCTGTACAAGATGCAGACATGATATCCTATTCACAAACAGCATTAGAACAAATCCATCTATTCATTAAGAGAATATAACTATATATCTATCCTAACTGTTTTGAATACACAGATATAAAATGGACATTCAGCTGTATCCCTTTTTTTTGTTAAGTTCCGTCATTTGAATATTATAGGTGTGTAAACTCAGCAAAATATTCTAAAAGAGTCCAGTAGCGCATAATAGTATTGGGTCTTCCGCTTGACTGGCAATGTCAGAAATTGTTGACCTAAGTCCCCTACAGATCAACATAACAGCATGGCTTTACTTCTTATATTTCGTTTTTATACTTTTCTGATGGATGGTTAAGACCAAGGTAAAGCAGGACCTATGCAACAAGAGTTGTAGCTTTTTGGTCTGAGAAGGTCAGTGAAATCCCCTCAGGATTTATCCTGAGATCCTGTACCTCAGATTGTAGAACCTTTGTCAGTGTCAGCCATGTGGATGAGTCACGGCCATTGCTTGGCCAATGTGCTCTCTGTGAAAGCCTGAAAGAATGTTTTCTCTCCATGTGACTCTCCTTAGGCACACTCTACGTCATCGATCACTTTCCTCTTTGGCCCCATAATCTCCTTGATCAGAAAATTTGGGACACTACCGAGTTACATGTCGTTACAGTTCAAGTTCTCATATGTCCTGATGTCTTCAGTGACCTTGGAAGGCTAGGGCCAAAATGTTGGCTTTGCTTGCTGCCCTCCTTTTTCTCTGATTTTGACCTGCAAACTTAGGTTGTTAACCATCCGGAAGACAAGCTTATTGTTATTACCATACAACTTAGGTTCTTAAGCTTAATCTCACTATCTGTCTGAGTATCAAACATCTTAGGCATAACATGGAACAGGATCCTTGTTATTTCTGTACCTCTGGATTTTTCTAATAAAGAAACTAATAAATTCCCTATTACTTAAGTTTGAGTCAAACTTTCTGCTGCTTACAACAAAAGAAAGCCTGATTGACTCATCATACTTCTTGATTCCTGGGCCAGTACTTGGTCTACAATGACTTTGATTATGAAATGGTTCTCTCTCTTTCAAATATTTTCCATAAACCTTTGATTTAATGTAAATACTGTAGAGTTAAAATTTGAAATGCTTTCAGATAAAGATAAGTACAGGAGCTAAGACTAGACTAGTCACAAGGGCACTGACTAATTTGGACATTTGCCTTCTTTTAGTCCAACCATTGTTTAGAAGACTGACATTATAGAAATAAAGTATTAGTAGACTTGGAATGTCAGGAGTTCCCCAAGATTCATGTGCTGGATGTGTGGTCCCCAGAGTGGCAGTGCTGAGGAACTAGAACCTTTAAGAGATGAGATCTAGGGAGAGCTGGTTAGGTCTTTGGGGACACTGACCTTAGAAGAGATCAAGTGAGTTCTCACAGGATCTTGGTGAGGGCTTGTGAAACTTAGTTGTCATAAAGTGATGGGCTCTGAGACCCCACATTCTCCAGCATCCTGTTCTGCCATAGGATCTCTCCTAATGCACTTGTCCCCGTTATAATGTCTCACACCATGTTGCAATGCATTCAAGGAGGAGGCTTCTCCAGAATAAATAGCTCTCAGGCTCTGCACTACAACATACAGCTCTTGGTTTACAAATAAACAGTCAGCTTCCAGTATCTCTGTATATGAGGCACAACTATGTGGAAAAATGTACCAATTTTTTTTGTTTTGTTTTTAAATTTGATTTTTTTTTTGGGTGGTGCTTGGGATTGAACTCAGAACCCTGCACTTTGCCAGGCAGGCACTTATTTTACTGAGCTATCTCCCCAGCCAAATGTACCAATTCTAAAAGCATGGTTTGTTGGGCTGGGGAGATAGCTCAATAGAATAAGCACCTGCCTGGTAAGCCCAGGGTCCTGAGTTCAATCCCCAGTACCACAGAAAAAAAAAAGGAGGGAAGGGGCAGGCTGGTCGAATTGCACAGCAGATTAAAGTGCCTGCAAGCAAGCCCAGGGGCCAGGGATTTGATTCCTGGGTCTTCTGTGCAGGCCCTGCCCCTGGGGCACGCTGAAACTGGATTGAGACTGGGCGTGGTGGTACACGCCTATAATCCCAGCATTTAGGAGGCTGTAAACAAGAGGATCACTACCAGTCCTATCTATGCAGTGAGACCCTGTAGACTGTGTCCTAAAAATTACAAAAAAAAGAAAAAAGAAATTATTTTTTTTAATTTGGGCAAATATATAGCCACCAACACAATCAATTTAGAGAATATTTTCATTACCTTTAATTTTCCTTGTGCGTTTTGGAAAGCTTCCTAGTCAGACCGCTACACTGCTGGCTCCAAGAAACTACTGTTTGGCCTTCAGTTACTAGAGGTTAAATTCATTTTGCAAACATTTTCATGCAAATTTAATCATACAGTATGCACTCTTTTATGTTAACTTCATTTACTCAAGATAATAGTTTTAAGATTCATCCTTGCTATTTCTTGTATCAGTAGTTGATTTCTTTTCATTGCTAGTAATATTCCCTTGGAATGACGTGTTCCAACTTGTTTATCTATTCCTTTGTTAATGGATATTTTGTTTTTCCAATTTGAAGCTGTTTTTGCATACAGCTTTTATGTGTATCCATGTATTTATATTTTCAATGTGAAAATTATTTTTATTGTATAAATACCTAGAATGGAATTTCTGGGCTCTATAATACATTTAATCTTATAAAATTGCTGAATATATGAAAGTGGTTACATCATGTAACCTTCCATTGTCTGTGTTCTGTGAGAAACATGTAGATTTCACATTCTTGTCAGCACTTGGTAGGGTCAATATTTGTAACCTTACCCATTCTAGTGCATCTGAAATACCATTTCATGGTGATTTTTTATTTTTAAAGAGAATACAAAATTGTAAAGAAAAAAATTAGAAATGATGCAAAATTTCACCAAACATACTGAATATATATATTAATCTTAACCTCAATATCTGTCTGCATATCAAACATCTTAGGCATAATAAGGAACAGGTATTTTTCATCAAGTATTGATATGTTAAACTTTATTTTTTTTAAGGAATAAAAGGTTTATTTAGCTCACAGTTTGTGGAAGTTTCAGTCCATACTCAACTAGCTCCAAGGCAGAGTGGCACATGAAAGAGGGCAGCTGTTCATGGTGGCAGAAGGCAGCAAAGAACAAAAGGAGGAGCGACGACAACAACGCCTAGCAAGCCCCTCTCCCCTGCTTACATTTGTGTGAAGATTATCTGCTGTAGGGTTATGGGTTTAATCACACCCATAATCCAAGCATTGGATCAAGAATTAGTCACAAACTCTGGAAGCCACCCCGTGATTGCATGAGGCTTTGCGGGAACAACTAGACACAAACCATAGCACCTATCCTTATACCTTTTATTTCTTTCTGTTGTCTAGTTGGTCTGGCTAAAGTTTCCAGGACTGTGTTTCATAAAGAGTGGAAACAGTAAACAACCTTGTCTTGTTCCTAGTTTTAGAGTGAAAGCTTTCAGTTTTTGTCAGTTTATTATAATGTTGGCCATTGATTTATCATAGATGGCCTTTATCAGATTGAGATTAAAACTATCTATTCCAGTTTTCTGTAGAGGTTTTATCATGAATTGGTGCTGGACTTTGTCAGAAGCTTTTTCTGTATCCATTGAGATGATCATACGATTTGAGTTTTTGGCTCTGTTGAGAATTTTTGCATCTGTGTTCATTAGGGAGATTGATCATAATTTTCTTTCTTAGTTTGGTCCTCCAGTTTTTATATCAGTGTAATGCTTGCTTCCAGAAATAAAGAGTTTGAGAAGTAGTATTATTAGGTCTTCTCTGTATTTCTTATAGAATACAGCAGTGAATGCATCAGGGCCTAGCCCTTTCGTGTTTGTAGGTTTTTTAGTTGTGTCTTCAATTTCATTAATTGATATTGGTTTATTTGAGATTTTTCTATCTTCTTGATTCAGCTGTGGTAATTCATATATGTCTGGGAATCTTGTCCATTTCCTCTGCACTTTCCATCTTTTTAAAGTACACATTTTTAAAGTAGGTATAAGTGATCTTCTAAATTTCGGCAGGGTCCATTTTGATTTTGACCTTTTCATTTCTAATTGTATGGATTTGAGTCTTTCCTTTTTGTATGTGATTAGATAAGGGTTTGTCAGATTTACTTGATCTAAGAAGCAACTCCTCAATTCATTGACTTTTTTGTATTGTTTTCTTAAGTCTCCAGTGCATTAATTTCTGCTCTGATCTTCATAATTTCCTCCTTTTTATAAGTTTTTCGGTTTAGCAAGTTGAGATTCACCATTGTTTCTTTGGACTTGCTTTATTTTCCTGATGCAGGTATCACTGCTATAAATTGCACTCTTAGGACTGTTTTCATTGTGTACCATAT
>NW_004524639.1:4180965-4186607 GCF_000260255.1 Octodon degus
CTTGCTCATCTTCTACATATAACTGTATGGCTTGACATTGTCATGTTTCCTAGTTCTTCTGCTTTCCCTCTCTTGATTAGTCCTTGAGATCCTGCTTTCCTTTTACTTGTATTCTATCTTTCTATTTGTGTTTCTTCTTTGAGTTCTTCTACTAGGGAGACTATACAATATTTACACATGTGTGTCTGGTTTATTTCACTTATGAGTATATGTTCAAGTGGTATCCACTTCAATATAAAGGCTTGGAGTTTACCATTCTTAATAGCTGAATAATACTCCATTGTGTAAAAATACAACATCTTTTTCAACCATTCCTCAGGTGATGGGCATCTTGGTTGTTCCCAATATTTGGCTATTACAAATTGTGCTGCTATAAACATAGGCAAACATGTATCACTATGATATGATGATTTCAGATCTTCTGGGAAAATTCCCAGTAGAGGAATAGCTGGATTAAAGGGGATTTCCAGAGCAGCTTTTCTAAGGAGTCTCCATACTGATTTCCATAACGGTTGCACCAGTCTACACTCCCACCAGCAGTGGAGAAGGGTTCCTTTTTCCCCACAACCTCTCCAACATTTGTTGTTGGGTGATTTCTTTATGATAGCCATTCTTTCTGGGGTGAGATGATATCTCAATGTAGTTTTAATTTGCATTTCACGAATGGCTAGTGATGTGGTAAGACTTTTACTTTTTTTTTTTTTAGGAACCAGGGATTGAACTCAGGCCCTTGTGCTTGCCAAGGAAGTACTTATTCCACCGAGCCATCTCCCCGGCCCTATCTACTCCTTTCAACAGATCAGCAGAAATTTACAGTACAAGAGGCCGGGGAGTTGGCTTAGTAGAATAAGTGCTTGACTGGCAAGTGCAAGGGCCTGAGTTCAATCCCCGGTTCCACAAAAAAAAAAGAAAGAAATTAACAGTACAATTATCCAAGCTATTCTGTATAGATATAAGTAAATGTATCTTTTTCCATTCTTTCTTTTGTCCTTTTCCTCATGCCAGTTGTTTCTTCCCTTTGAACAGATTGTTTCCCTTTCACAGTATCTATTGTACCTTTTGATTTTATTTACTCTTTCAGGTTCTTTTTTTTTCAGTAGTAGGAATTGAACTCAGGACCTTGCACTTGCCATGCAAGCGCTTCTTCTACTGAGCTATCTCCCTGACCCCTCACGTTCTTAAACTAGTGATATAATACGATGTTTACACTCTTGGGTCTGATTATTTTCATTTACCAGTATGTCTCTATTTGCACCCATTTATACTATGGTAATTGTAATTTGTATATTGCTGATGTTGAATGTCATTGTATGTCCTTATAGGTAATTTCTATATTTATTGTAAAATTTATGTACACCTCTTGCTTATGTTTTTTATATTGTTTGTATTCTATTTATTCTATCGTCAGACTTTGTACATTCTGAATTTAAGTCATTTGCTAGATTTCACTGCTAAAACATTTTCTCCCAGTTCTTGTCTTGCATTTCCTAAATAATATCTTCAAATCAGTCTTATACAGACACTCCCTATTTAATGACTGTGTTCTGTTCCTGAATGGATCACTAAATGTGAAATTATATATAGTATGTACATTACAATATTCAGAACAAAGAAATGGTCAAAAGAAATGAACTTGATGACTTTGCTTTTATTTGCGTGACTCTTAGATGTAGTACTATAATGTATAATAGAACGTAAAACTATAGTAATTTACAGTACAGTATAATTGGCAAAAATTATAGTACTACACTATAGAAGAAATCACCATATAGTTGTATTGGGGCCCACATTCCTAAGTCAGAAATATAATGGAGTATTACTCAGCTATAAAAAAGATAAGCTTGAGACATTTATAGGTAAATAGATGCAACAATTCTCATAAGTAAAATAAATGAAATCTATTTAAAGGTGAATAGATTCATAATACTCAAAAGTGAAATAAATCAGATCCATATGTCCGAATATAGTGTCTCACAAGTATAAGAACCTATAAGAGTAAATAAAATCTACAAGGTATGATAGATACTGCAAAAGGGAAAGAATCTACTCAAAGGAAAGGAACAACTGGGATGAGATAAAGGACAAAAGAAAGAAAGAAGGAAGGGAAAAAGATATTTATATATATATACAGGATAGCTTAGATAATTGTACTGCTGATTTCTGCTGGTCTATTGAAAGGAGCAGTTAATGTTTCTTTTCTTCTAACTTTATTTTTTCACCAACTTTAAAAATTTGTATCAAGTATTCTAAACACCTAATCTGAAGACAACCTTGTACAATATAACAACCATTGTTGAATTCCTATTATTTGTTTAGTGAAATTCTGTATTATTTCTTATGGTTTTAACTATTTTTTATTCTCTTTTAAAAATAAAAAGCTAGGGCCTGGCCAAATAGCTCAGCGGATGAAAGCACCTGCAAGCAGTCACAGGGACCGGGGCTTTGATCTCTGGGCCAGCAGTGCCAGCCCCGCCCCCGGGGCACACTGAGACTGCGATTGAGACTGGGCATGGTGGCGCGCGCCTGTAATCCCAGCTCTTGAGAGGCTGTAAACAGGAGGATCACTATGAGTCTGATCTAGTAGTGAGACCCAGAGCACCCTGTGGACCCTTCCCTAAAAACTAATAAAAAAATTTAAAAAATAAAAAGCTAAATAAAAGAGAAAGAAATCTGAATATGGGTCATAAAGTAGAACAGTTGTTAGGCTGCTTATCAAACAAAAGATGTCTATATTTATATTAACTTTATCATATTTTTCCTTATTCATCAATGCTTTAGTAATTTCTTATGCAATGTGCTAGTTTTTAGCTGCCCAAAAGTCAGAAAAATTTTCCTTCAGGCATTAATGTCTATTAATTTTTACATTATCATGTGAGATAGGGCTCCAAATTCTTTTTCCATATAAATATTCACATACTTCTTTTCTATTTGTGGGAAAGATTATCCTTCCCTTGTTGAATTATTTTATTACCTCATCCAATCTACCAATTCACCACATATTTTTATGTTCAATTCTGCATTCTGTACCCTCAATCTATATCTACCTGTTCATGAGTACTATACTGCCTTGATTTTCACACAATAGTAAGTTTTGAAGTCAGGTAAAGTCCTGTGATTGTGTTCTCTAAGATTGTTTTGGTGCTCTCCGGACCCCCAGATCCAGCCCAGCCTAGGCCTGGAGAGCATATGGAAGAGCTTCCCCCTTCCCTGTGCCCGCGGGACACCTCCAGACCAAAATTCAGACACCCGCGCGAATGAGACCCTGTACCGCTTCATTGGGACCCCTGCAACCCTCCAGAGCCCAGCCTCCAAGCCTGCTGAGCCAGTGAGAACATCTGCAACTTTCTAGGGACCACAAATCCAGCCCAGGCCCAGACGCAAGTAGTGTGTGGGAGAGCTTCTACGCTCCCCTGTGCTCCCTAGGCCAGGGGCACAACAGAGGGGCACCACAGGTTCACTGTTGTGCCAGAGAGGCAGCACAGCTTCACTCACAAGGGCTGCAGCAGGAAGGAACTGAACACAACAGCTAGACCCAGAACAGGCATAACGGGATAAAATCAAACTTAATGGATCTACACCCAAATTTCAGTAAATGCTAAGGTTATAACGGCACCAAAGCACTACATCAAAGGTCAGAGGTCAGTGATATACAAAATGATAAAGACAAGGAGCAAAATGCAGTCTCAGGCCTCAAGCCCACGCATAACAAGTGGAGAGGACACTAGCTCAGCTGAAATGAATGAATTAACAGCGATGGAAGAAAAGAAACAAGAGAAGAAAGTTACAGAGGAACTCAGAGCAGAATTAATTTCTTAAATGAAAAAACAAACCTCTGGATTCATAGAATCTGAAATAAAGAATTTAATACAGAAACATATGGGGAAACCCAGTGCCCACCCAGAACAAATGCAGAAGACATCAGCTCAGCTGAAATGTGTGAATTAATAGCATTGAAAGTAAAGAAACAACAGCAGAAAGGTAGAGATGAACTCACAGAGGAATTAATTGAGGAAATGAAAAAAGAAACCTTTGAATTTATACCATCAGAAGTAAAGGATCAAATACACAAACATAGGGAGGAAACCCAATCTGAAAAATATCTCTGCAGTAAAATAATTAATAACCACTTATAAAAAAGACATTGATTAAAAAAATGGAGGAGATTAGAAATACGATAGATTCTTGAATGAGCAATACAGAAAAGAAACAGATCACATTGAGCAGAGTCAAAGATACACAGAGGAGCTTAAGATTTCAATCACAAGTCTGCAAAACCATTTAAGTGAAAGTGAAGACAGTTTCAGATCTTCAAGACGCTGGTGTGGTTAGTGAAAAGGTAAGAAAAGATCTCTTAAAAACAACGAGGATGCAGGAAAAAATAATCCATCATCTGAAAGACAATGAAAAATGAACAGTGTGAGACTAATACGCACTGATGAGAAAGATGGAGACAATACAAATGACAAAAAAAGAATATGAGCAGAAGTAATAGCAGAAAACTTCCCGAATATTAGGAAACAACCTGACATTCAGGTAACCGAAGCATACAAAATGCCAAATAACTTTAACCCAATTAAAAACACAACAAGAGATATAATAGTCAAGATCTCAGAAAACCGGCAAAAGAATAATATAATCAAAGTTGACAGAGAAAAAAAAAGATCATATCCAAAGAAAAACATATCAAATTACACCCAATTTCTCTTCACAAAGCATGAAGGCAAGAAGAGCATTGAGCAAAGTATTACAAGTCTTCTATGAACACGAATTCCAGCCCAGACTATCATAGACTGCAAAACTCTCAAGTTTGATGGAGAAGTGAAACACTTTAGTGACAAAGAACAACTAAAGAAATTCATGATGACAAAGCCAACCCTACACAGGTTCCTGAAAGATGTTTTAGAGAGGAATCGAAATGATCAGAAATGCATGAACAAGAAAAGAACTAACCCACTAAGTAAGGCAAACAATTAAACACAGGAGAAAAAGCAATAAACAACAGGTAAATAACATGTCAAACGTAAGTCAATACATCTCAGTTCTAACCATCGATGTAAATGGACTCCACTCACCAGTTAAGAGAAATAGACTGGCACAGTGGATTAGGAAACAAAATTCGACAATATTCTGTATACAAGAAACACACTTAACTATGAAGGACATTCACAGGCTTAAAGTCAAAGGATGGAAAACAATACTACATGACGCAGCACCTCAGAAAAAAGCAGGGGTCGCAATCCTGTTCTCAGACAGTCTCAACTTCCAACCAAGAATGATCAAGCAAAATAAAGAAGGCCTCTACATACTGGTTAGGGGAAAAATTCAAGAGGAAGAGGTAACATTAATAAATCTCTATACACTGAATACAGAAGCACACAACAATGTAAGACAAATCTTAATGAACAAGAAAAATCTAATATCCACTACCACAATTTTAAAAGATCTTAACAGCCCCTTATCTCCAAAAGATAGTTCAACCAGACAAAAACTTAGCAAAGAAAAAACAGAACGGAACCAGAGCTTGAAACAAATGGGACTTGGTGGACATATACAGAGTGTTCCACCCAAACACAGCTGAATAAACATTTTTCTCAGCTGCACATGGGTCATTTTCTAAAATAGACCACATACTGGTCCATAGG
>NW_004524639.1:4188099-4189043 GCF_000260255.1 Octodon degus
AGAAGCTACTAGAATTAATACAGAAATTCAGTAGCATAGCAGGTTATAAAGTCAATACCCAAAAGTCAATAGCATTCCTCTACACAGATAACAAACACACTGAGAGGGAAATTATAGAAACAATACCTTTTACAATATCACCGAAGAAAATGAAATACCTTGGAATTAATCTAATGAAAGAAGTCAAAGATCTCTTCAAGGAAAATGCTCCACATCACTACCCATTCGTGAAATGCAAAATAAAACCACATTGAGATATCATCTCATCCCAGAAAGAATGAATATCATGAAGAAATCTCCCAACAACAAATGTTGGAGAGGATGGGGGGAAAAAGGAACCCTTTTCCATTGCTGGTGGGAATGTAGACTGGTGCAACCATTATGGAAATCAGTATGGAGTCTCCTTAGAAAAGTTGGACTGGAAATCCCATTTAGACCAGCTTTTGCTCTATTGTGAATTTTCCAGGAGGATCTGAAAACATCATATCACAGTGATATATGTGTGCCTATGTTTATAGCAGCACAATTTTTTTTTTACTTTTTTAAAAATTGTGTTGATAAACAGATAGCAGTGAGACAGTTTCAGATCAAATCGGAAGTACAGATTCAACAAATAGCACACTGAATATATTCTTCTTAGTGGTTAATTGCTGTACAAGATGTGGACTTGAGATCCTATCTACAAACACCATTAGAACAAATCATTCTATTAATTAAGAGAATGCAATTATATATCTATCTTAATCACTGTGAATACACAGACACAAAATGGACATTCATCGGTATACCCCATATTTTCTAAGTTTTGTTATTGAATATTATAGGTGAGTAAACTCAGAAAAATATTCCAGAAGAGTCCAGTAGCCCATTATAGCATTGGGTCTTCTGTTTAACTGGCAATGTCAGAAATTATTGGCCTGAGTCCCCAACAGCTCAACATAACA
>NW_004524639.1:4190189-4191550 GCF_000260255.1 Octodon degus
TGAAGTGGATGCCACTTGAACATATACTCATAAGTGAAATAAACCAGACACACATTTGTAAATATCATATAGTCTCCCTAGTATAAGAACTCCAAATAACAAATACAAATAGAAAGATATGATACAAGTAAAAGGAAAGCAGGATCTCAAGGAGTAACTAATCAAGAGAGGGAAAGGAGAAGAGCTAGGAAACATGACAATGTAAAGCCATACAGTTATATGTGGAAGATTGGCAAGACAATGATTCTGAGAATCTCCAGAAGATTTTTGAACGTAGCAGTTAATTGGAAAGATTTTCACCCTGACTAACTATACATACTGTTACCTTTGAACTAAGCTACTGCACTGCAGATGGTAATCTGTAATAGTAGTTTCTTACTTGGAGTGCCTGTCATTCTGGTCTTCAGAATATGGGCTGCTTGTCATGACATGCCAGTTGCTGCTGTGCTGTCTCTTGGGTAGTTGATTGTTCTAAAAGTAGGGGTTGGTGAATGAAGGCAAGAGATAGGAAAAGGAATATTGTGGGACTGTCCTGCTTCAGGGTTGTATATGCTGAGATTTTTGGACTTATGTATAAACATAATAAGTATACAATTCTTTATGCCTATTTTTAAAAGTATAATCTAATTTTTAAATGTTTTTTTATCATATTCTATAGGGACTTAAAGTTCAACATATCAATACTTGATAAAAAATACCTGTTCGACGAAATATAAGACGTGAAGCCATGGTGTTATGTTGAGCTGTGGGGGACTCAGATCAACAATTTCTGACATTGCCAGTCAAGCAGAAGACCCAATAGTGTTATGGGCTACTGGATTCTTTTAGAATATTTTGCTGAATTTACACACCTATAATATTCAAATAATGGAACTTAACAACAAAAAGGGTGTGCAGATGAATGTCCATTTTGTATCTGTGTATTCAAATGGCTAGGATCGATATACAGTTACATTCTCTTTATGAATAGAGGGATTTGTTCTAATGGTGTATGTAAGTAGGATATCATGTCTGTATCTTGTACAGCAATTAACCACTAGGAGGAATGTATACAATGTTTTAATTATTGAAACTGTCCTACCAGTTTCATTTGAAACTGTCTCATTGCTATTTGTTTCTCAATAAATTTATGGAAAAAATAAAAAAAAATAAAAATTTAGAAAAAGATTAATACCTGTTCCATGTTATGCCTAAGATATTTGATATTCAGACAGATACTGAGGTTAAGCTTAACAGCCTAGGTTGAGTGGTAGTAAAAATGAGCTTGTCTTCTGGATGGTTAACAACCTAAGTTTGCAGACCAAAATTAGAGAAAAAGAAGGGCCACAAGGAAAGCCAACATTTTGGCCCTAGCCTTCCAA
>NW_004524639.1:4192095-4193903 GCF_000260255.1 Octodon degus
ATTTGTTGTAATTGTGTTTCTAAATAGAATTTCAAGTCCACATCTTGTACAGCAATTAACCACTAGGAAGAATGTATGCAATGTGTTAATTATTGAAACTTTCCTACCAAATTTTTTTGAAACTTTCTCATTGCTAATTGTTTGTCAATAAAATTATGGAAAAAAAGAAACAAAAGAAAATAAATCTTGAATTTTCAATGAAAAGAAAAAGATACACTCATAAGTGAAATAAAGCAGACCCACATGTGTAAATATCATATAGTCTCCCTAGTATAAGAAATCAGAAGTAGAAATATAAATAGAAAGGTGTAACACAACTAAAAGTAAAGCGAGTACTTGAGGCCTGCACAACGAGGAGAAGGTCAGGAGAAAAGCTGGGAAACAGGACAGGGACAAAGCCATACACTTATATGCGCAAGATGTGTAAGGCAATGATGCTGAGAAACATCAGCAGGTTTTTGAAACTAGCAGTCAATTGATAGGATTCTCACCCTGACTAACTATATATACTGATACCTGTGAAAGAAGAAACTCCACTGAAGATACCAATGTGTAATAAAAAGCTCACGCTTGGAATTTCTGTCATTCTCGTCTTCTAAATACATCTTATCATGAAAAAAAAGATTGTTTTGGTGATTCCAGAGCCTTCAAATTTCAATTGGAATCCTGGGCTCAGCTCATTAACTTCTAAAAAAGCTCCACTGGGATTTTGGTAAGGTTTGAACTGAACCAATATACTGATCTGCAGATCAATTTTTGAGGATTTTTCATATGAAAATACTAAGCCTTATAATCTATGAGCATAGAATAGCTCTTCACTTGCTTAGATCTTTTGAAATTTTTTCTGCAATACCTTAAATTTTTCACTGTCCAAATAAATGTCTTTGCTGTTAAATTTATTTTTAAGTATGACTGCTATTTTTCATGGAGTTGTCTTCTTAGTTTCATTTTCAGATTTTTCAGTTTGTATACAGGCACAAAGTTTACTCTTACATAAACATCTTTGATTCTGCAAAGTTGCTAAACTTATTAGGGCTTGTTTGATTACAAACTCCTAGGAATTGTTATATAGATCATTTTGTCATGCACATATAAAAACAATTTTATTTGTTTCCAATCTGAATTCATCAATTCTTTCTTTCTTTCTTCTTTCTTCCTTTCTTTTGTTCTTTTCTCTTTCTCTTTCTTCTTTCTGTCTGTCTTTATCTTTCTTTCTTCTGCTCTTTTTCTTTTTGCCTTATTGCACAATATTGAACATAAACAGTAAAATCAGGCATTCTTATACATTCCTCACATGAGTGCAGAAGATATTCTCTATTTCAAAGTTAATTAATAGCGTAGATATTTCATAAATATCCTTTATCAGACTGAGAAATAATATTTCTTTTCCTAGTACTTTAAAAGTTTTTATCATGATATGTTTTGGATTTTTCTTCAGTAATTAGGATAATCATATTGTTTACTAGTCCTTATTTTACTCTAACATTGCATGAATTTTACAGTACTGTTGTAACAACTATATTAGTGGCTTCAGATACTACACATCTATCATCACACTGCTGTAAGTTAGAAGTTCTATGCAAGCTGGAAGTGATGGCAGATACCTGTCATCCCAGCACTTGGGGGGCTGAGACAGGATGATTGCAAGTTCAAGGCCAATCTCACCTCAAAACCAAGACCTTGTTTCAAGAATAAATTTTAGAGTCCTAGCCCAGGTCCAGTGAGTGTGTGGAAGAGCTTCTTGCTACCCTGCACCTGCGGGACCAAATACTGGTCCCAGCCCAGGCACAGCGTGGGCGAGACCCTCT
>NW_004524639.1:4199497-4218217 GCF_000260255.1 Octodon degus
TTAATGAATAGAATGATTTATTCTAATGATGTTTGTAAATAGGATCTCAATTTCGCATCTCGTATAGCAATTAACCACTAAGAAGAATATATGCAATGTGCTGGTTATTGAAACTGTCCTACCGATTTGATTTGAAACTGTCTCATTGCTATCTGTTTATCAATAAATTATGAAAAAAAAACCTAAAATGTTATGAGTTTGGCCAGTAAAAAAGCTCCAGTAATCCCATGGCGCTAAATAGATCTTCATTGCAGAAAATTAGCAGGAGATTATAAATGATGGCCTAAGGGTATCACAAGAAGCAGCAAGTCTCCAACCTTGGCAGACTCAAAACTGAAAAATTGAAAGACTCACTTTGAAGAGGAAATCACAGAGCACCATGTTCCAGAATGGTGGCAGCATAGAAAATATGTACCTAAGGAATAGATTCAGAGTGTTGAATGATACAGGCACTTGACCCGTATAGTCATGAGACAAGAAATCCTGGCTACTACTCCAGCTGACAGAAGGCTTGGCATCATCTACTTGATGTTGGTTTTAAGTTCATGTAGAATATAAGAGTTGTCTGGTCAAAAGGCTTCCACCCAGATTTCAGAAGGCCTGGGGAGCCAGACATTTAGTTCCTGAAAGGGTAGTGTGTGAAGCTGTGATTGCGAAGCCAAAGGTACAGTGGAAGCTATAGAAGTTTGGAGAAGACAGAAACATGGAGCATTTGAGGAAAACAGCAAGGAGAAAGAAGGGCTGATCTCAGAAAGAAGTCATGGGAGCTACAACCACCAGCAGCGCCATCAAAGTGGGACTCCAAGCCCTTTAGATTTCACATTTGGCTACGGAGTTACAGAATTAATGTTCTTACTGCTGGAGTTAGGACTTATTTTGATTCCATTGCTTTGTATCCCCTTATTTGTACTTTTTAAAATAGTAATGTTTATCCTATACCATTAAATACTTTAAGTGTTTAAAAAAAATGAAAAAATAAAATTAGTTTCTCATGGCATGCAAAAAGAAAATAAAACTCACGCTTTTAAAAAAGTAAATACACAAAAGATAAGTAATATCAAACTTCTCATAAGAAACTGTGAGGGCTAGGTAACAAAACAGTAGGACAAGCTGGCAATGGGAAGTGGAAGGCTGATTTAAGATAGAACAAACTTCAGACAAATTATATTCCAAGAAACTTTTTTCAGAAAGTTTATTAAAGTTTGGGCCATCCAGACAGCTCAGCAGACTAAAGTGCCTGCTTAGACAGAGCACAAGATCCAGGGTTCCATCTCTGGTGTGCTGTGCCAGCCCCACCCCCGAGTGTGATGAGATGGTGATTAGACTGGGTGTGGTGTTGCTTGTCTGTAATCCCAGTGCTTGGGAGGCTGAAAGCAGGAGAATCACCACGAGTCCAATCTACTAGTGAGACCCCGTAGACCCTGTACTAAATACATTTTTAAAAAAAGAAATTTTATTAGCGGATTTAGTACACCACACTAAGGAAGTAAAACAAGGCAAAAATGAGAACTCAGAAGACAAGCATGAGATATTGCTACTAGGGTTAGACTGAAAATAATCAAACCAGCTCTTGAGACAAGAAGATTTCTGAGAGAAAGAACAGCAGTGTATAAAGTTGACAGATTCAAAATTTTGAATGCATAGAAATATTATACTGAATATTAGAAGGCTATAACAACATTTACCTATTGGCACAAAGAAAGTTGAAAAAATTAAAAATGATCTATTATCTTAAGGAAAGCCACACAAGACTGTGCAAGAAAAGACCTGCTTCTACTAAGCTGGACTGCCACCACCACATCAGAAGCAGAGCATTTATGCTGAGCTAGAGGTGGAAATCCTTTGGGCTCCTGTCCTCAGGAACTTCTAAACTGCAATGCTATGTCTTGGTTGCTGAACCATTTGTGTTTGTTCATGACTCATCTACTCTAGGACCTCTGAAAATAAGTGGGACCCTGACCATGAGCAAGCTCATGAAGTCACTCTTTGTTTTCAGCTGCCTGGTTTTCCTACCACTGGCATTATCATCCCTCTTGAATACAACTAATTAATGTAATCTGATCGTGAGTCTTTAGGACTGGGAGACCAAGTCTATGTGTTTTAACTATTAAAATTTCCCTTCATCTTTACCCATTATACAAGAAATATGAGAAGAGTAAAGAGACAATCTCTATGATCCCATGGGTTCTAATCTAATGCTCTGACCTTAAAGGATAAGTTGTTTCAGAAGTGAGCCATTTGACTTGTGAGAGGTAGAGAAGTGAAGTTTATTCCCAGGTAGTTTTCTTTGTTTCTCATGCCCTTTCTTGCCCATTTTATGTTTGGTCACGTGGAACAAAAACCAGGTATGATGAAAATCCTGACTTTTTCTACTGTTGAGTCATCATGTAAATTCAACAAGGGACAAATAGTCCAATATAAGCATTCCTACTTTGATGACAGATCTGTTCTTGCAATTAAGTCATTTAATAAATTTTTCAGTAAATGAAAAAAAAAAAGAAAAGAAATAAAGCCATGCTGTTATGTTGAGCTGTGGAGGACTCAGGTCAACAATTTCTGACATTGCCAGTTAAGCGGAAGACCCAATACTATTATGGTATACTGGACTCTTTTAGAATATTTTGCTGAGTTACACACCTATAATATTCAAATAACGGAACTTAACAAAAAAAGGGTATACAGATGAATGTCCATTTTGTATCTGTGTATTCAAAGTAGTTAGGATAGATATATAGTTACACTCTGTTAATGAATAGAATGTTTTGTTCTAATGATGTTTGTAAATAGGATATCAAGTCCGCATCTTGTACAGCAGTTAACCACTTAGAAGAATGTATGCAGTGTGTTAATTATTGAAACTGTCTTACCGATTTGATTTGAAACTGTCTCATTGCTATTTCTTTATCAGTAAAACTATGGCAAAAAAAAACCACCTAAGATCGAATTGTGAAAATAAAAATAAAAATAAAATAAAATAAATAAAGTTATTATCAGAACTGGAAATTATACCCTGTTTTACTGTTGTGAGAAAATAATGATTAAATTTATCATGTTTAATCCTTTACAGTGAGGTAAAAAAGTAAAACCATATCAATATGCTGAGCTGTAAAAGCCTTAAGTCAACAACTTCTGACATTGTCAGTCCTATGGATAATCCACTACTATTATGGACTACTGGACTATATTGGATTATTTTGATGAATTCAAACACCTAAAATATAAAAATGTCAATGGAATACCCATCTCTGACAAAGCTAAACAAAAAAAAGAGATATAAATGAAGGACTATTTTGTATCTGTATATTCAAAATAATTAGGATAGATATACAGCTAATTTCTCTTAATTGAATGAGAAGAAAGATTTGTACAAATAGTGTTCGGACAGGGTATCATGTCTGCATCATGTACTATGAATAACCACTATGAAGACAACAATATGCAATGTATTAATTATTGAAAATGTCCTACTAATTGGTTTTGAAACTGTCTCATTGCTATTTGTCAATAAAATTAATAAAAATAAATATTTAGGTATTACAAAAAAATAAATAATGCTATCACAAGCTTCCTGGGAGGAAGGGAAATAAAGTAAAATAAAAGAAAGAATAAATTTTTTAAAAAACCTAACACAGGTTTCATTGAACTAAAACCAAGATGTTAGGAAGTCTGGCTTCCTTTTCCATATTTTATGGGGGAATCTGTTTCCTTTCCTTTTATATCTTCCAGAGAATGCCTGCATCCTTGACTTGTAATGCCCTTTTTTCATCTTCCAACCAGCAAGAGCATGTCTACTCTTTCTTGGATGCCATTATTCTGACTCATTCCTTTGTTTTCCTCTTTCACTTTTAAAGATGCTTGTGACTACACTGGGCCTACCTGGATAAGTTAGCATAATCTCTTATTTTATCGTTGCCTGATTATCAGTATTAAATTACATCTATAACTTTAAATACCCCAACATGTAATGTAACATAGACTGGGGATTAAAATATTGAGAGAGGAACCATTATTTTCCTGACCATAGCATACCCTCTGAGCTTCAAAGATAAAAATGGTGTCTCACATCAAAAAATGCAATCACCTCTTCCCAAGGCCCCCCAACATTTCATCCCAGCAACACCAGTAACTCAAAGTAAAATATGTTGTCTAAATCTTATCACCTCTAAAATTCCAAGACTTAACACCTGAACCATCAATATCAACTATGGATCAAGCTCTGGCTAAAACCTATTTCAGGGCACAATTACAATTTCTCTTCAATCTATGAACCTGTGAAACTCAAAAGACAAGAAACTGTTTCCCAAAATGGGATGATGACAAGAGCTCATGGCTATATACAGTCTTGTTCAAAAAGGGAGGAAACAGAAGTTAATAAGGGAGTCATACCTATAATCCCAGAACACTGGGATGCTGAGGCAGGAGGATTACAAATTGAAATCCAACCCGGGCAACTCTGCAGATGAGCAAGACCCTGTCTCAAAATGAAAAATAAAATAGAGCTGGAATTGTAGCTCAGTGCACTGCTCTGAGTTCAATCTTTACAACCACAAAATGTTGGGGACGTGGAGCTCTCTTATGCCAAGCAAGTTAAGAATCAGGCAAGGAAAATCCAATGTATTTTCAAGGCCTGAAATAGTGGAGCTAATGGCCCCCATCCCGGGGAGTAGCTTTCTGTCCTCCGGCTTTCTGCTTTCACCCTCTGAGTCATCCTTTTTGTGTCATGAAAGGTAGCTCATGTTTGCAGGTTATTTCATCAGCCTGCTTTCCGCATGCAGAGTTTTGGGCTCTCACAGTCTTCTTCCACATGATACCCTCGCTGTTCCCCTAGTTTAAACTGGTCATCTTAT
Source organism: Octodon degus (assembly GCF_000260255.1). Lineage (NCBI taxonomy): Eukaryota > Metazoa > Chordata > Mammalia > Rodentia > Octodontidae > Octodon > Octodon degus. The sequence continues at coordinate 4,204,345 of NW_004524639.1, forward strand.
TGCTTGTTTGTGTAAGATTCTCAAGAAACTTGAGTGCCTCCCATGTTTGTCTCAGAGATTCACTCCCTCATGGGAGAGGTTATCTCACTAATCTTTCCCAGAAAATGCCTTCTCCTTCTGACGCATGCAGAAGAGGGACATCACTTTCTCCTAATCCCTTCAAAGAGTCTTCTTATCCTTGGGAGTTTCTGACCAATAACCCAGGCAAATGCCTGGAACTGCAGATATATACAGATCACATACACTTTCTCTGAAATGCTTGGGAACAAAGTTGTTACAGATTTTGGCGTTTGAAATATTTGCAAATACATAATGAGATATCGTGGGAATGTGACCCAAGTCTCAGCAGGACATTCATTTCTCTGCATCTATGCCTTATACTTATAGCCTGAAGGCAATTTTATACAATATTTTCTTTCTTTTTTTATACAATATTTTCAAACATGTTTAATCATAAGGAATCTTTCCACTTACACAGCCATGGTGGTACCCAAAATATTTGGGGATTTTTTTTTTTTTATATACTGGGAATTGAACTCATGGCCTCATGCTTGCCAAGGAGATGTGCCAGGGAAGAGTTATGTCCCCAGCTCGGTTTTGGTATTTTTGAACATTTTGAATTTTTAACTTTCAGATTAGGGACATCCAACCTATATGGGTTTTTCTGTACATATATGACTAAAATAAAGTTAAATTAGGTACAATAAGAGAATAACAACAAGAACTGATATAGCAAATGGAACAATTACTGCAATAGACTGTAGTAAAAATCATTTGAAACTTATAAATTTTTCATTTCTGGAATTTTCCATTTAATACCATTAGATTGAAGTTAATCGGGGGTAAATGAAACCATGGAAACCACAAATAAGGACGGACTACTATGTCCTGCTCCTCAGATCTTTCTGTAGTATCAGCAAAATCATGCCCAGGTCCTGCCTCAGCTTTTGGTGGAAAGCACACACACGCTTTATCCGAAATGCTTCGGGCCAGAGTTGTTACGGTGAAGCTTAATTTTAGCAACTCTTGCAATCGGGAGAGACTGAGAATTTCCCGAGTCACCAAGCCCTGGTTCCTTTTAGTTTAACAATTTCCTCCTCAGTCTATCTCCTTCCTCTCACATTGTAAGATAAGCAACGGGAGGAAACCAGGAAGCACCTCCACAACTGGGTTTGGAGACGTCAGCAAAACGTCCGATTTCACCATTTATTAGTTCCGTTTCCCACATAACTGCAGAGCACTACTGTACTCTGTTAAGTGTTCTGCCACTGTATAATAAAGACACACTTCCTGTTCCCAATACCATGTTCCTCATTTCCTTTTGAAATCTCACCAGCAGTACCTCTAACACCCATATTTCAAATAACAGTATGTGCACGATGATTTAGACATTCACTATAGTGGTCTAGGTTTTCCTTACCAAGCTCCTGAATTCCTTCTGGACCTTCATCAGTAGAAATTTTAATATCATATTCTTATAACTGTATGTTCAAGGTAACCTAGATTTTGTCAGTTAGGCTTCTGAGATTCTTCTAGCCTCCACCCTGACCGGCGCTGAGAAAAGACAAGACGGGGACTCCTTCTTTGTCTTTAGACTTCTTTATTCTCTGGCCTTCCTCTCCCCCTCTCTTAACCCCCCTTCTTATATCCGCCCCCCCCGGACCTATCAGAGGGAGCCAAGTATATCGTCCGACACAGGCAATAGGCCAACAGCCAGTTGCCTCGAAGGGCTGTGCGAACCAATCAAATCTTGCCAGCAGGGACCAGGGCTATACAGGAAACAAGACTCGTAGCAGAAGCTCCAGCGGGAGGGGCAAGGCTGAGGAGCAGGGCGCCCGCGCCCGACACCACCCAGTGATCAATTCCAGCCCCATCTCTATATTTTAAGGTATTTGTTACAGTAACATCCCATTTCCAGGTATCAAAGTCATTATTAGTGTTCTACTGCTGCTATGACAACCACAAAATTACTGTCTTGAAACACCACAAATTTATTACTTTATACTTTTGTATATTACAAATATAACAAAGGTCTCACTGAGCTAGAACTCAAGATGTCAATAGGGCTGTGTTCCTCTCTGTACTTTCTAGGAAAGTCCATTCCGTTGGCTGTGATACCTTCTCTGTGCCTCCCTGTGTAACTCAACTTCTAATTTCCTTCCTGTCCTTGAAGCCAGTAATGGCAGCTCTCCATATGTGGCATCATTCTGACCACTTCTTTTACTTCTGTCTCCCAGGTATATTTTACAATTTATTTCATTAGTACATGTTTGTCATACTCGAGGTTTACATTCATTTTTGGGAATACATATATGTATTTCATCTGATACTTTTTCTTTTTCTCCTCCTCCCTACCCATCTCCCTCTCTCCATTTCTAGATCCTCTTTCCCCAATTTCATTATTAGTTGTTTTTATAGTTGATGTTCACAACATATATTGATTACATTCATTGTGGGTAGTTGGTATGTGTATATGATGCATTTTAAATATTTTTATGTTCCGCTCATTCTGGTTTCTAGGGCCCCTTCCCAAATGCAAAACATCTCTCTGTTTCCTTTCATCAGTCTTTTATTTTACTCTTTATTTATACTTTGAGTGACTCAAATGAGCGAAACCATATGGTACTGAAGCTTGTGTTTCTGATTTACTTCATTTACCCTTATGTTTACAAGGTGCAATTATATTGGGCCTCACCAGATAGCCCAGTATAATCTATTTTATGGTCAGCAGATTAGCAACTTTAATGTCATAAGCAACCTTAATTTCACTTGGACGTGAATGTACCATATTTACAGGTTCTTGGGATAAAGACTCAGACATTTTGGAGGAGCCATTACTCTGCCTACGACCTACAGCACATTGAATAGCTTTTTGACTTTAAACCAATATTGTATCCCTGGGATAAATAGTGCTTGATCTTGATGGTGAATTTCTTTTCTATGTATTTTTCTGAATTCTGTGTACTATTCTTTAAAGTAGTACTCTGAGTGGCCTTGGCTTTTTAGAATGGAAGATACTTTATTTCTAATTAAAATTTTTAAGGAGGTAGCTTAGTGGTCTAAGTGTCTGCATGGCAACCTCAAGGACATGACTTTGGTCCCCAGCACCATATGCCATGCCAGCCCTGGAACTTGGGGAGCACCATGCCAGACACTGAAACCAGGTGTTGGTGGTGCATGCCTGTAAATCCCAGGACTGGGGAGGCTGAGACAAGAGGATCACTACAAATCTGAACTGCTTAGTGACATCCTATATCAAATAAATAAATTAATTTAATTTAATTTTAAAGTGGCTATAAGCCTACTCAAATTTTTTATTTCTTTTGAAGTCAATTTTGGTGATTTATATGTTCACAGAAGTACTTCACATTAGTTAGTTGTCTAATTCTTTGACATCAATTGGTGTACCATTTTACTTTAAAAGATTTGTGTGCATACTGCAGTGATAGCTCATCTAAGTGCCTCCCTCATATGCGCAAGGACCCAGGTTCAATCTCTGATAGCGCATGCCATGCAGGCCACAGAACTCTGGGCACACCGCACAGACCACCGAAACCCGGCAGGGAGGTGCACACCTGTAATCCCAACACTGGGAAGGCCGAGACAGGAGGATCGCTACCTGTCCAAACTGCGTAGTGAGACCCTGTACCACATAAATAAATAAATGCCTTTGTGTGTGTGTGTGTGTGTGTGTGTGTGTGTGTGTGTGTGTTTACCTGTTGTTTGAATCCACAGAGTACTGAACTATATCCACATCCCTTTTTACTTCCTGTTATTTCACTAAATGACTCAGGGAGGCTTGGGACTTGTCCCTGTCACACGTCAGCCTCCAAGTAGCTGGAGTTATGGACATGTGGCACCAGAGAATCTTTTATTCCATAGCATCAATCATGATAACTCCTACTCCATTTTTTGTCTCTTATTTTCTCTATCAATTTAGCAAAGACTTTACAATTTTGCTAATCTTTTCAAAGACCCAACTTTTGTGTTGCAGAATTTTCCCTGGTTTTTACTGTTTTTTAGTTCATTCATCGCTGACATAGCGTTGATTGTTTGCATCCTGCTCTCTTTGGTTTTAAGTTTGTTCTTTATTTCTCATTTCTCAGGATTAAAGCTTACATTACTGATTTAAGTCCTTGTATTTTTCTGATATAAATAAATGTTTGAAATTCTGTGTTTCTCTCTAAACATTGCTTTAAATTGATGCCATAAATTTGTGTACAAATCAGCCATATGAAATGGCCTACTTGTTTGATGACTGCTTGGAATTATGACCAATCTTTTTTCTGTATGGTTTTGTGCATCTTCTTTGTACAGGCTCAATATCTTTTTGGCACAGTATGGCTTGTTTATACTGTAGTGTAATTTTTGCCAATTGTACAGTACAGTACTGTAGTTTTATGTTTTGTTATATGTCATGGTACTGCATGGGAGAGTTATGCAGATATAAGCAAGGTCATCAAGGGAGGTGTTTCCTTTGACCATTTATTTGTTCTGAATACTGTATTGTAATGTGCATTCTCTACAAATCCTCATTTATCAGCCAATTCATTTGACCCAGCTGCAGGACCATAACTCATTAAACAAGAAATGTTTATATTATGTTACATTTTTTAAGATCATGATATTTTAGCTACTCTTGATTTTCTTTTTTAAAAATAATTTTATTAAGAAACAAATAGAAATGAGACAGTTTCAAAATCAATTAGTAGGACAGTTTCAATAATTAATACATTGCATATATTATCTTCTTAGTGGTTATTCATAGTACAAGATGCAGACATGATATCCTGTCCACAAACACTATTAGTACAAATCTTTCCATTCATTGAATTAAGAGAAAGTAGCTGTATATCTATCCTAACTATTTTGAATATACAGATACAAAATGGTGCTTCATTTGTATGCCCTTTTTTGTTTAGTTCTGTCAGAGATGGGTATTGATTTTCTTTTTTGATGGGTAGGTTATTTAGAGCTATCTTCTTTGATTTCCCAAAACTTGACTTTCCTCAGATTACTTTCTGATATGGATTGTTAATTTGTTTCTGTTAGGCTCTAGAATATACTTAAATGACATCAATCCTTTCCATTTTGCTGCAACTTGATTTCTGGCCTAGTGCATAGTATATCCTGCAAAATGTTCCATAGCCAACTAGAAAGTGTGTAGGCAGTAATCATTTGGTAGAGCTTCATAAAGAACCTTAGGTCGGGTGGGTTCACAGTTATATACACGTCTGTATGTGCATGCTTAGCTTCAGGAAGCTATTTGAGAGTGAAGTATAGAAATGCCAAACATTTTTTTTTTCTTGGTCCTGGGAATCAAACCCACGCCCTCACCTTTGCTAAGCAGGAGCTGTGCCACTGAGCTAAAAGCCCACCCCCGGACTATTATTGATGATTCATTTATTCCTCCTTTCAATTCTGTCAGGTAATGATTCATGTACTGTCAGATCCTCTTGTTACGTGTATATGTTTATCATTATATTTTCCTCACAGATTGAGACTAGTGTCATAAAAATGGTCTTTCCTTGTTTCCAGTATTATTTCTTTTGCAAAGTCAATTTTCTGATATATATATGACCAACAGCTGTTTCTCACTTTCTACTTATGTGAAATCACTTTTCCCATAATTTTCCAAACGATGAGCCTATGTATGGATTTAAGTGTAAGGTGTGTCACTAGGAGACCAGACATAGTCGGGGCTTTGGTTGTCTACACTGATGATTCCTGCCTTCTGAGAAGAGTCTTCATTTTATGTATATTTAGTGCAATTGTTCACATGGTAGGATTATGTCTACCACTTTCTCCCATTTTTTATTTATTTCATTTTAATTTTGTATATGTTGCTCCTTACTTGCCTTCTTTAGTCAAATAAATATATTTATCGTACAACTGTAATTAAGTACTAGTTTGCTTTTAATTTATTATTTTCAGTTGTTTTCTTAGTGCTTGCTTTACATCTTATAGCATGCTTCTTGTCATAATCTACTTTGAAATATAATCTTAATTTGGGTATGATATAAAACTTGACACAAATAGTTCTCCTTTCTGTCTCCCTCCTCCATGCTACTCCTGCTGCATATTATATTTATGTATGTTGCGAACCCAATAGCATGTCTTGTATTTATTCATTGCATAATGGCATGCGTCTTTATAAGGTGGAGAGAAAAATATATTTATGGGCAGTTTTGTATTTATCAACATGATTTTTGCCATTTCTGGAGCTGTTCATTTCTTCTGGGGATTCAAGCTATCATCTATCATTGCTTTCCTTCAGCCTAAAGACTTACTTTAGAAACTCTTATGAGACAAGATAGCAAAAAACAAATTCCCCGAGTCTTTATTTGATAATATTTTTATTCTACCTTCATTTTCTGTGGATAGTTTCCCTAGACATAGAGAACTTGCTAAATAGATTTTCTGCCTCCTTCATACACCCATGTTGACTATGTCATTCCTCTGCTTCCTGGTTTCTATCTTTTTATGACATGAAATTGACCATTAATTGTATTGCTGTTCTGTGCATACAATGAGTAGCATTTTCTTGTTGCTTTCAAATTTTTTCTTGTTCTTTTTATTTGTTTGCTTGCTTGCTTAAAGTGTTTTCAGGTGTGGATTTCTTTGTGTTTATTCTGTTTGTAGACATTTAGTTTCTCAGACGTGAAGGTTAATTTTTTTTATCAAATTTGGGAAGTTCTCGGCCATTGTTTCTTCCGATGTAGTTTCTCTTCTTTCCCCTCTCACATCTCCTCTGGGACATCCATTATGCATACGATGATAGGCTTGATGCTGTTCCACAGGTTTCTGAAGCTCTGTTTGTTTTTCTTTTTTATTCTGTTCCACACACTGGATCTCTCTTTTTCTTCACAAATTCTCCGGCCCATTTAAAACAACTGCTAAACCCCTAAAAAGATATTTTCTTTTCAATTATTTTCCAGGTCCCAAATCTATGTGCAGGGCTTTTTGTAAATTATATGTCTGTACTGAAATTTGCTGTTCTCTGCCTCATTGTCATCATATTTTTCTTTAATTCTTTAAACATAAATTATTTGTTATAGCTCATAAACATCATCATAACTGCTCTGATGCCTACTCTGATAAATTCAAAATCAGCAGACGTGTAGTTTCTATGGGCAGATTTGCTCTACCCCCTGAGTATATCCCACTCTTTTCCCTATCTGGTTCTTGTGATTTTGTTGTTGAATGCTGGATATTTTAGATAATATACCTTTGCATGTTTGGATTCTGACTCTGCCCAAAGTTTGCTCTTTTTTGGTTTGCTTGTCTTGTTGCCTTCTTCCTTTCCTTATTAATAACTTCATTGGATTAATTAGACTAAATCTTTTTTTTTCTTTTGAGCTGAGATCTTGCCACGTTGCTCTAGCTGATTTCTAACTCTTGAGCTCAAGGGATCCTCCTGCCTCAGCCTTCCAAATAGCTGGGTGTAGGTATGTACCACTATGCCCACTTTGAGACTAAGCCACTGTGATCTGTCTCGATTTGCAGTTTTCCTTCATCAGCCTTCCTGTGTGTTGGGATTACAGGCTTGTGGTTGCCTCTGGTTTTTATTTTGCAACCTGTTTCCTTAGGGGTCATCACTGGGCCTGCTTAGCTTACTGATTGGCCAGATATATTGGTCAGAGCTTGCCTTGAAACATGTTGTGCTACAAAGCTTTTTCTCTCTCTGATGAAGGATCTGTGTGTGGGGGCAGGGGTAAACATTCAAACTTTAAGCTGTTTTTTTTTAATTCTAAAGAGAAATAAATAAGAAAACAAACATTCCAAATGGTACAGAATTTCAAAACAAGGCGATAGGAAATCAACAATGGTTGTTAAATTTCATACTGTTGTCTTCAGGCTGTCTTTAACACTTTCTCAGATTTGCTTTTGCCAAGCTTTCTTACGAATCCTCCAGGCATTGCGTGCTGTCTCCATCAGCCAGGAATGTGTGGGTGGTTTAAACCTATTCCAATCTTGGCTGTGCATGTGCACATCCTCCTATTAACATAGAGTATGTAGGAACTATATAAACACGACATCGATGCTACCTCACCAAACACCTTCTTACTCTCTCAACCAGTCCATCAGTCTCTATTTCTTCTAATCAGGCACACAAGGAAAAGCTAATAGACCAACTGGATATTCCAGTTCACTTGCTACTGAATTTGCCACTTTCACTAAGAATGCTACCAATCAAATGACCTCCTCCCACGAGACAACAGGGCTGCTGCTTCACACAGCCTGCCTTACCTTGGTATATTACTGCATGCACACAGCTTGAAAACCCCAGATATATGCTGCCTTATACAATGTTTAGTCAGTTTCATGAACAGATGTTTCTTAGTCTTAAATCTTTGAATTCTAGAATAATGGAAAGGTTGTTCTTTACTATATTGTACAGGTTAATAGATGCTCTTTGAGAAGACCTCTCAGTCTTCTGTCACGCAGAGCTCTCATTTTACCATTAGTAGTTTCTTTATGTACTTAGGGCAGAATCTACTGGGTCTACAGGTTCTCACTACATAGATCAGACTTGTAGTGATTCTCCTATTTCCAACCTCCCAAGCGCTGGGATTACAGATGTGCACCACCATGCCCTGTCTCAATTTCCTTCTCAGTGCACCCTGGGGGTGGGGCCAGCATGGCACCCATGGGATTGAACCCTGGCCCCTGCACTGTGCCTAAGCAGGAGCTTTACTCCGCTGAACTATCATGCCAGTCATTCCCATTAATACATTTATAATATTTTATAACATGACCTTGTTAAATGATATTTACTGAAAGAGAAATTAGGAAAAACAACACCTTTTACAATGCCATCACACAAAAAATGAAAAAGTTAATGAATCAATCTAACAAAGGAAGTTAAGTACTTATTTATTGAAAACTACAGTGCTCTGAAAAAGTACATGAAAGAAGATATCAAAAATGGAAAAATATCCCCTGTTCTTGGAGAGGCAGAACCAATATAAGGAAAATGGCCATACTTCCAAAACTGTTATACAGATTTAATCCTACCTTGATCAAAATACCAGTAGCAAAAAAAAAATACCAGTAGCATTCTTTAGAGAATTAGAGAAAGCTATCAGAAGTGACAAATTCAATGATTTTCTCTTGGGCTAGGGAGATAGCTCAGTGGCATAGCACCTGCCTGACAAGCACAAGGTCCTGAGTTCGATCCTTAAGACTAATAATAATAAATTGGATGATACAAATAGATAATATATGTAAGCAAGCACAGAGGTTGGCAGTTCAATCCCCAGGTCAGCCATGCCAGCCCTGCCCCCAGGGCACGCTGAGACGGCGATTGAGACTGAGAGTGGTGGTGCACACCTGTAATCCCCGCTTTTGGGAGGCTGTAAACAGGTAAATCACTATGAGTCTGATCCAGTAGTGAGACCCTGAACACCCTGTAGGTCCTTCGCTAAACAAAAAAATATATAATATAACTATTATTAATTAGCTATTCTTGTTTTGAAACTCTGTAACATATGTATTGTTGTATGTTACCCTGTTTCTGTGTTTGTTTCTGCTATTTGTTTTTCTTCAAAATAAAATAAAATTGAAAACAATAATAATACTTTTCTCTCATATCTATTTTTGCATATTCGTTAGCATTTTATGCATATAATCACATCTTCAAATTAGATAGTTTTATCTCAATTTGTATGGTTTTATTTCTTTTTTTGCCTCACTGCATAAACCAGGGCCTCTTGCATATAGTTGACCAGGAGAATGTGAAAAAACCTCCTGTTTGGATTTTTAAAATTATTGTGTTCACTATATTTTTATACACTGACAATATTGTTCAAACACATGCATATAATTCATTGGTGAGAAGAGATGATTAATTTTCAGAATATAGTAAGTTAAGTTCTGGAAAGAGGGAGTTCATCTCTAATCCAGATTTCTAACTTCTCCACAGATTTTCACCTCTCAGGCAGAGCAGGATGGGCTTATCACACCTGATCAGTGGTTTTCAAATTTTTAAAGTAAATTTGCTTTCTTAGAAGGTTCTCCAAAGGCAGAAAGAGCAAAAGTAGATAAATGGGATTGTGTTGAACTAAGGAACTTCTGCACAGTGAAGGAAACCATCAACAGAGTGAGGAGAAATCCTATAGAAGTTTAAAGAGCAGTTGGCAGCTATTCATCGAGCAGAGGGTCGGGGTTGTAGCTCAGGGGCAGAGCGTCTGACTGCATCAAACAGAGGGCCAATATCCAGAACATATAGGGAATTAAAACCCCCAATAATAATAAAATAATCTATTTAAATGGGCAGATGATCTGGATAGGCATATCTCAAAAGAAGAAATACAAATAGCCAACGTGCTTATAAAAAATGGTTGACATCACTAGCTATCAAAGAAATTCAAATCAAAACCATGATAATACTTCATCTCTTCTCAATCAAATTGGCAATTATAAAAAAGCAAAAAAATAGTAATAATAAATGTGGTCACTATAGAGATATAAAGAAAGGGAATTTTTATACACTGCTTGTGGCAATGTAAATTAGCACAATTATTATGGGACACAATATTGAGGTTCCTCAAAAAACTACAAAGAGTTGTACCATATCTTTCATCTATCAATTTATGGGTATATGTGCACAAATATAAGAGACTTTGGCAGGCTGTGTTTATTACCGTACTATTCACCATAGCCAAGACATGGAAAAAATAGATGAGTACATAAAGAAAATGTGATATATATGAACAACAGAATATTAATCAACAATTAAAAGAATAAAATCCTACATTTGTAGAAAAATCAATTGATCTGGAGGATATTACTTTAAGTGAAAGAAGCCAGACACAGAAAGGCAAATACATCATATTCCCTTTTCTATACAGAAGTTAAAAATGGATGATGTCATGCAAGAGTCAAGGGGACAAGCATTCACTAGACCCAAGGTTGGATAGGATGAGCCAGACACAATGGCAAATGTGCCATGCTTTCTTTTCCTGTATATAAGCTTAAAAAATTTGATAAAATAGAGAGTAGAATATTATTTGCTAGAAGTTAGGAAGGGTAAGAAAACAGTTGGCTAATGGGTACTAAAATACACTAGGGTAGGAGGAGTAAGTTCTAGTGTTCCTTAGCACAGTAGGGTAACATTAGTTTATGACAACCTATTATATATACTATACATGGAGAAGAGTTTTAAGGTCCTTAATACCAAAACATGATAAAGATATGGAAATGCAAATTGACAGTGATTGGATCAATATATCTTGTATGAACATGTATATAATCATTATACGCTAATTGAAAAGAAAAATTATTCTCTAGGAAATACTAATATTTAAAAAAACAGAATCTGGGCTGGTGAGATGGCTCAGTGGTCTAAAGCACCTACTTAGAACAAGCTTAGCAAAGCACAGGGACTGCGGTTCAATCCCCCAGCACCACATGCCAGCCAGCCCCGCCCCCTGGTGGGCTGAGCTGGACACACACAGACACAAAATAAATAAATAAAAATAAATAAAATTAAAAAAATAAAATAAAAATAAACAAAAAACCAGAATCTGATTTGGCCCACTAGAGTCAGGGGTAGTGTAAGTGAAGCCCAAGTTACTCATGCTTTCTATCTGTCTCTCTACCCTGGGAGAGAAATCCATGGAAGCTGGAAGTTTCTATGAATGTAATGAACTTTGAAAGGAAACACAGTATAATTAATATGACTTCCTTGGAGAGATAGACAGAAGATGCATAGAAATTTGTGTCCAAGAGCATATATTACATGTAAAACATATAAGACTGGGCGTAGTGGTGTGCACCTGCAATCCCAGTGTTTGAGAGACTGAAAACAGGAGAATCACTATGAGTCCAATCTCTGTAGTGAGACCCTGTAGACTCTGTACTAAATGCATAATTTTTTTTCAGTACTGGGGATTGAACTCAGGACCCTGCACTTGCTTATTGTACTGAGCTATCTCCCCAGGCCCAAAATAAATTTAAAAATGAGCTAACATATAAGCCATATATACAGTGTGATCAAAATATATGGTGAATGTTTATATTTTAAAATTTATTACAGGCTTGGTGAATTTATTATTACAGGCAGGGTCTAAAGCTCCTGCTTGGGCAAACTTAGGTAAGTATGCAGGGACAGTGGTTTGATCCCAAACACCACATGCCGGGCCAGCCCTGCCCTCAGGGTGGGCTGAGCTGGCCACAAAAATAAAACAATAAAAAAGTAATATAAAAATGTGTTATGGTAAAAGATACATTGCCTTTAATTCCTCTCAAAATACTCCTGTTCACTCAAACTCACTTATCCCATTGTTCGTGCTACCTTCTGAAGCAGTTCTGAAAGTCCTTCTTCATGAGTGTGTTCATGAGTTTTGATTTAAAAAGTGCGTGAATGCAACTGTTTCATGCCATTTAATGGAAACACAGCCTTCAAAAGAAACATTAGAATGGGTCTTCATCCAGCTTATTAACTGGACCTGGCTTTGGGAACCTTCTGGATCTTCCCCAAATTCAAAATGATGATGGAAGGTAAACATTTGTGTTGGTTAAGGACATCAAAACAGCCACAACAGCACAACTAAAAGGCAATAATTGACATCCAGAATGATAAATTTGAGTTATCATTGTTAGGAAAGTGGATAAACATTGAGGCCATAATGCTAAGTGAACTGAATCAGACACAAGACAAAACATGATTACTGTTTTATGAGAAAGCCAAAGAATAAATAATTTAAAGAACAAAATGAATGATAACCATTGTAAAATAATAAAGAGATAGATCTTCTACAATTAATAAGGGGTGCTAGAGATGGAGGGATCAAGGAAAGGAGGAAAAGGGGAAGCTAAAAAGGATTAACATATCTTAGGTATTCATGCCTACTCCCCACAAAGAATGTTTGCTTTATGTACAGCAAAAATGTATGAATAAATATAAAAAGAAAGAGTGTCAAGAATGATGGGGTAAGATGTTAATGATGGTTATTTCAGATGAATGGGTTCAGGTAATTTTAATTCCTACTTTAAATTTTTGGGGTGAAAGGGGCACATCAGAGACAAGGTCTTCCTATGTACTCCAGGCTGATCATGAACTTGTGATCTTCCTGTGATTTGCCTTGCAAGTACACTGAGCACAAGCGTGTACCACTGTAACTGCACTTATGTTTTATTTTATTGGCATGTTAGGGGGTGCTGGGGATCAAACACAAAGCCACACACATGATGGGCAAGAATCTACCTACTGAGATAACTCTCACAGTCTTGTTACTTATATTTCTGTTAAACTTTTTAAAATTTACATATTGATATTAATTGGAGAAAAGAGGTGTTTTGATGAAGCATAGAAAATGAAAAAATTATGTCTTAGAAAGTTGTTTTGAGGCTAGCAGGACCTGTCTAGTACAAGCCCCGGCGTAGCATGGGAGAGACACTTTTCCACACCCTTGGGACACAACCACAACTGCACAGGACTCCCCCCCATGCCCACCAAATGAGAACTTCTGCCGCATTCTCAGGATCCCCAGATCCAGGCCTAGCCCAATCCCAGTGAGTGTGTGAGAGCGCTTCCTCTCCCTGCTACTCCACCCTGTCCCCTTCAGACTCAGCTCAGGCCTCGCATACAAGCCTGGGGTGAAACTCGGCAGCTGCAGTCCCCGCAATGAGAATAGGAGACAGAACCACCCAACTAGCGAGGAGAACATCTTGCCAGAGGGGCACAACTGGTTTACTCCCAAGGGTGGAAGCAGAAAGGAGCTGAATATAGAAGCCAGATCAAAGCCAGTCAAAGCTGGAGAAATTCATAGTTTGTAGATCTGCACCTGAATTTCAGTAGGTGCTAAGATTATAACTGCAACAAAGCCCTACAACAAAGGTCAGAAGGCAACGCTATACAAAATGATAC
>NW_004524639.1:4244679-4245695 GCF_000260255.1 Octodon degus
CAACCAAGATGCCCATCACCTGAGGAATGGATGAAAAAGATGTGGTATTTCTATACAATGGAGTATTACTCAGCTATAAAGAAGATAAAGTCAAAACCTTTATATTGAAGTGAATGCCACTTGAAGATATACTCATAAGTGAAATAAACCAAACCCACATGTGTAAATATCATATAGTTTCCCTAGTATAAGAACTCAAAAGAAGAAATACAAATAGAAAGGTATAATGCAATTAAACGGAAAGCAAGAACTTGAGAACTAGACAATGAAGAGAGAGCAAGGAGAAGAGCTAGGAAACAAGACAGAGGCAAGCCATACAGTTATATGTAGGTGATGGGCAAGGCAATGATCCTGAGAATATCCAGAAGATTTTTGAATCTAGCAGTTAATTGGAAGGATTCTCACCCTGACTAACTCTATATGCTGACACGCATGAACTAAGCAACTGCACTGAAAATGGCAATTTGTAATAGTAGGTTCATGCTTGGAGTGCCTGTCATTCTGGTCTTCTGAATACGGGCTGCTTGTCATGACACACCAGTTGCTGCCTTGCTGTCTCTTGGGTAGATGTCTATTTAAACACGAAGCGGGTGGTGAATGAAGGTAGAAGTCAGGAAAAGGAAAGTTGCATGACTGTCCTGCTACAATGCTGTATATGGTTAGATTTCTGAACTTATGTGTAAACATATATAATTGCTTATTCCTATTTTTTAAATATATTTTAATTGTAAAAATTTTTGTCATTCTGTAATGACTTAAAGTTTAACATATCAATACTAGATGAAAGACACCTGTGCCATGTTATGTCTAAGATGTTTGATATTCAGACAGATAGTGAGATTAAGCTCAACAGCCTAGGTTATATGGTAATAACAATAAGCTTGTCTCTGGATGGTTAACAACCTAAATTTGCAGATCAAAATTAGAGAAAAAGGAGGGCCGCAAGGAAAGCCAACATTTTGGCCCTAGCCTTCCAAGGTCAATTAAGACTCAGGACATATGAGAACTTGTACTGT
>NW_004524639.1:4246720-4248074 GCF_000260255.1 Octodon degus
TCAATGAGAAGGAAGATTTGTACTAATAGTGTTTGGTCAGGATATTATGTCTGCATCTTGTACTATGAATAACTACTATGAAGACAACAATATGCAGTGTATTAATTATTGTAACTGTCCTACTATCCTGTTTTGAAACTGTCTCACTATTTGTTTCTCAATAAAATTAATAAAACATAAAAATAAAATAACTTCTGTTCTAGTTAGCCATTGTTCTTGCTGGATTTAGGACATTCTTGGCCCTGCATAACTACGGGTATGCTTTTGTCCCTTTATTTTCTCCATGTGTTGCAATAGAAGTGATAGATTGGAATTTACTTATAATTCCAACAATTTATTTGCTTACTAGAATAACAAATCCCAAGGACAAGTTCCTCAGACTGTGTGACAGTATCCAAATCAGGTTCTTTATACTAAGGAGTCTCAAAAATTAAATTAATGTAGTAGAATTTGTACCTGAATGAAAAGGAAAATAATTTAAATATAGACCCAAGTACATATGGTAATTTAATACATGATAAAGGCAATTCTTGAATCAATAGAGGCAGGAATGAATTTTTTGATCAATGATGTATGGGTAGCTGGAAGCTAGTAGGAAATGGATAAAATTGGATTTATATCTCATACCATACAGCAGGAAAAAATCCAAATAGACCAAAAAGTTAAGTTGTAATACCCAGAAGAGATATAGATGAGTCAATTGGAAACTATCTTTTGAGTTTTCTGAGGAATCTCCACACTGATTTCCATAGTGGTTGTGCTACTTTATGCTCCCATCAGCAATGAAAATGGGTTCCCTTTCCCTACAACCTGCCAGTATAATGTCCTCTTTTTATAAGGGGAATAGTCAGATCTGATTTGAACATTTTCTAATGATTTCATTTCCATTTAATTATCAGTTCGGAGACACTGTCTTCAAATCTCCAACTGCATTCATGTTTTGAGTGGGGTTTGGATTTCAACATATGAATTTCATGGGACAATTTGGGGGCAATCTAGAAACAGCAAAGCCAGTAATGCATTACCCATGACCAGCAGCTCCACTACAGAAATCTGTTCGCCAGATCTCCCTGAACACTTTATTGACACGTGTGTGTGCAGCATCATTCCAGCCTCCAAGAGACTAAAGTAGTCATCTCTGCCTGGTTGGCTAAACTATAGTTTACTACACAGTGAAAATGGTGCAGCCATAAAAAGGAATGAGGACACTCTCCATGCACAACTAAAGACACAAAGCAGTGCAATAGCACATGAGGAATATCTGTTAATTAAGAAGAAGAAGAAGAAGAAGAAGAAGAAGAAGAAGAAGAAGAAGAAGAAGAAGAAGAAGAAGAAGAAGAAGCACATGAGGAAA
>NW_004524639.1:4248494-4260375 GCF_000260255.1 Octodon degus
GTTTCTGGTAAAATAAGGACCAACTAATCCTTTTACTTTTAAAAATGTCTAATTCTCAGTTTATCGAAGTCCATGTAGGGTTTCCAAATTGTGCACCTGTGAAATAAAGACAAGCCTCGGAAGTCTCAAGCACTTTGGGTTTGTGTTTGTTTTTGTTTGTCTGTTTTCTATTTCTTCCCAGAAAGGAACCCAAGTTGGCTTTGATGTGGGCCGGAGGGACGGTTGTGCAGATGCTGCGGATCCGAGCACTCGACAGCACAAACGCCCTCCGGTGCGCATCACTTCTCACAAAGAGCAGTGGGCCCTGCGGAAAGTGGGGACGCCTGTCTGAGGGTGGGGGGGACCTGAGTGCACCGCATCCAGCTGGGAGTGAGATTGCTGGAGAAAGCCCCTTCCTGTCACAGCACCCACAGCACTCTGAGCCTGCTCGCAGCCCCACAGCCGCTCCGAAGATGCTACATTTAAAAGTGCAGTTTTTGGATGACTCCCAGAAGATTTTTGTGGTTGATGTAAGTGAAAATCACATTGCTATTATTCCTTTATTATTCATTCAATAATGGTCATTTGTGGGCAGCCCATTAGCCAGCGATGTTATGTTTTCTTTAGGAGCGTATGCGGGAGATCTGTGGTTTTTAGCGATGGAAAAGAAATCTGTCCTTAATATCACGACATAGTTCATGTTTTCCGTTTAACCTTTTTTCTAGAACATGTTGTCTTTTTCTTAAAGGATGGTGAAAACAGATTCTAAAGATTTGCTAAGTATTTATGAAAAGGCAAAGCAGTAGTACTTTAGATCTCCTACCCAATAAGATATTGTCCATAGAAATGATTTATCTGTGACTCTCACCCTCTGAGCATTTTCAAGGAGAGAACTGTAGTTCTGAGTGGAAGGAAAAAGGACAAGTTCCTCTCTTTCTCTGAAGAAAACCCATCGGCTCTAGGGTGTAGAATTATGCAGTTCTAACGAGAACTCCAGAAAGTAATGACAAGGATGAAAGGGAAAAATAGGATAAGAGACGCTTTAGTTTGATTTAGTACTTATGGTTCAAACTTCTTAATATAATTCCTAGCTACAAGATGATTGCATACAATTATGCCTCATCTCTTCATGAAAGAACAAATGTATTAAGCACATCATTTGGTGCTCATGTTCCAGCATCTTAAAATACGTACATTTTGATGTCAGGATTTATGTATGAGCATTTTGAAATGTTCCACATTTTTATTGGAACCCAAACTGCTATTTCCTCTGATATTTACATTAGCTACTAAGAAGGAACAAATAGTTCATTTTCTTGGAAATTCATACAAAATGTTGGTTGTTTACTTTTATACATGAAATGACAACTACTGTAGCTCAGCCATAATGCTGGGTATGTGAGGAGCCCATTTTTCAAATGAGTGTATCACTTTTATTTGATTCATGTGCTTTGGGGGTGATGACTTCATGAATTCAGCTGCTGTTTTGCTGTCTCTTCCTTTCAATTTTATGTGCAAAAGGCATTTCTAGGTCCACGGAGCTGAATGATTTGTTTTTGTAGCAAATAACTTCCATTAGAGGTATGAGGCATTTCCTATTCTTTCTTGGAACTATATTTAAGGGCGGAAAATGTCTTTTGAGTAATTTATCCATTTGATGTTGGTGGACGCTCAGTGTTCCAGTACTGAATTACTGAGGTGGGTATTCAAAAGACACTGCTTTAGGCTAAGTTTTTAATAGATATTTCAAGAGGCTCAAAGAGAAATCTTTGACCAAAAGTGACAGAAGAGATTTCTCAATGTGCAGCTCTAATTCAGATCCAATTAAACGGAGAGTGGGGAGCACAGTGCGGTGGCCTTTGAAAATTTACCTTCCGAAGAGCCAGTTCCTGCAACTTGAAGCCAGCATGACTTGGCTTCAAATCAGGTTGTCTCTTTCCAGCTGCAAATACACTGTGTTCCTTGGAAAGATAATGGGAGAGATTTGATACCCAGCAATTCGGGTGTCAAGGCATCTGCTCCCTTTTGCTGTGTGGAAGGCTGCGCCGAAAGTAGCAATCATGGTGTTAGTGAGAGTGGCAATAGCACTTGCTGCAGTACTCTGGGCAGCTTTGTTGTGAGGGGACAGGAGTGTGACTTAGCATCAAGTCAGGCGCAGGTCTGTTCTCTCCTTAGCAACAGTAAACATCGTTAAGATGGTGATGATGATGACAGCAGTGTTAGCGAGTCACTGGTGGATAGCACATGAGAAGTCACAGAGCAATTTCACATCCTTTAGTTCATGAGCTCCTCCATTGCACCCTATGAGAGAAGGTAGGGAAAAGATCTTTTGCTGTTTTGTAAATTAAGAGGGGCCAGGACATGGCTCAGTAGAATAAGCGCTTCCCTGGCAAGCACAAGGGCCTGAGTTCAATCCCCAGTTCCGCCAAAAAAAATCAATCAATCAATCAATCAAAGTAAATTGAGAGATGGGGGTCTCCGGGAGCCTAAGTGATCAGGGCCATGCAGCATATAGGCTCAGAGCAGGGACTTGCAATCTAGAGTTGTGTCTTCCTCCGCATTCAGTTTTATCCAGAGCACTCTTCCTTCGGTACCATCTAGGCCTGAAATGCACCTCTCGCACCCTGTTTATTTTCTGTTGCTACCAAAAGACACACAGCTTCACACGCAGTGAGCTTCCAATGATTCTTGTGAGCTAATTAGTAAATCCTCCTTCTTTTTCCATGAATGAAGAGTCATGTGGGAAACGGGTCCCTAGAATTCAAAAGTCGCCTGACATGAACTTTTTTACCAATTCAAATGCTTACAAAAGCAACCTAAAATGTGGTTTTTTAAATTACTATTAGCATCCTAAATAGGATGGAAAAGCACTTGGAATCATTATGAAGACCACTCACTGGTGGCTGAGAAAAGTCACATGCAGGGGCTTTTGATACCAAACTTAACCGAAGTTGCAGGAGGCATGGATTATCCCTAGGAAGAGTTGTCCTTCAAGGTAAGATTCTAAAAAATCATTTGCCACATGAGGAAGAATAGTGGATGCCCAAGTATTCATGCTGATTTTACAGAAAGTTAAACACATACACATACTCATGTACAATAATGCAATGTCATCTGGGGAAGGTTAATTGAACTTCAGAATCCTTGCCCTACCTTCAGTGACAGTGGCTTAGGCCTTCAGATTATGAGGCAATTTGTCAGCAATTAACAAGAACTAAAATCAGAAACTGATTGTAAATCGGGATGACACTGTCACCATTACAGTGGGATTAGGGACATGGAGACCTTCTCTTGGATTATAGGAAGCCAAGTGATGTCAGAGGAATCAGATATATGATTATAATATTTCATGCACCCATCTCCACAAAAGCACCAGGATCTTTCAGTCATTGATTTATTACTTTATTTAGTTAACAGATTTCATCAGACCAACATGTACCTGGCCCTGTCTGCCTGCAGTTGATGCTTCCATATGCATAAAGGTTTGTTTTTTTTTTTAGTGGAATCGGGGATTGAACTCAGGCCCTTGCACTTGCCAGGGAAGTGCTTATTCCACTGAACCACCTCCCTGGCCCCTTGCATTAAGTTCTTGAGCAAAGGCACAGTCTGTCTGGGAAATCCTAGCTGGGCACTGCGAGGTGGCCGTCAGTGATACTTTTCTTTCTCATTGCATGGTTTATATGGCGCTCTGTGTGTGTGTGTGTGTGTGTGTGTGTGTGTGTGTGTGTGGTTGTCTCTCTTTAATTTGTTAATATTTTCAATTTGATTACTACAAAGATGGTTGGCTTCAAAGACATCCTGTTTAAGGTTTCTTTGCATATTTGTGCTCTGAGGCACTGTATGTTGATCTTTATAGACAAGCTTGCTGAAATATTGCCAACCTTTTGCTTTAAGATTTTTCAAGAGTATTCACTTTGGGGTTGCAGGATAGGCACAGACTCCAAAACGGCCGAAATGTAGATAGTAAAGTAAAAGTAATGATGAAATAAACTTAGCACAACTAACCTTAATTTTTCAAGCCCTCATATTGATTTTGAACAACTGATCATATATCAGCATCGTGTTTAGTGCTGCTCTTCACACAGACAATATTAACTTAGACAATCAAGGAGGGATTTCTTGAATGATGATGAGAGTGGAGAGGCAGAAGAGAATAAGGTAAGGGGGCTGGTGAGATGGCTCAGTGGTCTGAAGCACCTACTTACAACAAGTTTAGCAAAACACATGGACCACGGTTCAATCCCCAGCACCACATGCCAGCCAGCCCCGCCCCCTGGTGGGCTGAGCTGGCCACACACACACATACACACACACATGCAAAAATAAAAAAAATTAAAAAAAAGAGAATAAGGTAAGGACTTAAAATTAATTACAGGTTTAGGATAAACTCAGTTTTTCTTCTTCAACATGGGGATTGGGCATTTTCTTGATAGAATAAGACTGAAGATAAGGCTTTCTGAGATCTTAGAGAAAGTTAGGTTTTTATTTATTTATTTATTTGTTTGTTTGTTTATTTATTTTGTATTTTAGGGAAGTGTCTACAGAGTGTCCAGGGTCTCACTACTAGATCGGACTCTAGTGATTTGCGTGTTTACAGCCTCCCAAGAGCTAGGATTACAGGGGCACGCCACCGCCCAGTCTCAATTGCTGTCTCAGCGCACCCCAGCGGCGGTGCCAGCACGGCAAGCCCCTGAGCCTGTTTGCAGGCGCTTTAATCCGCTGAGATATTTGGCAGGCCCTGAAGGTTAGGTTTTTATTCTATGAATCTCCCTAATACACACCCCATCCCCTCCCACACATCAGTTGTGGTGACGTCTTCAGAGGGCAATTTAGTTTTGCCAAGAGCTTTCTGTCTCAGGTTCAGTGGAGAATATTATTAAACCATACTTACACACTTCCGTCTGGCATCTGGCTCCCTTTCCCTGCTTCCTTGCTGTCTTTGTAGGAATCATTGTTTCTAAATATACAGACCCCTTATTTCGCTTTGATCATTTCTAGAGCAAAAAAACCAAGAGGGTGAAATAGCTCTATGCCTATACTTACTTGATTGCTAAGTGATTGTGCTAGCGCTGCAGTAATTACACAAAGAACATAGTCCATGTGACAGTTTAGATCTAGAATGTTCTGCAAAAGGCTCATGTGTTCAGCGGTTGGACTTTTTGGGAAGGTGATTGGCTCCTGAGGGTGCTGTCTTCATCAGTGGAATGATCCACTGAAGAGTTCAGAGCTGAGTGTGTTGTGGGAGGCGGGGTCTAGAAGGAAGAGGCAGGTCTGTAGGAGGGCCCAGAAGGGTATGTCTCCCTGTCTGCCTGCCTCCTCCCTGCTTTCTCTGCTTCCTGGTCTCTATGATGTGATCCACTTTCTTCCACTATATCTTTCCACCAGGCCCTCCCCGCATTGGAGTTTATGGACTGGGTCCTTTAAAAATCAGGAGTCAAAATAAACCTCCTCTTCTGTAGTTTGGAGATGTCAGAAATTGCATCTCGGTGACAGGAAAGTGATTAAGTCAGCTCGCCTGATTCCTTTGGGAGGCCATCATAAAGGCCACTAGGTCTCATTTGCTCAAAAGAGAGCTGAGGCAGTATCAAGGCTGAGCCAGATAGAAGAGCAAATAAGTGCCTAGTGCTGTATTCTTTTATCAGTGGTGATATTTACCCCAGGGATGGTTGCTCAGGAATTTGTTCTTTCAGTTTGTAGTGATGAGGGATCTTTTTTAATTTGGCTATTTGCTGAACTAGATAACTGTTTTTCCAACCATCGCTTGTAAGAGGAACTGCTTTCCTATAATACATTGTGCCAAGAATGGGGCTACAGAATTGCACTAGTCTAGCTGTGTTATCTGGGGCCAATCATTCATCCCTTTGATTTCCTTGAGTCATTTGAGGAGTAATACAAATGAGATAAAGTTTATCTGAAGTCTGATAAGCCAGGATAAATTTGACTTTGCCAATTATAATCTGTGAGGCCCTTGGGGACATTATCCAAGCCTTAGTTCTGACAACTGTAGAAGACTAGACTTAAAGCATTAAGAGAAATTTCACCAAGAATAAATTATTTAAGTTATGTGTAGCAGGAACTAAGATAGTGAAGGGTGGAAGATAGATTATAGGAGGGAAGAATGGGGATCTATGCTAATAAATGTATAAAGGTCAATAGCCAAAAAATAACACATCCTTTCAAAGAACAAAAAGGTCAATCAGAGTGAAGAATACAGCCTTACAGATGGGAAGTGGTTGGAAATTAAAGCTGAATAAAATAAAATCATCAGCTAGATTATTCAGGAAGTGTATTCTGTGTATTAAGAAGTCTGATCTTTATCCTGAAGGTGAACAATGAATAAAAGATTTGCATAACTCAAAGTGGACACATTAGCATCTGCTACAGATTTACTAATTGATGTATTCACTCACCCAAGAGGTGGTGATTTAATGAAATACATAAGTGTGAGAGATGTCAGGTAGAATCTGGATAGTGACATTAAGTTTAGTGGCTCCAATTTTAGGTGGTCAAATGACTTTCTGATCCAAACATTAATATTCTAACCTGACTGGGGTTGAAGGAGTTAAGAACATAGCATCTCAAAATATCCCAAATTGCTCTATTGATTATTTCAAGGCAAAATCACTTTGAGAACTGTAACTTCAGAAAGGGCCACTTGGTCTGTATTTCTTTACAAACAGTAGGCTATAAAGATTCTTTCAGGAGGGGTGTCCTTCACATACAGTTTACAAAATAGCCTAGATCATCAAAGACTGGTAATTGAGGCTGCAGTGAACCTGAATAAACATTCTTTGAAGTAAGCTTTATCTCCTACCAGCTTTTATATGCGCCCCACTTATATCTCAGTGATATACCTAGATTTTAGTAGGCTATAACACATAGTATTTTGTCATGTTATTTCTTCATAAATTTATGCTTCTTTATCTAAAACCTAGAAATGTAGCATGCTTTGGTCATTTCTTTCGACTTCCGCCTTTTGTGAAGTTCTCCCTGTAGGTGTGATATTAATTCAAAATTTATGTTTTTCTCTTGTTAATCAGAGCTTGCATTAACTGGGTTACTGAGTCCAGCCAAAGAATCCACAGAAACACCAAGGAGGGGAGAACAGCTCTCTCTATCTTTCTCTCTTACAAAATATGAATTTAGTTTATGGTGAAGATAGGAAGGAGGAAGAAAAGAGATACTGATAAGGTAGAATTTCTCCAGCCATTATATGGCCCTCTTTTGGATAAGGGAGCCAAATGAGAAGACAGATGGATAATCACCAGTCTTCCAGCTGAGGTGTCTAGCCACGAAGAGGTAGACCACAATAGGAGAGACAAAGTTGGGAGCGGATTGATCAGTTTAATTTTAGTTTTACGGATATGGAAAGAAACACATCTGGGATCAGGCAGACCTGACTGTTGATTCCAGCTCCAACAATTGTAAGGTGTGAGATTTCAAAAAGGTTTAACTCACCTTCTAAGTCTGTACCCTTATCAGTAAAATGGGAGCAGTCGTGCTCTCCACCCCAGGAGACCATTGTGCAGATAAATGGGACTGCAGGAATAAGATTCCTGATAGAGCTGACACTTAAAGCTTGTTAGTTCTCTCTCCCATGCTAATAGAGTTCTATTTCTACACTTTACTAACCAACATGGAACAGTTTTTCCCCTTCATCTTGGAGGGTTTTTTTTTTTTTAAATACAGGGTCTCACTATGGACTGGTAGTGATCATCCTGTCTCAACCTCCCCAGTGCTGTGATTACAGGCATGCACCACCATGCCCTTCTTTGGGGTTCACAAGGTATGCAGTACTGGAGATCAAACTTGGGTCCTTGCACTTGCCAAGGAGGTACACAGATCATGGAGCTAACGCCCCAGCCCTGGAGTTTTTTTGATAATGCCTGATTTTGCATCCTATCTCCAGGTAATAGAATTGTGCTCCCCCAGGTCAGTGGGACTTATTGGGGTTCATTTGTCCTGCCTGTCTGTGGGGTTAAGGGACTTTGTTTTTCTCTCAGAATCATTAATCTGGGAGGGTCCATAATAACTGTATACAGTTACCTAAAATATTATAGGATTTCCTTTGAGAAAGCCAGTGAAAATAACCCAAACTTTTGCATTTGAGTACAGTATAAACTACCCCAAGGTCACTAACCAGAGAATGGCAACCTTCTAAAACAATTTTACTGACTAATTATCTTGAATAGTATCTACTGTCAGATTATGTTCTAATTGTATTTTGCATGCAGAATCCCACACAATTCTCACACAAGTCAAATAAGTGAGTTTCAAAAATGTAATGTAGTTACATAACCTCTCTGTAACTTGGGCTTTCTCCGGTAAAAAATGGGGATAATATTAGTATTCACACCTCGAGTCTGTTACAAATGAGCACATATAAAAGAACAAGTGCAAGCTATATAAGTACCTCTACATACGTATGTCTAAGCAGCAGGATTCCAAGTTGATGAGGCCCAGAACATTACGTTTTTCTCTACTTTTAACAATCATGTCAACTAAGGCATAGAGAGACTGACATCTAAGATCCTGTTGCTATTTAAGTCAGAAATTGAGTTTAGGGCTCAAGCCACAATCTACCTAGGTGCAAAATGCTGGCTGATCTTTGTTTAGGGAAGAGTCTTACTCAAGTGTGATTGCTTTACGTGCAGAGAAGCTTTTTGGTTTCCAGGACTTCATGATGTAATCTCTACTTGCAAGTGGCCTATCCTACTCTGAGCATTTAATCAATGTTTGTCAAAGGACCAACAGTCTGAACAGATCGGCTCACCACCATCCCCTGCTTTCACATAGAAGATCCAGGGAAGGAGCTTCTAAACCAGCTCAGAAAGATCATCCTGGAATCCTAAGGACCCATCCCAGCCAACGTGGGCTGCCTCTTTGCAGAGGATTTATTCCTCATTGCAGGGGGCCTACGCTGCCTGATGAATGCTTCCCTTTAAACTGAATTTGCTCTGTCCTTCACATCTGAATGTTTGTTGATTTGGGACATAAATTGAAATGCAAAAGAAAGAAAGTGCTTGTGCTTTGTCTGGCCAAATGCCAGGCTGAGCAATGGGCCAAGTGTGGTTTGGGTGCCACCCATTCCACCCCACTGGGGGCCCCTTATTTTCTGTGTCACCTGGCTGCCAGGCTGCCTTGCTATGCCATCAGAGAGGCCTGGCTTACAGCCTCCCGCCCCCGCCCTTTCCCTGCCTCTTTTCTTTTCTCCTGCCATCCCCACAGCTGAAAGGAGGAGGGAACCAAGCCCAAGAACATTTGAAGCAATGGGGGAGGCAACTGAGGAGCAGGCTTTAGAGCCAGGTGGGTGGCAGTTGGGTGTTTGTTCAAGTCTGTACTCGTGGGGATCTGTGTGAAGTTTCAGTTAGCTGGGGCTTCCTACCCTTCACCTTTCATCCCAGCCCAAGGCCTGTCTTGTGTGTTGCTGCTAGAGATCCCAGAGGGGGCTCCCTACCCTGCAACTTGAGCTGCTTTGCTAGAGAGCAGGAGTTCCCTGGATTCTGTAGACTTGTTCTCTTTCTTCTCAAAGGCCAGTTTCCCCAGATTTGCATCATTGTTCAACATGTCACAATCAGAAATATGTTACGTTCTTAGGAGCTTAGTCTTAACTTGTGCCTTGAAACAATGAAGTTGTCAACTACAAATCAGGAAAGGAGAAATTCTGAAAACTCACTGAACCCCGTCCAATGCCTTGGGGTCAAAAGGGTATGGCCTGAGGGGCACCACCACCTAGGAGGTGGCTGAAGACTGGTCCAGCCATTTTCTAAAATGGCCTGAAACCTGCCGGCCCAGCAGCAGAGAGCAGTACTAGCCTTTGCAATCCAAGGTGCCGCTCTGCAGCCCTGTGCGACACTATCAGAACTGCAGAAACAGTTGGCTAGACCGGTTCTGCTGCTGCTGAGAGATCCACCCTTTGAGTTCATCTGCACCCCAGGAGGGAGCACAGAGTTGGCCAATGAGGCACTAGGGCAAGGCACCCCTGGGAAGAGCTGCCAAAGGCTGTGCTGCTCCGAAAGAATGGAAGGTGACAGGCACTAGGGAGGCACTTCTCTGGGGGCTACGGAACTCTGATGTATAGCTTGTCTCTTTCTAAACACAGCTGCTCTGCAAAAGCTACAATTATTCCCCATACAGAATCTCATTCCATTCTCTTTTGCTGCCTTCCCTCCCTTCCTCATTCCCCACTTCCTCCTTTGCTTCTGGGTCCCAGGTGTGGGGCCCAAGGGGGAGGTCTGTCTGGGTGAGCTGACCCCAGGCCCTGGAAGCATTTAGGCTTTGTGCCTTACCACTAATCACTGGGCTTAGCTGTCTTAAACAAGAGGTCCTTTGTCCTAGGAGAGTCCTCCAATAATGACAAAATTCACCTTACAGCAGACTTAAACAAATACAAAGGTTCTCCAGATCTTCACACACAGACCATCTCAAGTGTTCAGGACAGCTCTCTCACAGAGTTGCTGTCAGTTACCTTTGAAACTTTGAGACATGATTTCCTGTCCTGATACTATTCCAGAAGTTTCCACTTACCTTCTTCCCTATGATCACCAATACATTTGTGAGATAGGGATGATTACACTCCTTCATCTATTCTTTACTGGCTTAGAAAGTTTCCTGGAGTGCTCACAGCTTCCACGCTCTGTGTAGCTATTGAGGATGTGGAAATACATAGGAACTAGCACTCTTCCTGGAAGAACACATAGGCTAAAGCCTGAACAGGTGAGGGAAACAAGTCCTCCCATTACAATATTCAGAGTACAAATGACAGTGAAAGTACAGTTTTCCTGGCACAATGGAAGAGTAACATCAAACCCAAACTGAAGTGTGTGTGTGTGTGTGTGTGTGTGTGTGTGTGTGTGTTGGTGTGTACACAGGCACATGAGTGTGGAGGGCATGGTCCAGTAGGGCTTCCTCAAAGAGGTGCTGTCTGACCTGAGCCCTAAATGACCAGTGCTAATTATTTAGGTATGTGTTGGAGAGTTAGTGGGGGTGGGGTGCCGAAGTGGAGGCTGGTCTAGACAAAGGAAAAAGCAGGGATAGGCCTGGGGAGTTGCTTAGTCTGGTTGAACCTTAAAATTGAGGGCAGAGGGGATCTGAGAGCTGAGACAAGAAAGACAAGCAGGAGCCAAATCATAAGGGGGGAGGGTTCATGTGAAGACGTGGAGTTTTACCGAGCTCAAAAAGGAGCCCAAGGTAATAACAGCTGCAAGTAGGTACCACATTCAGAAATTAAAAGTAAATGCTAGAGTCCACCTCTCTCCTATAACCTGACTCCTTCTGATTCTGATACCCAGTTTGGGCTTGGAAAATCCTTATGAAGCAAGGACAATCACTGTCATAAATCTTTCTCACAATTTGTATTCTTATTTCACTACTTAATTGAAAATTTCATGAAAGTTTAAGCATTTTGCTATTTAATTAGATGTCTCAAACAAAAATAAGACAAACAGCAACCTATATGAGGTGGGAAAATTTGATTTCTGGAAAAATATATCCCAAGGCTGCACTTGCGCATACAGATGCACATACATTTCTGAATGTTTGCCTCGGGATTGTTTGCAATAGCTAAGAGGTCCACATGCTCCACTTACATGCTCAACAAGTTCGCTTCTTATACAGAAACTAAGGATATTCATAACAGAATATTAAGTTTTTCACAAGTTGATCCACAAAGTATATTTTTATGTCACATGCAGTGAAAATTATCTGGAAGACATTAGTGCAAGAGTCTCGCACTGACTGTCTCTTGATTAATGTGACTACCAACACTTTATTTCTTCTTCCTCCCTTTTGGTTTATGTTTTTTCCTCTAGTTTTTTTAATGAGCATATATTGCTTTGGAATAAGGCCCAAAAACTGAAAGAAACTTAATTTAAAAAAAATCTGTCCTAATGATAAATATGGA
>NW_004524639.1:4260702-4274468 GCF_000260255.1 Octodon degus
TAAAATAGGGAACTCTTCTCCAAGTGGCAGGGCCAGAATTTCCAAGCTGTTGTAGCCACAATAGGTGATAGGCAGAGGTTCTAGGCCTATATTTTTTTATATTTTACTTTTTCATGTATTTGTTACAGGGTCTCACTACACAGCTTAGACTCTTAGTGATCTTCCTGTTTTCAGCCTCCCCAGCCTGGGATTATAGGCGTGCACCACCACGCCTGGACTCTGTGGCTGGCTCAGCACGCCCCAGGCGCAGGGTCAGCATGGCATGTGGCGCAGGGGATCAAACCCCGTCTCTGTGCTTGCCTAAGCAGTTGCTTAGTCCGCTGAGATATATTGCTGACCTGACACCTGTCTTTAATATCAGTCTCCTTACACATGAAGCCACCATCAGGATTTCATTCCTTCCCAACCTAAATAACAGTGATAAGAATTGGTTGAAAAGAAGGTTCATTTTGTGAAAGCACTAGTTTAAATGTTTTATTTATATTAGCCTGTTGAAATCCTCAAGTATTCTGCATGTATTACTTATTGAAATTTTCAATATAGTACGTGCTTGCACTGCTTCTATTTGACAAACGAACAACGGGGAAGACAGATGATCATGCCCAAAGGTCCAGGCTAGTAGGTAGTAGAAATAAGATTTGATATGGGCATTTTAGGTTAAAAGTCCATGATTTTCGATCTACCTGATGGAGCTACACACTCATGGGTACATTCTCAAATTAATGTCACCATACTTTGGGATACCTGTATGTCCATATTTGTTGCAGCATATTTCACAAGAGCCAAACTACGAAACCAGGCCAGGTTCCTATCAACAAATAAAAGGATAAGATAGATAGATAGATAGATAGATAGATAGATAGATAGATAGACATACACATACACATACACATACACATACACATAGACAAGTATTAGGCAGCCATAGACAAGGATGAAATCATGCTAATTTCAGGAAAATGTATGGAAGTGGGGATCATTAGGTTAAGTGAAATAAACCAGACTCAAAAATACAAATATTGCACATTTCATCTCATGTGTAGAATATAGAAAAAACAAGCTTAAAAAGATGACAGGGAAGTAGAAAGAGGACTACTAAAGAAGAGAAACAGGGATGGAAAGAAAAGAAGAAGTAGAGTATGGAGGTAAAACGATCAAAACAAATTATATGAATGCATGAATACGCCAGAATGAAGCCCATCATTCTGTGTAATTAACATGCCCTAATAAAAATTTTAAAAAATGTTGAAACCCATGCCTTTTATCTCTTTAGTCATTTTTAAATCATTTTCCTAGAGTGACCATCTTGGAGCTATCTTATTTCACACTTTAAATAGTTCTCATTTGTTTAAGGAAAAATAGCACAGAAAATGGTCAGCAGTTGGTAGGGAAAACTAATTGAGGAAGCAGGACCTACAAGAGGCACCAGAGAGTTTTCAGGACGCCAATGGACAATGGAAATGACACAGAGACACAGACAGAGTTAGAGAGGTTTGTGGTGTTGAGCATTCCATGAGGCCAAAAAAAAAGTTATTATTTGAAGCTCAGTGGATGGGACTGAGTCCAAAAGAACACGGTGAGTTCTATTAAATCTATGAAGGCAAAGTACATCTGTTGAATAGTTAGTACTTAACCTGAAACATCATAAATACAGAATAAATATCTGTTGAATCAATGAAGAAATTAATTCTTTCTAGCTTTCAGCTGCCAGACAGCGAATCCCTGTTTGAACAAGATAACTGATAAAATGTAAGTTTGCTGATAAAACATTCTAGGAAATAAAATCTTAGGTCAGGAGAGATGCGGCACAGACATTTTATGTATTGCAGTAAAGATTTTTCTCTGCACCATCCCTGTACACATGCAAAAGTGTGTGGCCACAGTAAGTTTTCTTTGATTTTTAAAAATGGAGTGCCAAGAGATGACAAATGACCTACATCAAGCTCTTGTACACAACAATGAAGGAGAGATCATCCCCACACCTAATCATCCATGCAGGATCCCCAACTCTTTCTGTGAACACCACCATGAACATATTCGTTTGATTCAGTATTGGGAGCAATGTGGGTTAGAGTCTCCTAAATTGGGAAATGCAAATGTCAAGTTCAACACTCAGATCAGAGGACTATCTTTGGTTTTGATTTATAAATAGCAATGAGTCAGCTTAACCAGATCATTCTGCACAAATAATTCCACTTAAGCAATTACAGGAGAAAGGTATTAGAAAAACTTGCATTGGGAGTGTACAACTAATTTTAAGACAAATTTTAGTATCTTCTAGGACCACTTCCCACTAACGATTGATTAGAAGTTGCAAATCCTTCTACTATCCCTTTTCAAGTTGCCTGAAACCCCACAATTTGCAAGTTAACCGTGCTTTCTCTTTATTATTTGCACATTAAACTTTTAGATGTGTTAAAAAGACTTTTAGGTGTTTTAAAGGAACTACATGAATTAAAAATATTCTGAGCACCATGTATGGGGTGAATACCTATAACCTCAGTCATTTGGGAGGCTGAGATAGTATGGTTATGAATTCAAGCCAAGCCTGGGAGACTTAGTGAGACCCTATCTCAAAATAAAAAGTGCTGGGGATATAGCTGAGTGCCCCCTGGGTTCAATACCCAGTCTTGGAGGGGGGGAGTGCTTGGTTTTGCCTGCACTCAGGTACAAGTAGGAAATCCCAGCCAACTGTTTAGAGTTATGCTACATACCCTACAGTACAGTGACCATAATTAAATAGTCTTGAGGAGGTAAGATGGCAAAGGTCCTCAGTCTGGGGCCAGCCCCAGGCGAGACCAGACTGAGAAGAGCATGTAACCCCAAGGCTTTGGTTATAGAGTTCAGAATACTCTGAGACTAACATTTGGGAGTTAGCACTAAGAACATGGCTTGCTTCATGCCAGTGTGGGTTAGAAGAAAGCAGCCAAGAAGCTGAAGCAGGCCTGAGTTAAGTTGTAATGCTGAGCCCCGGTTCAACAAATCCTTATGAAGCACCTATGGAGTATGTGCGTGACAAAAGTGATCAGTCCAGAGGAGAGCAAAGCTCGGAGGAGGCTGTCATAAGAGGTCCAAATCAGTACCAGGCAGCAAAAAGCCAAGTGGAAAAACTAGGGGAACAGGGTTAGGAACTCAGGTAGTAGGAAAAGAGCAGTGAAACGACAAGTCTTAAGTGACTGCTGCAATTGTGGAGCTTGGCCGGGAGCCAGGTGGACAGAGAGGAAGAGGCCCTGTATTAGCTTCCTGCACTAGGCCAGAACTGGGCCCTTAGTGTAGCCCACAGGTGTTGACAAGCAAACTGGCCTGGCCCACATGACCTGTCAAAGGGGAGAGAGACGGAGATGAATAATGGCACGGAGCTCCCAGTGAGTGACGGCTCACCTGGCAGCCCCTCATGCTCCTCAGTTATAAGTGCTTAGTTTGTTTTTCAATTTTTCTAGACACTTCACAAACAACACAACAGTTATTTATAAATAAATTAGAAAAGTCTGATAAAAAGGAAATAAATTTCAACTATGACCCTATCACAGGTTCTACATTTTGGTGTATACTTTAGACATTGCAACACTATTTTCTCATTGAGTCTAAAATTCCACATGCACTTTCCCACCCCACTTAATTTGGGATGGTTTCCTGAAAATATTCAAAAGATTTTCTTTATAGCCAACCGCTATTTTCCATGTTAACCCTAATATGCTGGGTTTCAGGACCTCCTATCAAGTAGATGTGTGAAAAGGCATTATTCCTTAGGGGATTCTTTATATAGAGTTCATGTAAAACTTGCAACTCAACAGGATGCAGTGGCTTCCAACCTGCTCACAGCCCGGCTGGGCACAGAGCGAGAGCTCCAAGTAAGTGGAGCAAACCTGATTTGAGGAAAGAAGAGACAAGAATGGGAAGCAAGTGCAGAAAGGGAGGCTGAAGGAGAAGGTAAGGAGAGGCTTTAGGGTAATGGACAGGAGAGAAAAGACAGCTGCAGATGACACAGTCCACAGGTAAGAGAAGATGACAACAGCAGGAAAACACACTGATGTGAACAGAAAGAGTGAATCAAAAGAACAAACTACAAGTATGGTGGGGGTACAGCTCAATGGTAGGGTGCATACTTAGCGTGTGTGACGCCCTGGATTCCGTCCGCAGCACCACACACAAGCATTGGGTATTTCTTTCTCCTCCTTCAAACACCAAATAGAAGACTCCTTCATATTTGAGGACAGCATAGTGTATTACTGAAGGCCAGAGGACCTGGGCTTCATTCCCAGGTCTGCTGTTCAGCTGCTGAAAGACTCTGGGCAAGTGTCTTACCTGCTCTGGACCTTGTCCCTGCACTGGTGAAACAAGCAGGTTGGTCTGAGAGGTGCGGGTTGAAGAGAGATTTCTAATAGGCTCCATTGTGGCAATGCTAGATATACACAGATTCAATTTCAGGTTTAAAAGAAAATTTTAACTTCCATTTAGAATCTGGTTGTGCATCATGCACACCGCATGGATTTGGTGCTAAGGCATTACATGGAAACAAACAATTATAATTGTTTTAATTATCCAGAGCAGCCAGTAATTTTGACAAGACTGGGAGCACTGTCTTGAGAATACTATTATTACACTGTCACTTTGCAATAGTCTTCCCAGTACAGGCATGATAATTTCAGTGTCCCAGGAGGGGGGGGGCAAGATTGCTACTAGGGTGGTAATCTTGGGGCTTTTTTCTTTTTCCCTTCACAGAAGGGTGATGCAGACTGGTGAAAGTCACTCAGACTCCCCCCCCCCAACTACTCTAGTAAAGAGTGTGAGCAGGATGTACCTCATCCAGGTCATTGCCAGAGGAATTGTAGCTGGCAATGACACATGATTGATCCTGCCCTGTGATTTTAGAAGGCTGTCTGCCAGCAAGTATCACCTATCAAGTACTGGTCTAGCTACTCTAATTCTAGAACACTCTTCCTCATTTAATGTGACTGTATCAATAAGGTGGAGGGTAAAGAGTTGGTGGGCAGGCAGCCGCTCTGTTCAATTCTCCAGGACCCTGCAGGACAGTAGTGTGGCCTGAAAATCTTCCTGAGCAGTTAATCCTTAAGCAACTTGGATCCTCACATTTTTCACACATGCAGTGCTTTGAACTGCTTTCTGTTTTCAGAAATCAGATAAAAAGCAGTCGTAATTTGGTGTGAATTTCACCATGTGCGGCGCAAGCAACTACAAGGCTTGTTTTTTCTGCTTACCCCCACCAGGGAATCTTAAGTAGGCAGTTAAATTGTGCTTCCCTCCAGGGTTTATGGCAGAGTCCTTAGCTCTGAGGAAAGAGCCTCGGTTGACTTCCTACTTAGTCTTTGTTCTTTGATGTGTAACTGCACCTTGTTCTCCACCAGATGCTAAAAGACCAGACTGCCTGCAGCGAGAGCTCCATTTTCGGAGGAACTGCTGCTACCTGGTAATTAGCCTCTCAAAGCCCTCGGGCAGTTCTCTTTTTACCAGGAGTGAAACCCCCCAGAAGGGTTACAGCCTGGTCAATGAAGTTTTGCTGCCCTGCCCTAAAGGAGCTCCCTTTGCTAACTCCCTGAGTGGCTTACATAATGCAAACTTTCCAATTATTATTCACATTGTTGAAAACTGGTTGCATCCAACTCTGGGCAAATATGCAAGATGCATACCTTTTTCTTGAAATGTCAGAATATTTGCATTTTTAATGAAAGTCACAGCAGTACCAGGCTTAATGCTCAGGGGGTTCTGGATGTAGCCTGTAGACGATGAGAGGAAGGCTTGCAGTCACTGAGTATATATCAATATGCAGAACAAGGTTTCACTGAGGTTTATACCTGACATGAAGTCAGCATCACTGAAAACATGCTTAGCCTGGAAGCTCACTTGCTGTCATCAAAATGCAGACATAACTCCAGAGCTTTCATTCCACTTAGCATAAGTCCACCCTCCTCTTGCTAGAGTGATCTGATGGTTCTGGGTTCCAAAATTCTAATTGGAGTTCAGAGTTTGAAGAGTCAAAGGAGAAGTGGAAACTAGGGAGAAGAGTAGCCAGAAGGAACCGGTTTACAACAGCGACTGATGTGTAACCTTACAAAGATGCTGACTGGCAGTGTTCTCATTCCATGAGGAATATAACAGGATCTGGGCCAGTACTAGATGAGGTATTGGGGTCAGTTGCAAAAGACATAACACATGAACATACTCGGAGGACAGTAAAGAAAATGCCTGGTAGGTGACTATAAAAGGGAATAGTGAACACATCAGAGGTGGGGCATCAGAGGGACATTCTACCAGTGTATGTTAGCTCTATATATGACAAGTGATGATTTTCTTTTCATACCTTCACAACAAGTAGGGAGTGGCAAAAGAGGGGCTCAAATATGCGCAGAGATTGGTGAGGAATGTTGCAGCATTCCTACTGGAGGAAAGGTCAGTGTGGGAAGAATTCAGCAACAAGGTGTGGGTGGGATGGAGGCCAGCTGCCTGGACAGTGCCTTGCTGTGCTGTGGTCAGTGGGCCAACTGATAAATAAGTGGCAGGATGGGCGTGATGGTATAAAAGACTGTAAAACCCAGCATGACACCAGGGGCAGTGTTGGACACCTATAAGCCCAGCCACTTGGGAGGCTGAGGCAAGCGGGTTGCACATTTTGAGTCCCACCCGAGAAACACAGTGACAGCCTGTCTCAGACACCTCCCCATCACTCAGGCCCAGCACCCAACAGTCACAATTGAAAGGAGAGGATGCTTTTGCCTCACCCTTGAATCTATATTCAGCTGGCTTCAAGGCAGGACCTCATGGCGGAGGGCCATAGGAGAGGAGAAAGTGCTCAGTAGAGAAGCAGAGTAAAGAGTAGAGCAGGGGCGAAGATATGTCCTTCCAGGTCACATGAATAGTGAGTGCCCACCCTCTTCTGATCATACTCCCTGTTTTGAAAACAAGTCCGCTATATTGCCCATACAGTGTACACGCTTCCCACACACATGAAGCAGTGAGGAAATGGGGGTCATTTTAGATGTAAAACACAATTCTCAAAATTGAAATAGATGCAAGATAGATAGATAGATAGATAGATAGATAGATAGATAGATAGATAGATAGATAGAGCTGGAGATGGAACTCAGAGTCCTAGGTTCAGTCCCTAGTACTGGTCAGAAAAAGAAGTCTAAGCTCGGTTGTGGTGTGTGAGAACCTCACCCTGGGGGAAGGGGAAAGGAGAGCCAGTCCTTAAAGCCTGCAGCGAGACTCCCAAGCTTATATGGGATCTCGCCTACCTGAGTTCTACTACACCCACTGTGGAGAAGTGTCTCACATTTTACTTTTTGCTATTGTCACTACAACTGACTTAGTTCACTTGAACTAAGAAGACTAAGTCTTCTCTCACTTGGATTGTGCCATCTTCACATTTAGTGATTCTAACTCTGCATTTTAGCAAAACCCCGGGTGATTCACCCTGATAGCTTCTGGCCCTAGTATAAATTGTTAAATCTTATGGTGGTCATTTAATATGGCTAAAGCCCTTAAAACAACGACCTATGTTCCCAGAGACCACCTCCCTCTTCTTCTCCAAGTCAGCCCAGGGTGCAATTTCCTTTCACCTCTCCCCTCACCTCAGGGAAGGCCCCAGTCAGGTCCTCACGTGTATCTAAACATCCTCCTCAAGCCCCACCCCTGCAAATGACCATGAAAGCATCAGCCTCCCTTTGTTCCAATCCAGAGAATTCCACATCTTCCCCAGATTTTCTCCATGTCCTCTAAGATAATAAATCTCCTTTCCCTTTTTCCTTCTGTCTGTTTCTCTGCTGCAACACCATCGAAAACCTATCACATGCACCCTATAATTTGGAAAGCTAAGCCCCAACAACTTCCTGCTAATATTTCTAAACCACAGTCTTAACCTTGCCAATTCCCTGCTTCAAATCCCTCAGCAAATATAAATGTATGGTTTTGCTCCTGCCATGTTTCCTAGCTTTTCTCCTTGCCCTCTCTTCGTTGTTTAATCCTTAAGTTCTTGCTTTCCATTAGTTGTGTTATACCTTTCAATTTTTATTTCTTCTTTTGAGTTCTTACACTAGGGAGACTACTATATGATATTTACACATGTGGGTCTGGTTTATTTCATTTATGAGTACATCTTCAAATGGCATCCACTTATATATGAAAGATTCAAGTTTATTATTCTTTATAGCTGAATAATAATCCATTGTATAAAAATATCTCATCTTTTTCATCCCTTAATCAGGTAGGTGACAAGCATTTTGGTTTTCTGAATTCATATGCCTGCAATTATGAATGGCAATGGAATATCTGTCTCTGACAGAAGTAAACAAAACAGGGGGATATAAATGACCATTCTTTTTTATTTTTTTAAATTATTTTATTGAGAAACAAATAGCAATAAGACATTTTCAAAACCCATTACTAGCACAATTTCAATAATTAATACATTGCATATTGTTGTCTGAGTGGTTATTCATTGTACAAGATGCAGACACAATATCTTGTGCAAAAACAATATTAGAACAAACCTCTCTATTCAATGATTGAAGAGAATGCAGCTTTGTAGCTATCTTAACTCTTTTGAACATACAGATACAAAATGGTCATTCATATGTATCCCCCTTTTTTGTTTAGTTTTGTCAGAGAAGAGTATCCCATTGTCATTCATTTAAATATTGTAAGTGCCTGAATTCAGCAAAATATTCCAATGTAGTCCAGTAGTCCATAACAGTAGTGGGTTTTCCATAAGACTGGCAATGACAGAAGTTGTTGGCTTGGCCAGAGGGATGGCTCAGTAGAATAAACTCTTGCTTGGCAAGTGCCAGGGCCCGAGTTCAATCCCCAGTTCTACCAAAAGAAAAAAAAAAGGTTGTTGGCTTGAGCCTTTTACAGCTCAGCGTATTGATACGGCTTTACTTTTTATACTTCACTTTTATACTTTTCTGCTAGATGATTAAGACCAAGACAGAGCAAGACCTATATAATAAGAAATGTAGCTTTTGTATCTGATAAGGTTAGTCAAACCCCCTCAGGATTTATCCTGAAACCCTGTAGTGCTGTTTGTAGATCCTTTTTCAGTGTCAGCCATGTGGATGAGTCATGGCCATTGCTTGATCCATTTTCTCTCTGTGAAAGCCTGAGAGAATGTTTTCTCTCCATGTGACTCTCCTTAGGCACACTCTACATCATTGATCACTTTCCTCTGTGGCCCCATAATCTCCTTGATCAGAAAATTTGGGACACAACTGAGTTACATGATGTCACAGTACAGGTTCTCCAATGTCCTGAGTCTTCACTGACCATAAAAAGCTAGGGCCAAAATGTTAGCTGTCCTTGCAGCCCTTCTTTTTCTCTACTTTTTGGTCTGTGAACTTAGGTTGTTAACCCTCCAGAAGGGAAGCTTATTAATATTACCCTACAACATAGGCAGTTGAGCTTAACCGCACTATCTGTCTGAATATCAAACATATTAGGCATAACATGGAACAGGTATTTTTCATCAAGTATTGATATGTTAAACTTTAAGTCCCTACAGAATATGAAGAAAAAAATTTTAAAAATATAAAAATATTTTAAAAATAGGAATTGAACAGTTACATATTTTTACTCAGAAATTTAGAAATCTAACCATATACAGCATTGTAGCAGGACAGTCCTATGATTTATTTTCCTTGTCTCTTGTTTTCATTTATTACCCTCTTTTTTTTAAACAAACATTTACTTGAGAGACAGTATGGCAGTAATTGGTATATCATGACAAACAGTACATATTTAGAAGACCAGAATGACAGGTATTCCAAGCATGGGCCTAGTATTAGATATCGTGAAGGATCATTCTGTAGTAAAAACAATATATGTACATATATAATAGTTAGCATAGATATACAGCTACTTTCTCTTAGTTCAATGAGAAGAAAGTTTTTAACTAATAGTGTTTAGACAAGATATCATGTCTGCATCTTGTACTATGAATAACTACTTCATAGACAATATGCAATGTATTAATATTGTAACTGTCCTACTAACCTGTTTTGAAATTGTCTCATTGCTACGTCTTTCTCAATAAAATTAATGTTAAAAAATCCCTCAGCAATTCCCATTTCCATTCTGCCATCTCTTTGGGGCCCTTTTTGGTGTACATTCTTCCAGCTCACTTTTCCAGTTATTGAAGTGCCCCTACTCCTTTACACAACACCGAACGGCTTGCAGATTGATGGTCCACCCCAGGTTTTCTAATCTCTTCTGGCCCAAGACCTGTTCCTTTTCTTCACATGGCTAACCCCACCTCTTCCTTCTTCCTCATTACTTGGCCCTCCATTAGAAACTCTTTGTACTGCCCTGTACCCTCTTCTAGGGTTAGATGCCCTTTGGGTGTGAACTCATATTGCTTCTTGCGTGCATGCCTTTGCAAAGACCACTTGTCAAGCAGCCAGGAACTATTGATGGGCCCTCTTTGGCTGCAAGCCTATGTCTTCCTTTGTTGTCACATGTGTGTCTTCATCACTACAGTCTCTCTGGGGACTAGGAAAGTACCTGGTACAGAGCAAGTGCTCAAATATGTTGAGCTGAAGGATCACCCAAAGGTGATCTTCACACCCAAAGAGCATCTAACCCTAGAAGAGGGTACAGGGCAGTACAAAGAGTTTCTAATGGAGGGCCAAGTAATGAGGAAGAAGGAAGAGGTGGGGTTAGCCATGTGAAGAAAAGGAATAGGTCTCAGAAGCAGAAGAGATTTAAAAAACCTGGATTAGGTATGTTGACTCAAAAGGATCACAGAAGGGTTAAAGCCCATGAATCAATGTTAAACTTAGTTTGGGCAATGAAAAATCACATCAGAAAAACCAAAGGAATTCATAAAAGAGAAAGAATGGAGAAAACACATGCTAAAAGATAGGTGGGGATTTGGCTTTTAAAGTGTTTCTCCTGTAGATGATTAAAACCACTGAAGAAGTTCTATTCTTTTCATTTATGCTGTTTTGGGCTTTTTGTTCTTGTTATATCTGAGCTTTATCTATAAAAATGGGGAATCACAGGGCAAAAATGACCAAGATGCAACCCATTCAATTGCCACTGGAAGAATGATCAACAGTCAGTGATTTCTCTGAGGAGAGACTAATAGCGACAGAGGGGATCCCTAACATCCCAGATCTTGACTATTCAAAGAAATACTCCTGTCAAAACAGACCCTGTCAGTTGTCCAAGTGCTAATGGTTGGGCAACCATACATCTGGGTTCAACCCTGACTGTCTTGTTGTGACAATATAATTATTAATATCTCCATCACTCTCAAATTATCCACATTTGTTTGAGAAACTAAAGGGTCATTCCCTGATAGGCAGCACATTTTGAGCTCTTTGTCTGGGCCAGACACCATAGAAATTACTCACCCCTTTCTGAGCTGGAAACACACAGCACATACCAAAAAATTTATCCTTTTAAACTATATAACCAAATGATTTGGAATATACTCACTATGTTGTGCAACCATCGCAACTGTTTATTTCCCAATGATTTTTATCACCTCAGAAAGAAAGCCCAGGCTAATTAACTGTAACTCCTCATTCCACCTTGTCCACAGCCCCTAGAAACTATTAATTCACCTTGTGCCTCCAGGTTTCCCTCTGTTATATATTTCAAACAAAAGGAATCATATAACATTTGTGCCTGGCTTCTGGTCCTTCCATTTTACCATGGTGGAAATTGGAACTAAGCAAGATGAAAGAGTCTGCCCATGATCATTTGTCTTTAGGGAGAGGAGTAAAAGTAGACTCAGGTGTGTGTGGCCCTAGAGCCCATATTCTCAGCTGCCATGATGCTTGACCTCATTGTATTTATTGCTGGTACTCAGCCTGTTCTTGGATCTTCCCTTTGGCTTTCTGTAACTACATGCATTCTTTCCAAAATACCTCATATATTTTCATTATTCAAAAGTATATTAAGTGTTTAAGAATAGCCAAAAATGATAAAGAGTAAGTAGGATAACTAAAATGACCAAGTTTTGGGATTGCTATGAACTGATTTGTGTCTTCTCAACATTCCTATGTTGAAGTGCACATCCACAATGGGGCTATATTTGGAGAGAGGGTCTTTAGAAAGCAATTAAGGGGGGCTGGAGAGATGGCTCAGTGGTCTAAAGCACCTACTTGGAACAAGCTTGATAAAGCACAGGGACCGCGGTTCGATCCCCCAGCACCACATGCCAGCCAGCCCCGCCCCCTGGTGGGCTCAGCTGGCTACACACACACACACACACAAAAAAAAAATAAATGTTAAAAATAAAAATAAATAAATAAATTTAAAAAAAAAAAAGAAAGCAATTAAGGTTACACAAGAGCATTGGGATGGGTTCCTTATCCAAAAGAACTGGTAGCTTTACAAGAAGAGGAAGTGAGCTCCTTGTCTTTAACCCCTCCCCAGGTGAAGACATAGTGAGAAGGTGGCCATCTGTGAATCAAGAAAAGAGCCTCTGACAGAACCTGACTATGCTGTCTTCCTGGTGTGAAATTCCCAACCTATGAAACTGTGAGCAAATTCATTTCCCTCGTGTCAGTCGCCAGTTGATAGTATTTTGTCCTGCAGTCCCTCTTAGAAGGACATGTTTTGGGGTGAAAGAAATGACCTATAGCTGTAGAGGAGGATGAGTGATTATCATACATGACACTGAGAACCATCGTGTAAGGACAGCATAATGGCACTTTGACTATTAGGATCAATGCTGGAAAAGAGAGAAGTATCTATAAAATACTTTGTATGATATTAGGTTTTTAATTTTTATAATATCAATTGTGTTGCTCTGCAAAAATATAATAAATGTGAGGGAAAAGTAAAAATAACATTTAGGCTATTCGTAATAATGTGCTATATTTTGCTTCAGTGTATTCCTTTCTGAAATCTTCATTGTACAGTCCATAATTTTCTTTTTGCAATCAGTATGTGGGTATTTTAGAATCTTTGTAGGGGTAGAGGATAGAGGTACTAGGAATGGAACTCAGGGCCTTCTTACTGAACTATATCTCTAGCTCATTTTTATTTTGCGAAAAGTCCTGGCTAAGTCACTAAGTTTGCAATCAATCAATCAATAAGAAGGGCCAGGGAGATAGTTCAGTAGGATAAATGCTTGCCTGGCAAGCACAAGGTCCTGAGTTCAATCCCTGGTACCGCAAAAAATAAATAAATAAATAAATAAATAAATACAAATAAAAATAAACAGTCACTAAGTTGTCAAGGCTGGACTTGGACTTGTGATTCTTTTTCCTCAACCTCCCAGAATGATGGGCTCACAGGAGTGTACTACCATTACCAGCTCTAGAATCTTTTTCTAATGTTGTCCATGCTCATTGTTGGGCAGTTAAATAATATAATCAGCTAAAGAAGAGACCATTGGATTTATTGTAGTGTAAAATATATCCTTACGTGTATATGTTGAGTTTTTAAGCAAGTCCTAGACATTGTGTTTTTTGGTACGGAGTTCTGCTGGCACTCTGCTTTGTCTATCTTTCTTAAATCACATCTATAATGCATCTTTTGTGATCTGCAGAATTGGCTGTTTTAACACAGAAAATGCATGTAGCTGCTTG
Source organism: Octodon degus (assembly GCF_000260255.1). Taxonomy (NCBI): domain Eukaryota; kingdom Metazoa; phylum Chordata; class Mammalia; order Rodentia; family Octodontidae; genus Octodon; species Octodon degus. Next base: position 4,274,259 of record NW_004524639.1, read on the forward strand.
GGAAGTAATTTGGATACAGAATCCTTTCAGAGTTTGGTATACTTTCTCTTCCAATCTTTTACCACTATCATATCAAAAACTCATTTGAAAGAGGTAAATAACTGGAAAAAAAACTCATTTGACAGCATCTATTTTAGGGATTCATTCTCATTGAGTTTCTATAAAAAAATCGACTTTATTTTTCTAGAAACAACTCATGTTTTTACTGTT
>NW_004524639.1:4274623-4316879 GCF_000260255.1 Octodon degus
CTGCATGTCAATTACCTTGTTTATCCCCCAGAGCAGCCAAGATGGAGTTTGATCAGAATGTTGAAACATGCTATGTTAAACAGGAGCAAGCAACTGTACAGAGAATTAGAAGTCCAGAAAAAATAGCTAAGTTGTATGTAAGGAGATATCACGAGAAAGATAATCATAACATAGAAACTGAAACATTGGATCATAACGGGAGAAAAAATTAAAAGCTACATGTTGAAACAGAACCAAGACCATACCTATTATGCAATTCATTCCACAAGGCTGGCCAATTTCAAGGTAGGGAGGATGGAAAGGAAATAAGTCTGGTCTGGGGGTGGGGGTGGAGACCGTGAGCCTTCTGGGCACCTGACCTCCAAGTGCAAAAATTGTGAGGGCTTCTAGCACCATTTGGCAACATTTGTTTTACAGCAATGGAAGAATCAAGGGATGCTTTTTATAAACAGGCCACTGCATCTCATGGAAAAGAGCAAAAACAAATCTTTGACTTGAAACCCAAGAAGTCTGGCTATATATTTATTCTTCATGACTACAGAAACATTTTAAGTACACAAACACATGGATGGTGGCAGCATCAATGAGGAGGTTTAACTGCCCTGATGGAAAATAAGAATAAAAATGAAGAAGGGGGGGAAGGAAAACATGGAGCTTCTTGAATTAATTGCAAAGAAATTGTTGCCTATGATGGAATCTTGTCCTTGTGACTGAAATGTTTCTTTGGTGTTAAAAAGTAATGCCATCATCTCTCTCTTTAGAAAAAATTTTTCATAATAAAAATCTCATGCATCTCCTTGTCTTGAGGACTTAAAAATAGGAGCGATTTCATCTGTCTGGTATGGTCTGTGTCAGCACTTGCCCTGGGCAAGGTTGCCACATAGGCAGAAATCATGCCCCCCTCCCCTGACTAGGCACCCCTCCATCAACCCCCTCACCTGTCCTTGGCACTCCTGCCCCAGTGCTGACTCCCTTTTCCTGGACCTTAGCTCCAGTGTGATCTCCCACGTTAAATCAAAGCCCTTTCTCCTCTCTCCAGGTGCTCAGGGTGGGATGGGTTTCACCCTTTGCGGCCTATTTGCATTTAAAAATAGGACCCTGGTTAAACCCACATGAATTTGAGCTGGAGGAGCTCTGGGCACTGTAACTCAGCGCAGGGAAGTCCAAGAGGAGAGGGATGTATTTTTGGTCTGTGGGGGAAGGGAGTGAGGTAGCCTTCTTCCTGGAAGCTATTAAATCCCAGATGTGGGCTCTGCTCAGTGTGGTACCGCTTTGGTGTGGGGGTGGGGAGCACGGATTCCCTGACCTTTCAAGGTTGTTGTTAATTCTATGGGTCGGTGACTTCCTGCTATGTTTTCCTGGTTCAGGCTTCCTTTGCATCACTCCGGGCACCTCGTGACTTGCCCTTAACTAGGGGTTTTCAGCGGTGTTTTTGTGCCTATGAACCAAGGCCTAATTTTCCCATCTACATCCTACCTACAACAGCAGGGGCAGCAGGCGGTGGCTGATGATTAGCCTGGCCATACTCAACACAGAGAGATGTTTAAGGAAACTCTTCGAAGTTCTTGTTCTCAGAGGAGCCTAAGAAAGACACTGCTTTGTGCTTATGGTGTGTGTGCTTGTGTGTGTGTGTGTGTGTGTGTGTGTGTGTGTGTGTGTGTTTAGGGGGATTTATGAAGAAAAATCATGATGTATGCCCTTAGAGAATGCTGGGTGCAGATTTAGTTGGCCAAGCTGCAAAAGGAAATACATTCAGAGTCTCATGTGTTTTTGGTTTTTTGTTTGTTTGTTTGTTTTTGTGGCCAGCTCAGCCCACCACGGGGGCAGGGCTGGTTTGGCATGTGGTGCTGGGGATCAAACCGTGGTCCCTGCACTCTTTGCCTAAGCTTGCCTAAGCCGGTGCTTTAGACCACTGAGCTATCTCACCAGACTCAGAGTCCCATGTTTAATTTGCACAATTTCATGTTGGATCAGCAAACATTCAAGAGTCCTGAAGATTGTCAGGTTCTGAATTAGCCCTGGTAAATAAGAATAAGAAATCATGGTCACTGTTATGGGGTAACTGAGTCTAAGGGGGCTGCCAGCCATTCAGAGGGTGAGAAGTGCATGTTTGTGGTAAGCCAGGGTACTGACAAGCAGGGGGCCTGCACAGGAGATGACAGGGAGCTGAGTGAGTAGCAGTTAGCAAAAGCAAAGGAAGGTGGGAAGGGCAGCTGTGCCAGGGATGACAGCAACATGGGTACAAAGCATGACGGGAATTGTCAAGTGTGGGGAACTACAAGCAAGCTGAGATCACCAGAGGAAAGTGGCAGGCAGAGGGCAGGGAATGAGGTTGAGGGACAGGCAGCCACCCCCACCAGCAAGAGAGTCAGAAAGCATTTTAGGCAGGGGAGTCAGGTTTGCATCTTTCTTAAAGGGGAAAACATTCAAATTGCCTGTGGGATGTATTGATTTGGGATGGCCATCGCTAGGGTACATTTGCGGGTCTGCTTGTGGTTAAGCACAAGGCCGTCTTTTTCCAGAAGAGTCCCTCATTCTAAGGCTTTTTGGGGATAATGCTAAAGCCATCTATAGATAGAAGTGTGGGTTTGTAACGCCCTTAGCATCCTTTAGAAGGACAATACTCTAAATAGTGCTTAGAGGAAATGGATCTTTAAGACTCTTGAGACTTTCACCGTTCTTTCTACACTCTACTTTCAATGCCAGATTACATATACAAACTGCGCTATAATCTTTTCATTTTGTTTAGCAAAAATCATCTGGAAAAGCACTGTTTAACCTGAGTTGCAGCCACCTCAACCTTGCTGAAAAGGAATATTTTGGATTAGAATTCTGCAGCCATTCTGGAAATCATGTAAGTCAGGCTTTTTATAGGGATGTATATGTCTAGAATTGCTTCTAAAGGCAGTCTGCATCTAGATATGTAGGGCTCAACCCCAGGTGAAAGATAAACACCATTTATGCCCTCGCAGAATTAGTGAATGTAATAATTTACCCCCATTTATTAAAAATCATCACGATTTGTCAAGCACATACTCTTATACCCCAGAACTCACTGTTTTGCCTCTGTGAGCAGCTGCCCACACTTTACCCATTTTGCCTTTCCAGAGACAGGACTTCAACTGCTAAAATTAAGACCCCTGATCTCACCAGTAGATGTGCAGAGAGATCTCCTTTCCTGATTTTCAGGGCCTGAACATCACTCCAGAGAGGCTCATTAGGTCTATTAAGATGGAATTTGGGAATGGCAGAACTCACATATAAGGACAAATGCCCTTGTTAATGTTTCTAGCAACTAATGAGCCTTGTATATGACACTTCCATCATCCTACTGAGGCAGGGAGCAGTGATTCAAATGGCAACAAGAAAGAAATTCTAGATCAGCAATGTTTACTGCCATTAGAAAAATACGAGGGGGCAGATTGAGTGTGGTGAAGGTATGTCATCTCTTAGATATTACTATATTTTTAACTATCTTTATGAATCTAAATAACCTCGCTATTTGTTTATTTCATGTTGACCTTTATCTGCTATTTAAAAATCAAAAACAAATTGTACTCAATGCCATGGTCTACCAAGCTTTTCATTAATGTTCTTTCAGGTTTGGTTGGAACTTCTGAAACCCATAACAAAGCAAGTAAAAAGTAAGTATGGAAAATCATTTAAAGAATATAGGTCTAGGTTGACACTTGAAAAATACGCATGTCAGCAAGCCTACCCAATTCCTCACCTTCATATGGGGGGGAGGGCATTGATACATTATTTCAGTGCTTTGCACATTCAGTACATTTAACAATTTAGAAAATGGTTTTAATATTGCTGGAGATGAAGGAGCTCAATGCTGCTGGATTCTTGAGTAGATGTGAAGAACGCTGGTAATTACAGTACTCTGTGGATTGGCTGTAGGAATACATCTCATGCTCTGCCACTGTGAATCTTCAAGCATTCTTAATGTCAGTCTGCAATGCTATCTGCCCTCTGCTTGGAGATTCTTTATCTTTAGCCTATTACAAGTATTGAAAATTTGTTTCAGTTCATATTGGAGTGCCTACTATATGTGAACTATTTCCCACTGTATTTCACAATCGATGGCAGTGGTTCTGACACTCCAGCATATATTAGGGAGTTACCCGGCATTCTTGTCTCCCTCATTCCTGGGTTGGGTACCATCAACCTGCACTTTAAGCCAATTCCAGAGGTATTTCTTTTTTTTTTCTTTAACTTTTTATTAATGCTTATATTGTCTTTATTATATAATTTAAAATTGGGTGTTGTGCTTCTTAAAAAATTGTTTCTTTCACTCTCCTGTAATTATTCTTATTGTGTTTTTGCCTTAATATTTCAGATCATATTCTTTATATTTCAATTTATGTTTGTTACATTCTTTATTTGGTAGGACAGTTTCAATAATTAACACATTGCATACATTCTTCTTAGTGGTTAATTGCTGTACAAGATTTGGATATGATATCCTATTTACAAACACTATTAGAACAAATCCCTCTATTCATTAAGAGAATGTAACTATATATCTATTATAACCATTTTGAACACACAGACACAAAATGGACATTCATCTGTATACCCTTTTTTGGTTAAGTTCCATTATTTCAATATTATAGGTGTGTTAACTCAGCAAAATGTTCTAAAAGAGTCCAGTAGCCCATAATAGTATTGGGTCTTCCACTTGACTAGCAATGTCAGAAATTGTTGACCTGAGTCCCCCACAGCTCAACATAACAGCATGGCTTTACTTCTTATACTTCATTTTTATACTTTTCTGCTGGATGGTTAAGACCAAGGTAAAGCGGGACCTATGCAACAAGAGCTGTAGCTTTTGGGTCTGATAAGGTCAGTGAAATCCCCTCAGGATTTATCCTGAGATCCTGTACCTCAGATTGTAGAACCTTTGTCAGTGTCAGCCATGTGGATGAGTCACGACCATTGCTTGGTCAATGTGCTCTCTGTGAAAGCCTGAGAGAATGTTTTCTCTCCATGTGACTCTCCTTAGGCATATTCTACATCATGGATCACTTTCCTCTTTGGCCCCATAATCTCCTTGATCAGAAAATTTGGGACACTACTGAGTTATGTGACATTACAGTGCAAGTTCTCATATGTCCTGAATTTTAATTCCACAGGTGTTTCTAAGACAGGAGGATTTTAATCAATGCTTTGAGAAACATTGTGTCTTTATTTCTTAATTCCTCTTCCCCAACCTCATCTCTACGTGTATGTTATCCTCATAGCTCTGTCTGTTCCCACTGAATGATGATCACCAGTCACGTAATTTCAATAACTTCTAAACTGATTCATCCTAATCCACCACCTACATTGCTCCCAGAGGGATCTCCTTGCAAAAATATGCTGACCACATTATTCTCCTGCCTAAAATGCTTCCCTAGTTTCCCTAGGACTCTTAGACTAATGTCCAGTCTTATTCACGGGACACCCAAAGCACTAGACTTTGACTACCCTCCCAGCTTTGCCCCTGCCACTACCCACTTGTATTCCTTCCTCTTCTGATTTTGACAGAATTAATCTCAGGTGTAGGCTTCACAGATAAAATAAAGAATGCCCAATTACATTGGAATTTTAGACAAACATAACAAAACTTCCGTAAGAATACATTGTATAATAATATTTCACTGAAATTCAAATTGAACTGCAGTCCTACATTTTGATTCACTAAATGTTGGAGCCCTGCTCAGGTGTCAACTCCTCTAGGAGAATTTTCTTTTTTTTTTTTTCAAAGTTTTATTGATAAACAGATAGCAATGAGACAGTTTCAGATCAAATCAGAAGTACAGTTTCAACAAATATTACACTGCATATGTTCTTCTTAGTGGTTAATTGCTGTACAAGAAGTGGACTTGTGATCCTATTTACAAACACCATTAAAACAAATCATTCTATTCATTAGGAGAATGCAACTATATATCTATCCTAACCACTTTGAATACACACATACAAAATGGACATTCATCGGTATACCCCAATTTTTTAAGTTCCATTGTTGAATATTATAGGTGTGTAAACTCAGCAAAATATTCTAAAAGAGTCCAGTAGCCCACAATAGCATTGGGTCTTCTGTTTAACTGGCAATGTCAGAAATTATTGACCTGAGTCCCCCACAGCTCAACTTAACAGCATGGCTTTATTTCTTATATTTCGTCTTCATACTTTTCTACTGGATGGTTAAGACCAAGGTAAAGCAGGACCTATGCAACAAGAGCTGTAGCTTTTGGGTCTGAGAAGGTCAGTGAAATCACCTCAGGATTTATCCTGAGATCCCGTACCTCAGATTGTAGAACCTTTGTCAGTGCAGCCATGTGGATGAGTCACGGCCATTGCTTGGCCAATGTGCTCACTGTGAAAGCCTGAGAGAGTGTCTTCTCCCCATGTGACTCTAGGAGAATTTTCTTGACCTTCTCCAATCTCTTTTTTCCTCCGTGCTTCCCAGTACTCAGGAGCATTTTGTGGCATAGTATATCCAAACACACAGTCTATCTGAATGTGTGTCTCTCCTGTCTGACTTGGGGCTCTGACATGTCTTTTTTGCCCCCAGTATCTGCCTAGTACAATTTGGCATATAAGAAGCAATCAACAAATATTTATTGAATGAATGGGAGCACTACAAGTATGTGGTTAATTTTGATGTAAAAAAAAATGTTTTTTGCATTCTTGGGGCTAGAACCCCAGGCCTTTTGCATGCTAGGCAAGCACTGTTCCACTGAGCTACATTCCACCTCCCAGTTTCTTATTTTCTAATCCAAGTAGATGTGAAAGTGTGTAGATGAAATTTTTTAATATATTATTTTAAGACAGCGACATTGGTCCACGCTGCTTCTGGTTCTGTTTATGAGATTCTGAAACCAGGGGATATTCATTCACCCCAGCTACAACTGGGAAACTGGGCACTGCTCTCAGGCAGCAATGCAGAGCCCCAAGAAGCAAGAGGATTATCTTGTGGAATGGGACACTTCTTAAAAGAGTACACAGTTGGCTACAAAAGGGTACATTTTTTTAAAACTTTTTATTCATATATTTTATGATACATAATGATGACAGTCATCTGGTACATACTCATGTCACATCTTGTTAGTATTTACCTTCCCTGTGACCCTTCCCCAGATCCCTTCTCATCTCCAGAGCCTACCTCCCTGTTTCTTACCATCTTGCTTTTATTTTGCTCTTGAGAAAGGATTTCTATTTGGGGTTCCCTTGGATTGGAAGAACCATCTGATATTTAACCTTCTGGGACTTACTTATTTTATTTAGCATTGTTGTCCCAAAACAAAAAGTCGCATCCTTACAAAAAGAAACAAAAGAAGGAAAATGGTTGGGAGAACTTTTCTTGGTTGCTGTTCACAGAGAGATGCAATCCTGCCACGCGTAACAAATGGAAATGTGAAATGAAAGTCTGTCAGAAGGTGTAATGGAGAGGGGAGGGAAGTGGAGAAGTATGTGTCTGCGTGTGTCTCTGTGTGGGCATGTGTGTAAAGACCTGTAACTGTTGTGATTCACATGTAAATAAAACTTATGGAGATATTGTGTTTTAAGATCCTAAGGAAGTTGTTTTCAAATTTATGGTGAAATTTTTCCCAGTGGACCCTGGGCATCTTCGGGAAGAACTTACAAGGTATAGTACCTACCTGTACGTCTGCTGCATGATATTATCTGAGAACCATCATTCTGTATTTGTCAGGGCAGGGCCTTCTGGCCATCTCTTGCAAGGCTTGGCTTTTAGTCACCTACGAGACAGTGTGGAACTAGTGAAGGAAGGCCTGCCTGACCACTAAGGTGTTTTTCTTCCAAAAGTTTCGAATTGCAAGAAGTGTGGCACTATTCTAGAAGGGGTAGAAGACCTGGGTGACCCTGTAATGGACATGCCATTAACTACAGCACCAACAAGCATGCATGTTGTGTATCTATCAGTATAGCTGTGTTGCCATCTGATTGTCATAGACATTGAAAAGGGAGTGTGGCGGGGATATGTCAGACATAGAAAGTGAAGCATTCAGAAATGAAGACAATATATACTTAGGAATACACCCTTCCAAATCACAATGTGAAACTACTTCTCCGAAAATATGTTGCCAGTATAACACTCCCTAAAGCCTTGCTTTGCTTTCTCAACTTATACTCTTGCACACAGAATGGAACTAAGAGATACCCTAGTCCAATGCTCTTGGTTTACAAATGAACAATCATGTCCCTGGAGCTAAAGTGACTAGGCAAAGATCAAGGGATGATGACAGTTATTCTCCCTGATGTCCCCCCTCTTTCATGATTCACAGCCAGGGCATCCTCTCCCCTTGTTGACAGGGAGAACTTCCTACTGGGTCTTTGCAGTGTCTTTTTTCACAGCCCACTTTCACTCTCAGTTCTCTCCATGCTTCTGAGTTACAGGCCACGCTCCCAAATAATTTGATGTCTTGGTATCTATATCAGTTTGCATTTGCCAACCTATTTCAGCTGAGTTCTAAATCTGACCCATTTTGATGGAGAGAAACTTTCTCAAAAATTGAGCAAATCAATGTGATGATAAATGATTCATCATTCATCAGCTGTTCAGAGTGAGGACTTGGTATTTGTAGCCGGCAGCTGCCCTCTTCACAGCAAGGAGTATGTCAAATAATAAGAAATTTCCTTTCCCTCTTGCTAAGAGCAAAATAAATTTATGCTCCTGTTAGCAACTTGGCTGATTATTCTCACATACATCTGTATTTGAAAACAGTAGTGTTTAAAGTTAGGCTTCCTTTGAACCCCCCCCCCATTTGTCCATTTCAGAATACTTAATTCCACTTGAGTTTGTGGGGATGCCTTCCTGGAGGTTATACAAGAATTTCTGAGAGTAGTGTGGAAATATAATTTTTCTAATAGAATTATTTCTAATGTATTAGGAGAGCTCATGAGTTGAAGGGTTGTAGTGATTAATGCTTTTGTGAACTGAATTATCACCCACTAAGTTTTTTTTCTCTCAATTGCTATCTCTCACCTATAATTAATTTTTATCCACCATATTGCCTTCAATGCTTACTTGATTACTCAAATAAAATGTTGGAGCCAATTTGGGACCGTGGAAGAAAGCAGTCAGTAGTGGAGTCTTTGTTATACATACTTTTTTTTTCAAATTTGGTTTTCCATTGATAAGGTCTTATACGCGTAAGACAAATGCTGTTTGTTAGGCAGAACTCTAAATACCAACCTGCATTTTATGAGTCTCTCATGTGGCTTCAGTGGGAAAAGTATCAGTCTGGCTTAGTTCCATTCAGTAAGCCTTAATTACATACCTACTCTGTGTAAAGCACTGGGCTAAGCTCTGGTGATACGGAGATAGCAGTGCCGCCAAAGGGAATGACACCAACAGAAGCATGGCCTCAGGTCCGTGGTATCTGAAATACAAGCTTTTGCATAGCAGGCAGCTTGCTTGCAGCAGCAGACCTGAGTTCTAGCCAGTTTTACTATCTGTGGGTGATGGGGCATTGTCAAAATCACTGAACTCCTGTCAGCGTAATTGTAAAACCGGGTGATCTTCCTGCTCTGCCCATCTCCTGATTTGCCACAGTGAGTGCTTGGCAAGCGCTTAGGAAACAGTACAGTATTGGCCCCCCAAGTGCACTCATTCTTGCTGGATCTCCTTTCCTCTCTATCTCAGGATGTGGCTTTGCTATGACATGGCAGAGACCATGACTGATCGATTGGCCAACTCCCTCAAGTTGGCGGGAGGACTTGGCCAGGGTGATTCCTAATGACTATGAAACGTGCCAAAATGCTGGATGAGCCAGAGTTGTGGTGTGGGGCTGGCTTAGGGCTGAATCAAAGCCTATGTGTTCATCACTGAAAGGCATGGGACGGAGGTGCCCTTCCTCTCATGTGTCTTGGATCTGGGAGAAGGGGAGTACTTCTTTCTTCTTCCCATTTGTTTGTTATGAAGTTTTCCCAAACTTCTTTGCAGGTATCTTTTTACGCTTCAGATAAAGAAAGATTTGGCGGTAGGAAGGCTTCCATGCAGTGACAACTGTACAGCACTGATGGTGTCACACATCCTCCAATGTAAGTAACAAATGTCCACTTTGGGACCCCCTCAACCAGGTGGAGAAACCAGCAAATGTTCTGAGCAGCCCCTTCCTGACAGGCACTGTGTCAGCGTGACAGGAGAGAAATATGAGAAAGGGGCTGCTCCACGGCAGCCACTGGCAATTGGATTTGAAGGGTCCCTACTACCCTGTCATGCAGCAAGTCCCCTTACTCCTCTGAGCCTGTGTTTTGTGCCTTTTAAGATAGTATCTTCTCACAAGGTGCTTCTGGGGGTTTAAAGCAAATGCTGACTTTTCTTCTACCTCTGTTCAACCTTTCCCTCCCACTGCCCCTGGGCTTGCTGGCCAGGAGATGGTTTGGAAAAATCTAGGCATGGAGTTTGCCAGGCAGGCTCTGACTTCCTCTGCTTGCCCCAGGATACATGGCCGGTACGTGCTGTTTACCGCACAGTGTCATGTTCAATATGATTTCTGTGTTGTTCTTTATCGTGATGCCAGAGAACAAAGCAGAGTAGAGCAGGTGCAGAGAGGCTAAAAGGGAAAACGGCCCCAGGCATCTATTAGTGTTCCCCATGTACTGGCAGCCAAGCAGTTGAACTAGCCTGAATCAGGAAGGCAGGCTGAAGCAGGCTTGGAGGTCAGTGAGGGCCTGCTTAAGAGGGGGTGACACTGGGCAGGCCAAGCTGTTCTTGCGGCCCTTAAGGGTAGGGGCTAGGCAGCTAGAGATAGCATCTCTTCTAAGACCAGCTGGGCTTTCTCTGGCTTTTAGAGAGGCCTCCCAAGTATACACTGTTCCTTACTAATCTTGCAGGATCATAACTTTAGTTTTTGTTTGTTTCATAAATTCACTCTTGACCTCTGACCCTTACCTTTCTGCAAGTCCATAAATGGTAGATTTCTGATTTCATGGGAAGCACTAGAATGTAGCACATGGAGGGGCCCTGTGTTGATTCAGTGACTCTTGGCTGGGACAAGTAAAGCGAGTCCTGGGATCTCAGAAAGGCAATGGGCAGTAAGAATAATAGTACTTAGGGAAGGCTGAAAGAGAATGTGTCTTTTGTGCTGGGCTTTAAAGGGACATATTGGAAGTCAATGGATATTGAGAAGCAGGGAGAGCAGCATAAAAGAAATAGTTTGACAGGAAACAATATACATAGATACATAGATACATGCATGCATACATAATACAATATATCTACTTAACAGATGTCATGGAAAATGAAGCATAATTTTGAAGGGTTGTGAATGCCAAGAATACTGACCATGTGTCCACTAATGTATGTAGCACTGAGGTATGAGACACAGGGTAGAGCAGATTGAGAAAATGCTTCTAGAAAACATCCTTCTCCACTAGCTGGCTCTTAAGGCAATGGTCATGGGGTGGTGTCTCTTTGGAGGCCTCTTTTGGTAGAGCCCAGTTTCATTCTTAACAGTTATATGTATGGATTTGGGCATTCCCTAGTGGCCATTTCAGGCATAGTACAGAGTACTTCAGCTTTCCTGGAGGTTATTTTATCAATACAAGGAATTTTGGGAGGTGGGGGTGCTGAAGTTCCAGGGTTAGCTTTTCTGCACCATCCCAGTCACATCACTGGACTGTAAGATATTGCACAGAACACAGTCACATTGCTCATGTATCTTGTCCTTTACTCATTTACCTAGCATTTGTTCAACAACACATATATTTAGCCTAGGCATTCAGGAACTCCACAGTCTGACCTCATCTACTGAGATCTCTTCTACACACCTTTCTCCTGCAGCCAAACACTCCCTCTTAGAAACAATTGGTACATTTCAAATAAAGCCTCCATTTGCAAGATACCATTATAGGCAGAAGAGATACTATTATACTATTGTACTGTGCACCAGATACTGCTACAGGCATTGAGAACACAGCAGTGAACCAAGACAGAATTCCTTATCCTCCTGGAACTCACATTTTGGCAGTGAAGGCAAATTAGACAGAGACCCAAATAATAAAGAAAATGATTTGATGCATGTCAGAAGGAGTTAAAAGCAGTACAGAAAAATAAAGCACGGTAGGAAGATGGGAAATCTTGGGGTGGGTACTGAATATTTCAATACAGTGGTAAGGGTTGGCTTACTGCAAAGATCACAGTTGAACAAAGACTTAAAGGAGGACAGAGAGCAAGCCTGGCAGCAAATTCTGGAGGAAAAGAGTTCTAGGTAGAGAAAATATCTGCAGCAGAAGTTCTAAAGTGATAGCATGCCTGGCTGAGACGTGCTGAGTGACAGCGGGAGACAGGAATCATAGCCTAAAAAATATATTATAGGCCTAGGATATGACCCACAATTAGATGAAAAGCCACTGAAGTAGTTTAAACAGAGGAGTGATCTGATTTTTCTGTGTGTGTATTACTGAGGACTAAGTCTAGGGAGGCCTGAACTATACCCCCACAGTTTTTAAAATTTTATTTTGAGACAGCATCATCAAGTTGCCCAGGCTGGCATTGAATTTGTGAATCTCCTGCCCCAGCCTCCCAAGTACCCGGGATTAAAGGTACCACCTCATCTGACTTGAATTAGGTTTCAGCAGGGTCATGTTGGCTGTTATGGTGAAAACAGCCAACCTTAGGAAGGAATGGTGGAAGGGGGGTAAAGCAAAGAAAAAAGAAATCACAGAAGAGACACACGATATAGTCATTTAGACCTGCATGCTCAGAGTGCAAGTGCTGATAACATTTGTCTGGTGATATTTGATCAGTTTTATGTTTTAGTCCTCTTTCTTGTTTGTCAGTCTTGGATAGAGAGAAAAACAATTATAGTCTTATGTATTATTGTGTTTTCCTAAGAGTCAACATGGGGTCTTTTGTTCAACTACCAGAAAGATTGATGTGTGTGAAGGACATCTTTCAAAATAGCCCTATGAAAGTATAATTCAAATACCATTAAATGCACCCATTTATTTTTAATTTTTATTATTTTTTTAGGAATTCAGCAATGGTTGCTATATTGCATGATATTATTTTCAAATTAGTTGTTTAGGTTACCAGATACAAGTATACAAAATTGGTTAAAAATCAAGACAAAACAAAGCCACAACAACAAAAAGTTATAAGAAATTAAAAAAAAATAAGAATAAAACAAAAGGGCCGGGGAGATAGCTCAGTTGAATAAATGGCTGCCTGGTATGCACAAGGTCCTGAGTTCAATCACCAGTACAATTATCCAAATTATCCTGAATATATACACAAATATATCTTTTTCCCTTCTTTTGTCCTTTTTTACATCCCAGTTTTTCCTTCCCATTGAACAAATTCTTGCTCTTTCACAGTATCTATTGTACCTTTCAGATTTTATTTACTCTTTCAGGTTCTCACACTACTGAGACAATATGATATTTGCACGTGTGGGTCTGATTTATTTCACTTACCAATACAGTATCTAGTTCCATCCATTTATCTACAAAAGCCTTGAATTTATCTTTTTTTATAGCTGAGTAATACTCCATTGTATAAAAATACCATATATTTTTTATTCATTCCTCAGTTGATGAGCATTTTAAAATGCACAACTCAATGACTTTTTATTCATTTACAGAGTTACAGAATCATAACCACAACCCAGTTTCAGAACGTTTCCATGATGTGGAGATCTCTTACTCAGGCCCATTTTCAGTCACTGTCTATTCCCCTGCTCAGCGGCATACAGGGACTAATTCACTTTCTCTTCCTATACATTTGCCATTTTTGGACCTTCCATGTGAATGGAATGATGAAATATGTTGGTTTTTATACTCAGTTTTGATTCAAAATTATGTTTCTGAAATTCACACATATTCCAATTCATTCTTTCTGTTGTGTTCTTTTCAGTTTATGGAGTTGTCACATTCTGTTCACCTATCCACCTGTTCATGAGCATTTGGATTGTTTCCAGTTTGACTACTATTAGAGCACATTTTGTGGATACAGGGAATCGAACTCAGGACCTTGCACTTGCCAGGCAGGCATTTGCATCACAGAGCTATCTCCCCAGGCCTAGTTTGACTATTACTAGTAGTTCTATTAATATTGGCATATGAATCTTTTTGTATGGATATATATTGTCACTTATTTTGATAAATTTCCTAGGAGTTTAGTAGATGGGTCTCAGTGGTAAATTTATGTAAAATGTTTTAATAAATTGCCATACCCTTTTCCATACTGTTACAGTAACAACAGAAATGTGAAGCTTCCACTTCTCCAAATCTTCACTAATACTTTATATTGTCTGTATTTTTTTGTTATGGCCACTCTCATGAGTATAAAAAGTATCTCAATGCAATTGTAATTTTGCTTAGAATGCTTATTGCTATTTTCTTTGGTAAAATGCCATTTAAATCTTTTGCACATTACAAAATGGATTTTCATATTACTGAAAATTTTAAAATTCATGAAAATTCTGATTTATGAGCTAGACAATTTCCAATCTCCCTCTCATTCTGTCTCTTTTCATTTTTCCAGTAATGTCTTTTGAAATGTAAATTTGAGAAATTTGGTAGAACTTAATTTTCTAAAATGTTTTTGTGGATCAGGTTTTTATTTTTTGTGTCACTACTTATCACATAATTTAAGATCACAATAACTTTCCTCAGAACTTTTCTTCTAAAATATTTATGGACCTGCCTCACAGATTTGGATCTGTGATTCACTTGGAGTTAACTATTTGTAAGCTTGTGTGGTATGGGGTATGAAGTAGGTATCTAACTTCCTACTTTGGCACATGGATGTCAACTTGTTCCCAAATTATATTTGTTGAACAAGCTATTATTTCCTCATTGACTTGTCTTGCCCCATCAGTCAAAAAACAAGTAGCTGTAAATGTAAAAGTATATGTCTGGATTCTCTATTGTGCCACATTGATTTTGCTGTCTATCCGCTCACCATTACTGAACTATTTTGATTGTTGTACCTTTGTAGTAAGTTTTGAAATAGGAAAGTGTACATCTTCCAATTTTATTTCTCCATTTCAAAATAGTTTTGATTATTCTACATGCTGAGCTTTTTCATTTAATTTTAAATTAATTTCTTTCTTTCTTTCTTTCTTTCTTTCTTTCTTTCTTTCTTTCTTTCTTTCTTTCTTCTTTCTTTCTTATTTCTTTCTTCCTTTTCACAGGGACTGTGCCACAACACAAAGGAATCAGTACACAGGAGGAAGCCTTCTGAGACTAAAACCCCTATTTAAAGTTTTGGTACTAGGGATTGAACTCAGGGTTTTCACATGGAGCTATATCTCCAGTCCATTTTATTTATTTGCAGGGGAGGGGGGTTGGGGGACAGAGTCTCACTAAAGCACTAACTTGCCCATTGAATATCTTACAAAAAATAAGTATGAATAGGATTTTGGTAAGGGTTATATTAAGTATACAGGTCAGTGAGGGAAAATACTGCAATCTTAGTAATATTGAAGCTTCTAGTCTATGAACCTAAAATATCCTTCCATTTTTGTGAATCTTTCAAACTTTTCAGTCAGCAACATTTTGTAGTTTTCAGTGAACAAGATTTGTACTTAGTTTGGTAAACATTTTCCTCAGTATGTCATCCTTTGCTGTTACTGTCAATGGAACTGATTTCCTAATTTCAGTTTTGATTTTTCTTTGCTAGTACCTTTTATATAGTGATCTATCTTAATCCTTGCTTAATTAGCTTATTCTGGTGGTTTTTATGGGTCCGTTTGGACACTTTCTACACGTAAGATCGTGGTGTCTCGAAATAAAGACAGTTTTATCTTTTCTGTTATAGGGAAAATTCTTTATGGATCTTCTTAGCTGACTGCTCTTACCACAGTGCTAGGTGAGATGACAAAACAGACATCTTTTGGCTTTAAGGGAAAGCAGTTAGTCTCTGATCATGTGGTATGAGCATGATTCTGGCTATTAGGTTTTACATTGGTAACCTCCTCCAGACTGAGAAAGTTTCCCTTAATTCCTTATTTATTGTTTCTAACCATGAATATGTGTTGGATTTTGTTCATTAACTTTTATGTATCAATTCAGGAGATAAAGTATGGTGAGATTTTTTTTTCTTTTATTCTATGCCATGGTCTATTGCATTCATTGCTTTTCATATGTTGAGCTAGCCTTGGAATCTTAGGACAAGTCCTATTCGACCATAGCATATAATCCTTTTTATAAGTTTCTGGATTTAGTTTATTAGTAAGTTTTAAAGGTTCTGCCTCTATATTTATCAGGGATAGTGATATGTACTTTTCTTATGATGTCCTTGTGTAGTTTGGTTAACAGGATAAGACTAACTTTGAAGAATGAATTGATAAATATTTCTTATTCTATTTTCTAGAAATATTTGTGAAGAATGTAAATGTATATCCTCTTTGAATATTTGACAGAATTAATTAGGGAAGTGATTTGGGTTTGATTGAGTCTTAGTTGGATTTGTGTGTTTATCAATGTTTATAAGCAAAAAGTCACTGATTTGGTTTTTGAAAATGTTTTCTATGAGGAGATTTTTATTATATTATGACTATAAAATACACACATTGCCTCACTTGTCTAAAACTCAGCATATTGGGGCCAGGGAGTTAGATCAGTAGAATAAGTGCTTGCCTGGCAAGTGTAAGGGCCTGAGTTCAATCCCTGGTTCTGCAAAAAAAAAAAAAAAAATTAAAATTAAAAAATAAAACTCAGCATATCTTCTGCCTAAAACACAAATGAAAATCCAAAACAGAAGGAAAAAAGCAAAACAACCAAGAACAACTTTGAAGCGCTCAAGCCCAACGCTCTGTGGTCTGTGCATTTTGTTCAACAGGAAAGCAGCCACGAAGACTCTCTTATTACACCTCATAACCTACTAACATTTGTGGGTTAAATTAGAATATCAATTTAGAACAAAATGTTTTTAACTTTGACTTCAGGGAAAGTCAATGACCAGAAAGTAACTAATATAAACCTGATAGACAGGGGAAAGCATGAAAATTATAAAGAGGACAAAATAATTCCAAGGCCAAAGCAGTTTAAGGCTATTACATTAGGGCAAGTAATCCTAAATATTTCAATTGCCTGTGTAGGCATACAGCTGTATGTTTATAACAATAACATACAGCTAGATGTTTACAATAACAAACTGGAGTCATCTAGAAAAGATTAAATTATTATCATGGACAAACTGCCAGCTATTTGGAAAGGCCAGAATGATTTCTAAAATGATTCATCCACTGGGAATTCCAGATAGCTGGGGATTTAAGAGATTCCCAATGTACAGCATGATGAATTGGTTGTGACTGGCTTACATTAGAGTTAGCATTTTTATTCTCCTTTCTTGATAATGTAGGATCAGGGTGGAGTGGGATAGGGGATGCATCACATTACTAGGGCTGTCAGAGAAACATACCAGAAACTAGGTGGCTTAAATGAGAGAAATTTATTTTGTACCATTCTGGAGACTGAAAATCGGACACCGAAGGGTTTGCATGTTTGATTCCTTCCGAGAATTTGCTCCTTGGCTTTCAGATGGCTGCTGCTGGCTGTGTCCTTTCTCTGTGTGCTCATGTCCCTAGTGCTCCTTCATGAGTCCAAGTTTCCTCTTCTCATATGGGTACCAGTGAGACTGGCCTGTGCCCATGGTGTTCACAATTGCAACTTAATCTCCTGTGTAAATCCCCTGTCTCCAAACAGTCTTTTCTGGTGGTATTGTGGATTCAGAATTTAACATACAGATTTGGAGCAGACAACATGCAACCTGTAACAGACAGGAGTGGAAGGTGGAGAGATCATGGAAAAGAATGTGAAAGGGGGAAAAAACTAACAAAATGTTCAACTGTGATCTTGGAGCCTTTAAATCCTGTACTGGATCTGTAACTTCATTATACTGAGACTTCATAACAACCCACTCACTGCTCCTGATTTGAAAAAGAGCCATTTGGTCTTCCCTTATAGAAAGACACTGTGTACATAAAGCATGGGGTGAGACATGTAGGGCTACACAGGATACAAAGAAAGGGCTGTCCGCGGGAGCTCAGAAGGTTTATCAGGTACCCTACTGCTTAAATTTTCAATGTTAATGTGGAAAATGTCTCTTTTTCCATACTGCAGCAGAACTGGGTGACTTTCATGAAGAAACAGTAAGGAAACATCTGGCACAAACCCGATACCTACCAAACCAAGACTCTTTAGAGAGCAAGATAGTGCACTTTTATCAGAAGCACATGTAAGTACTTATGGGACACCTGCTCTTCTGCTGGAGGACACTAAAGTCAGGGACAGGCTCTTAAAAGCAAGCCCTTAAGCCTGAAATTTTTCAGGCTCTGGAAAATGCAGATCTCTTCATGGAGCTCTCAGGGTGGAAGTGTCGTACTTGCTGCATTTATTAGGCTCATAAATTCTTTTCCCTTGTAGTGGCAGGAGCCCGGCTGAATCAGACATTCTGCTCCTGGATATTGCAAGGAAGCTGGATATGTATGGCATCAGGCCTCACCCTGCCAGCGATGGCGAGGGGATGCAGATTCACCTGGCTGTTGCTCACATGGGGGTGCTGGTGTTGCGGGTAACTTTTTCCTTTCAAGCCCTTCATCTTGCCAAGTGGAGGGAATCTTGACTCAACCTTGGGTGTCTGTTCCTGAGGGGATCACATGCTCAGTCTTAGCACCAGTTAGAAAGGGAAATAACAGTGGGGATGTTTAGGTAAGCCCTCTTCCCTCAGTGTGCTTTCCTTCCATGTGCAGCTGGGCACTGGTTGTCTTGCTTCTGAGAAACACACAGTTCAGGTTAGGCTTGTGTGGTTGGAAGACACAAAGAGGCTCTTTGAACCTTCTACAAGAGTGGATGTAGGCATCTAAACAGCCCATGTAATGACACTGTCCAAATCCTCCAGAGTCATGATGAGGGATCCAAAATGTGCTATATTCATATAGTCTTTTTTTTATTGATCTCACTTGAGATAGCATCTACTCACTCATCTTTTTTTAGTACATTTATTGTGGATCCATGCTGTGATAATCACTAGTGCGCTACAGAGGTAAACAAAAACGATCTTAGGGCCAGCCAAATAGTTCAGTGGATTAAAGCTCCTGCAAGCAAGCACAGGGGCCCGGGGTTCAATCCCTGGGCCTGCTGTGCTGGCACCCCCCCCCCGGGTGCATGGAGAAGGCAACTGAGACTGGGCATGGGGGCACATGCCTGTAATCCCAGCTCTTGGGAGGCTGTAAACAGGAGAATCACTATGAGCCGGATCTAGTGGTGGGACCCTGAACACCCTATAGACCCTTCCCTAAAATACAGAAGAAAAAAAAACCCCAGTGATCTTGACTTCATGGAACTTGAATTTTAATAAGGAGAAGACAGATGATTAATGAAGTAATAGCAAGCCAATGTTCCCACCACACAAGCTTAATTGATCCTTTGTGCTAGGAGTGTGAAGTACTCAGGTAGCACATGTCACAGGGGCTTAAAATTTTAGCTGGGATATAAGGCAGTGATGCAGGCCAAAGGGCTAAGTTTGGAAGATGAGGAAAGGTGTGCCAAAGGAAGGTCCAATGGACAAATGTCCTGAAAAGAGTCAACATGGCATTCCAAAGCAGCCTCCTGTCCCACCTGGAAGGCTTGGTCACAGGTTCTCCTTAGATGGACAGGAACAATCTGTATTTGAGAAGGGTTGCAGTCAAAGATGGTTCCCATTCATGAAGTATATCTTCTATCATCTTTGTGCTGGGTCACAAACCAACATGTGCTGACACATTCTGAAATCTACCCTGTGTTTCATTGTAGGGCAATACAAAAATTAACACTTTCAACTGGGCTAAAATTCGCAAGTTGAGCTTTAAGAGAAAGCATTTTCTCATCAAACTTCATGCCAACATATTGGTAAGCAGCCTTCTCCCCTTTTGTTTGCTTGAATTTTTTTTTTTTTTGTGATACCTGGGATTGAACTCAGGACCCTGTGCTTGCCAGGCAACTGCT
Source organism: Octodon degus (assembly GCF_000260255.1). NCBI lineage: Eukaryota > Metazoa > Chordata > Mammalia > Rodentia > Octodontidae > Octodon > Octodon degus. The sequence goes on from NW_004524639.1 coordinate 4,294,577, forward strand.
TATTCTACTGAGCTATCTCACAGGCATGGAGTTTTTTATTTGTTTCTGCAAGTAGACTAAATATGAGTAGTGGAAATTGGCTCCTCCTGCTTCTACACAACTAGCTCAAGCTTTACTCCCACTTTCATTAAAGGTAAAACACTAAGAATTCTGATTTTTCCATTGAAAATTAATAAAGTCATAGGAAAATGGGTCAGGTGGAAATTATTTGTGGGAGATTGGTAAGTCAAGTGAGAGTGTCCAGATCTAGGACTATGGAAATAAACATTTGATATTCTTTAGCCCATTTTATAAAGTGTCTTCATTCACTCTCCATAAGGAAAATTATTGAACACTTACTATATGCCAAAGACAAGCAGAGTGTGGGTATACATGTAAACAAAAGGAGCTATTATTGGGCAAGCTTATATTATATAAGCTGAGACAAAGGTAATAGAAAGAATGTTCTTTTGTGACTATACAGAAAATAAAATGTGTCATCAACTACAGAAGATCAAGGGACCGGGGAGATGGCTCAATAGAATAAGTGCTTCCCTGGCAAGTGCAAGGGCCTGAGTTCAATCCCCAGTTCTAAAAAACTACAGAAGATCCAGTTTGGCTTGTACTCTTGGGCACTATATACATGTGTTCATTTGAGCAGTACAGGAGACCAGATCCAATGAGAAACTCACAGAGAAACCACTGGGGCCTACTTGCAGAAAACTGGAAAGGAAGGAGAGAAAGGGGATCAGTGTAGTGGGTTGGTGGGATTGAAAAAAGAAGGCTGTCATTGTACCACATACCCTTACACTGAGGTATATGATGAGTCAGGTGATAGGAAAAACCTTGTACTCTAACTCTGGAAGGCCAAGCTCCCCTAGGGCCAAATGCATGAAAAGAACAATACAAAGCACCACAATACTTAGAGGAAAAAGTGTTTCTAGGGGCCGGGGAGATAGCTCAGTGGAATAAGCACTTGCCTGGCAAGCAAAAGGACCTGAGTTCAATCCCTGGTTCCACAAAAAAAAAAGTGTCTCTAGCAGGTTCATTCAAAACACATGCACATGTAATCATCCCACAAATCCTTGCGTCTGTAAGGGTCCATTCTATTCTTTCCTGTTGGTCATTTAGAACTTGTCACCATGAATGGATGCCTTATGATGTTCATTTTAACATAATTTACAACTTAATAAAAATGACTAGGGGCCCAAGAGGTGGCACAATGAAATAAGCACTTCCCTGACAAGCGCAATAACCTGAGTTCAATCTCCTGTTCTGAAAAAAAAAAAAAAAAAAAAAAAAAAAAAAAAAAAAAGAAGAAGACTAAGAAGGGGAGGTGAGAAGAAACCATTTAAAGTGAAGGCAGTGTGTAAAACAAGCCTGGCATCTTAGAGAAGGCTCTCCTTGTGACTGGTGGCCCTCTTTGTTCCTCAGAAGGTGGCCAATCGGGCTGGGGAGATAGCTCAGTAGAATAAGCGTTTGCCTGGCAAGTACAGGGTCCTGAGTTCAATCCCCAGTACCACAAAAAAAAAAGAAGGTGGCCAATCATTTGATTTTAGTAGGTGTGAAACGCAAGGGAAACCAAATGGAGAATCAGAAGCTCAATGGGGCTCAGGACAGATAGTTTGGAAGGTACTAGAATTTGAAGGTCTTTGCTGTTTTCAAAGGATGATGTGCTTGATGGAAATTGGTTCATGCAGGTATTATGCAAGGACACTCTGGAGTTCACAATGGCCAGCCGAGATGCCTGCAAGGCTTTCTGGAAGACTTGTGTGGAGTACCATGCTTTCTTCAGGCTCTCTGAAGAACCCAAGTCAAAGCCCAAAACCCTACTTTGCAGCAAGGGTTCCAGCTTCCGCTATAGGTAATTGAATTCTGCTCAAAGAAAACCTATGTACACTACTTTTTTCCAATAATATGGAAGGTAAAAGAAAGAATTCAACTTGTGTAAATAATAAAAAGTTGTCTCAGTTACTCTTGTTGCTGGGACAAAATACCCGACACCCAAATTGAAGGAAGGAAAGGTTTATTTAGCTCACAGTTACTGGAGGTTGCAGTCCATACTCGGCTGGCTCCAAGGCAGAGTGGGACATAGCAGAGGGCAGCAGTGCATGGCACTGGCAAAGAGCAAGAGAGAACAAAGGGAAGAGTAGGGGCAACAACCACAACAAAGAAATCTGGCTTTTTAAAATTGCCTTCAGGCTATCCGCCCCAGGCTAGGGGAAGTACTCACACCCATAATCCCAGCAGCACTAAAACACATAATCACAGCCTTGATCATGAATTAATCTCAAACTCTAAGAAGTCTCTACCCCATGACTGCATGAGGCTTTGGGGGGACAACTAGACACAAACCATAACAAAAGTCCAGTTCAGAAAGTCCACTTATACCCTTTACATCTCACTCTCAATAGGCTGCATTAAATCAGTATTTCCTAACTAGCAGACAAGGAGAGGGGCTAACTATCTGCTTGATTGGATCAGAATCACAGCAAGGAGAGTGGGACGTACACAGTTCACAAATCCATGTTCAGTGAACCTATTGTTTCCTTACATATAACTTAATATTCAAACCATGAAAACTAAAGCTCAACAACATCCTTTTGGTGATTTTTAAGCAAAAGATAGCATGACAGAGCCCTGGAGGTTCACAGGATTAAAAAGATTGAGCAATATTATGCCAGAAGCTCCTCACTCTAGGTCACACCTTGGAATAATGGAAGTGAAGTTGAATTAAGATCTTGTTTTTACTTGAACACACCAGGCTAGGAATTCATTAGAAGAAGATTTCAAAACTCTTAGCTGAGATTAAAAAATTATAATCGAATGCTTCCACACTAGGGATTTTTCAAGTAGTGGAAGCCTGCCCTAGGAAGAATTGAGTTATTTTAAAAAACACATATTTTTAATGGAATCTTTCCAAAGTGTATTCTACAAATCCCTGCCTTCTTAAACAGATGATACTGAGCATATTTTGCCCTTTTCTTAATGACCTGAGTTATTATAAACATCACTTATTATCCTCTCCAGGCAGCTGTAGCGCGTCAGTGGCCTCAGGGCAGGGAGGCATGTCAGGCCCTGCAGTTCCGTGATAAACGGCCCAGACTTTTGGGGTTTTATTATTCTTGTTATTTCTTTTTTGATTCTTATGTTTCTCCTAGCAGTCAGCTGGATTTCCTTGCTAGTGTATGCCTGACTTGAGCAATCCCCTTCTACCATTTCTGTAGCTGATTTTTTTTTTCTGGCATGGAAGTGGCATATAAAATGTTAGTTGGCTTTTAAAACTTTTAAAAAGATTTAGGTTCCATGTAATGGAGGTTGCTCTATTTATGCCTGGTTGTTGGATAACTTAGTATTGCCACCACTGTGACAGGTAAACATTCACATTGTATGTAATTTGCCCAGATGCTTTTGTTTGTAACCATAAGTGAAGCTTTCAAGTTTTAGTCGCCTATTGGCTCATGGCTGCAATTAATGATTCTTCTCTCATCTTGTGACAGTGGGAGAACCCAAAGGCAACTTTTGGAATATGGCAAAAAGGGGAGGTTGAAGAGCTTGCCATTTGAAAGGTATATGGTTTGTCTTTACCTCCTGCTGGTTTTAAACTCAGAGATTTGTGTGCATCCTTGTAGTCCCATGATGGACATTTCAATGACTTCTCTCTGGGGATTGCAGGAAACATTACCCATCTCAGTACAACGAACGACAGTGCCGGTCTTCACCAGACATACTCTCTGACGTATCAAAACAAGTAAGTTTTCTGAAAATTCCTACTTCTTTAGCTAAATGTAATTCATCTAGATTTCAGCTGCTTCCAAAAATTGTTTCTGCCAGTCTTCTAATGTAAGAGGTACTGTGTCCTGGTAGGCTCGCCTCCTCTGGAACTGTACTGGCTCAATCTTTGCTGCCAGTGGAAGGCTGCTCAGTGAGCTACCACTGATGTGTTTTACACAGGAGAAGGATCTGGCACAGTTTCAAACTGAAATCTGTATTGTTACCATCTAATAATATGCAGATCCAAATATATTCCTATGGCTTTGTATTTTGAAAACTAGAACTCTGCTTTTTCTGTTTAACTGACAGATCTTAAGGCTTAGAGGACAGTATAGTGTCTTGCGTCAGGTTTTAGAGTATTTTGCTGCTTATTTGCATAGAGGAATGAGAATATTGTGAGATGATGGCTTCATTTGAGTTTTACAGTTGCAACCTTGTTACTCATTTTTCTTCAGAACATCTCTATAAAAATTAATTGTGGGTCTCAGAAACTCTTGTGTCATTCTGAAATTGTTTTACTTTTTTCTTCTTTTTAAAAGAAAAAAGAAACCTTTCGGCCTTCATTCATGTCACTGATAATTTTTATTCAAAAAGCACTGAAGTTATGATGGCTCAAATTACCATCTAGCATAGAAACTGCCTGTGCCATTCATCGCTCTCCTCCTACCCTTTGCAGAAAATTGGGAGGGGGCTTGAGCAAGGGGGCTGATGCCTGACATCACCCAACAAGTCACAGGCAGAACCAGGACCTGGAAGGTTCGTTGATATAGCTAATGAATCAAGCTGTTTAAAGTGCATGCTTTCCTGCTCACATTTTTTAAAAAAATTTTTTATTTATTTGTGTGTGTGTGTGTGTGTGTGTGTGTGTGTGTGTGTGGCCAGCTCAGCCCACCAGGGGGCGGGGCTGGCTGGCATGTGGTGCTGGGGGATTGAACCACGGTCCCTGTGCTTTGCTAAGCTTGTTCTAAGTAGGTGCTTTAGACCACTGAGCCATCTCACCAGCCCTCCTGCTCACATTTTAAGCAGATAACATGGTGGCTAGAAGTGTGATATCACTGAAAAAGAAGAGTGTCAATGTACTTTGTAAGAAAGATTTTCATGTTTTTAATTGAGTTTTCTGTAACTTGTTCATGTAGTCCACTTGATTTTTTACTTTGTATATTTTATTAGTACAGGTTTGCAGTACACAATGATTACATTCCTCAAGGGGGTTCATGCACGTACCTAACACATTTTCATTCTTTTTAACCTATGACTTGGAATATGGCACTAAAAGTTATTACCCTTTACGTATATATTTAGCAATTAGGAATAGAACACAGACTGAAATGACTTTGTGACAACAAACTTTCAAAATTCAAGGCTAAGATAGAACCCTATCCCAACCTCTACCAAATAGCTTTCTCATTCTTTCATCAATGTGTCTTTTCTTTCGAGGTGGAAGATTTGAGACTAGCACATGGCAGTGGGTACTACCGAAATGTGAATGGAGCGCATGCCTCTGAGCCTGTGCTGGACAGCAAGAGGAGGAATTCTGCAGTAGAAGTGACATTTGCAGTTGAGCTGGAGCATTCTAAACCAGAAGCAGATCGAATACTGTTACATCAGTCCCAAAGCAGTTCCTCATTCCCTTTTATTTATTCAGATTCTGTTTTTAACACTGACCCTGATCCAGACCCCAGAGACTTCTTTGAGGAGAGGAGTCCTCTCAGCTCCTTCCAAACAAGCTCTAAGTTTGCTAACAATCACTTAAGCACATCTTCTGGCCTCACAAGCAAAATGAGGCCAGCGAGGCAGCTAACTTACACAGATGTGCCCTATATTCCTTGTGCTAGTCAGCAGGTTGACATTATGCCTCCCCAAGTCTTCTTTTATGTGGACAAGCCACCCCAAGTAACCAGACGGTCTCCACTGATGGCAGAGGAAAAAGTAAGACTAGACAACTATATAGAACCCGCTGCAATAAAGCCAGCCAAACGAAGCCCACGGAATATCAGAATGAGGAGCTTTCAGCAAGACCTTCAGGAACTCCAAGAAGCTATGCCGAGGACTAGCGGTAGGAGCAGTGTCAATGTAGGACTCGAAGAAGACCCAAATTTAGAAGATGTGTTTGCATATAATATTCAAGAGCAAACCCCAAAACGGTCTCAGAGCCAATCAGACATGAAAGCCATTCATTTTCCTTTTGGGTCAGAATTCAGGCCTTTAGGGCCTTGTCCTGCTCTGAGTTGTAAAGCAGACCTGCTCTCATGTATGTTTGCAGAGCAGGAGTTCCCAGCAGTTCTAATGGATCAGACTGCAGCAGAAAGGTATGTAGCTAGTGAATCCAGTGATTCTGAGTCAGAGGTTCTTAAACCAGACTACTACTCTTTGTATGGCAAAGGAAAAAAGTCCCCCATGGCCAGAATCCGCTTGTCCTCTGGTAGTCTGCAGCTAGATGAAGAAGATGAGGACGTTTCTTTCAGCACACCACCTACCGAAGACAGGACTTTGCTAAAACCATGTAACTACTTCTTAACCTAAAAGTGTGAACTCTATGAGCACTTCCAAGCCAGTTCCATGTTACCATCTTAGGTTTTTTAAAAAAGCAATTTCTTTATAAATCATTTTCTATGTCACTATTCATTGGTGTTAAGGAAATCTTCCAATTTTGGGAACTTGGCTTATGAAAGATACAGCTGACATTGTCTCCCGGCTTCACTCTTCTATTCCCTCTGTTCCCTGAGAACATGTCCTCTCATCTCCAGCAGTGTGGCACGGTGAAGTTTTTGTCATCTCCATAATATACTTCTTCACAGAAACAGTATAAATGAAGGGCAGATTCTTCAGTACCGAAGAATGGTAACAGGATGGGTTGGCATAGTGAATTGTTTTGTGACAATATCTGAGATTTGGTAGACTGTGACTGTTTTGGTCATTTTATATTTAAACAGCATATATATATATCGCAGCATGGTCCTTCTACAATGTCAGGGACAAGATGATAGCATAGAACCTCTCAACACAACACATATTTAGAACTAATATTGTGCACTTGGCAGAATTCTAAGCCCATGAAATTCATGAAGCAGATCAATTCTAAAGCCAGGTATATGCCTGGTGAGGATATTACGATGTTTGATTTATAACTCCTCCATTCTTAACATCTATGTAGTGAAAGGGAAAAGTTAACAGATCCATTTGCTGATTGAATCTCTCCTGCCAGGATTTATTTTTGTCGTATCTTGTTGCATGCTTGTAGGCAAGGAAATGAGATGCTATTTTAATAAAGAGTGATGGTAAATCCATTCCATTAAAAACAAACATGGTCTTCTTTGTGTTTGAATCGGTTTCAGAAGTGAATGGGTCTGGATTGTTAGTAGGGCCAGGACAGCTAAAGAACAGGGAAGAGGGGGGAAAGAAGTGAAAATGTATGTCCAGGCATGGAGAACTGGAACTGAGGGTAGTGAAAACACACCTACAATATTTAAATGACAATGGAACACCCTTCTCTGACAAAACTAACCAAAAAAGGGGGAAACAAATGAACGAGCGTTTTGTATCTGTATACTCAAAATAGTTAGGATAGGTATACAGCTGCATTCTCTTAATTCAGTGAATAGAGATTTGTTCTAATAGTGTTTGTGGACAGGATATCATGCCTGCATCTTGTACAATGAATAACCACTAAGACAACAATATGCAATGTATTAATTATTGAAACTGTGCAAGTAATCAGTTTTGAAACTGTCTCATTGTTTTTTGTTTCTCAATAAAATTATTTTTAAAAAAAGAAAAGCAATAGTACGGACACCATAATGTGTCAGTGAACCAAAGTCCTACCCTTGACCTATTCAGCATAAGATCTCTATTTTGTTTACTGACCTTAATGTTAAGCCCAACACATTGTTCAACATAAGCTTAAATGGAAACTTCAAGGGCTGGCCAAATAGCTCAGTGGATTGAAGTGCCTGCAAGCAGGCTCAGGGGCCAGGGGTTCGATTCCCGGGCCCCGCCACTGGAGCACACTAAGACAGCAATTGAGACTTGGCATGGTAGCGCATGCCTGTAATCCCAGCTCTTGAGAGGCTGTAAACAGGAGGATCCCTATGGGTCTGATCTAGTAGTGAGACCCTGAACACCTAGTAGTAGACCCTTCCCTAAAGTAAAAGAAAGGAAACTTCAAAGACAAGAAGCAATTTACAGGCAAGCTATTTTTATATACAAATTATTATTATTATTATTTGGTGGAACCAGGGATGAAAAGAAAATGGATAAAGGTTTCCTCATTCTCCTGTTTCTTACATCTGAAAAATTCCTTTTAATGTACTTCATTCTACCACCTTGCTTTTCCTAGACCCATATGCAGTAGCTCACAAGTCTAGCTATTTAGTAAGAAGAATACAGCGAAGTCCAGTCATGTATATGTTGCTTCTATAGATTCTTTTTTTTCCAATAATTAACACATTGCATACATTCTTCTATAGATTCTTGAAGCTATATAATGTTTACTCTCAAACTTTCCTACAGAAAACACTCAGACTCTTTTTAGGCTGTACATTATTTTTCATCTCAATTTCTGAACATGTTTACTACTTTTATGTTTTCTCCAAGAGCTATAGCGCTCAAATCTACAAAAATCCTTCTAGTATGACAGTAATTAGGGGGACTGGATAATTTATTATCTAACCTAGGATATTTTTAAAGGGGATTTTCTTAATAATTTTTTCAAGGTAGGAGGTAGAAATCTGGACAGATGCTCAGTATAGCTATAATGAATGATTAATAAAATGTGAAAAATACCTTTCATCTAGTGTTCAACAAAATTTTCCTCCTAACATTCTAGTAATAAATGAAGAGGCAAAGGAGAAAAAATTTAAAACACCAAACCATATCCCCCCAAAGAAAACAAACGTTGAAGATCACGAAATTTAAATATTTATTTTCAAAAGCCCCAACACACTGGAGTATACTTCACTTAGAAACAGTTTACAGGACTAATAACTATAGTGAATAAGCAATACAATTTGTATCTGTGATGCTGTTGTGCTAGAAGGTTTCAAACAATCAATCCACAAACTTGTTGCTTTCACGTTTACAAAAATATTGATTTGCTCCATGGTACGAACTGCAAAATTATTTTCAGAGCTCTACAGATTATAAACTATAATTGACTTTCAGTTACATAGCAGGCAAAATATTTAAATGAACCACTGCTTCCAAACACAATACATTAAAAGTAATTGTTACAGTATAGGCACCAATGAAAAAAATTTCTTGGCATGTGACACACAACCTTCTGAACTGTCTGGGAGAGAAAAAAAAAGATTATAGTGGCCACTTCAACAAAACTGTATTCTTTATTTGAAGAACACCTTTCTTTTAATATTTGGCAAATATTCAAATTACTTAAAAATGATTTGTGCAAAAATCAAATGTGCTGATCCAAACAATAAAATATGAACTATGAAAAGTAATTAATACCAACAATTCTACAACTACTGGTATATAACCACCATTCAGGAAATAAGCAGGCACAAAATATATCCTAGGATTAAAAGAAAAAGGTATCACCCACTTAACAGTACCATAAATAAAAATGAAAATTAACTGTACAGTCTAACTTACCTTTGTTTGGAGAGAAATCATTCTGTACTATGATTATTTTCATATGAATTGTAAAATACTCACTTAAATACCCTTTCAAATATGAACACATGATGCTTATAGAAGAACAAAAACATATAAATAGTTTATAGAACAATTTACTGCCATGACAAACATATGCTGGTAGAAGTTATATTCATTCCTGTTGATTAGCTCTTTAATCACAGGACAATTAGCTTTGATATAAGCTCTCTAAATCTAAGCATATAATATGCATTCACGTTGAAGATTTAAAGAATGAAGCCAGGCTAACTCACCCAGTGTCACCAAAAACCAATACTGGTTCTTCCTCAAATTTCTAACAGTATTGAATATGGATTAATTGCCTCTTCCATCTACCAGAGAAGATGAGTATCACACACCAAGATGTTCTTCAGTTGCTACCTGGTACCTATGAATGCTTCAAACAGGGCTCTCAAATGTGATCATCACTGAGACGCCTGAATTTGGACCAAGCTGGTGTTAAGAGTCAATACCTTCCCAGGTTTCATTTTCGAGAGCCTCTTTAAAAACTTCTACTTTAAGAAGGTATGACTTATTTCCATCTTCCCACAAAGAGTCATTTTGTTACTATGCCTGTGTACAAAAAGCTTTCTCAAACTTGATCATTTACCAGAGTGGAATATCTTAGAATGATTTTGCAAGACCTGTGTGTTTCATGAGTGTACAGCTAACTAAAGATCAAAACTTGAAAGGTGTTTCTTTTGCCACTTAAGCAATAAAGATACCTAAAAACAAAACTGCATCTCAACACACTCACTACAATATAGGTGAAAGTATAGTATTAAAAGTTATTCATCACCAAATAATCTCTTTAAAATATAAAATGATAAACACCATCACAAAATAGTTGAACAGCTTTTGCTAAATCTTCAATGTTGCAAAGATCAAAAGGCACAAGGAGCTCATGAGTAAAGCATTGATACACGAAGTAGCTTTGGTGGGTTTCTCTGGGTCCACATGAAGCAGAAGCCACTGGAAACTTTCTTAGGGGGATTGTTCTGCAGAACACCTACAAAAGTAAGAAACATTGAAGTTGATATACCATTATGCTTGTTTGTATTTCTCACTTATATATGAACGTGGTCATGAAGGAACTGATTTAGCAAACAAGATAAAATCTTTTGATTGTTGACATGTAAATACTAAAATATAAGCCTTCAATTTCATAGCTTCCAATTGATTTTCTTACAAACTGAAAAGCAGGCCAGGGAGATAGCTCAGTAGAATAAGTGCTTGCCTAGCAAGCGTAAGGTTCTGAGTTCAATCCCTGGTACTGCAAAAAACAAACAAACAAAAAGTAGATGAGAGTTTTTCTATTATAACCAAAGGGATCTTAAGCGGGCTTTTGGAGTCCAAGTGAGCTAAAATGCATAGGAACATCTATGAGAGTGTGTGACTTTATAGGGCACTCAGTTTGGAACAACTTGATCCCAAGGGCATCAGGAATACAAGCAAATACAGAGGAACACTGAGAAGAGACACAGTGGACTTAGAGTGGAATTTGTGTAACTTTTTATACAGCTTGCTTTAGCTAAGGAATGTGTGTGTGTATATTTATACAAAAGTCACACCGTGCCTGTTTGGCAAGCATACACTTAAGGTCTTGAGTTTGATTCCTGTACCAAAAAAAGTCTAGTGGAAGATTTTTTTTTCTATTTGGAAGAAAGATTTTTAATAGCATAACTTTTTGAACAAAATGAGCAACAACCAAAACTGTTCTGATGCACACAATGATTAAAAAATAATTTTGTAGGAATAATTTCAATGACTGCATCAAAATATATTGCATTGCAAATTTATATCTAATAAAAAATCAACATTATAGTTAAAATGACACTTCAAACTTACTTTTGAAATTTTTCAATTAATTTTTTCACCATTTTATCTGTAATGCCTGGGCAGGCAGCTTCAGCCACGGCAATACTTTTCTCAAGTTCTTCAATTGCTTGATTTCTGCTTGCATTATTCGCATCCTGCTGTTTAAGCTGAGAAAGATTGATAGCTATAATATTTAAAGTACTGTCCTACTTAAAATAGATATCTAGTGCTAAAGAACCTGCACTTACCTCAGCAAATGCAGGTGTGATTATCATAGACAAGCAGCTTAGGGTTTGTACAAGGTCTTGCTCCTTTGAATAAATAAATATGTTATACATATAAAATTACAATAATCATTCATGGTTTTCCTACTTGTTCTGTAAAACATGTGAACTACTTGGACTACCTCCCTCAAGACAGAGGATAGGGCAAGTCTCTATATTTTCTTCCTATCACTAAATTCCATCCATCAACCATGAGGCTTTCTCTTCTACAATTACAGTAGATGTCAATGCTACTTTAGGCTTTTCTAAATGTAGGTGAATTGCATTAAAGACCCGAATATTATTTTATATCTTTACATTTTGTCTTAATTGCTTTAAATCTGAAGACAAATGGAGAGTACTGTATACACAGTGAGGAAAACAGACATTTGGAGATCTTAAATTCTAATTAGCTTTATAGTTTCATTGTAGTCTTATCATATTCTAACTAGCATGATAGTCTCAGTGTAGTCTATGAAAGGGAGCTAATCATCTCCATATACATACGGCCCCATTCTGTAGTTTCTTGGGATCAGGCTTCTTCCGCACAGTGGTGAAACTCCATTCAGGGTGAGTATTATTTTCCCTGCTGCTGGATTCCCTAAGGAGATTGACAAAAACACCTCTATAAATTCCTAAATAATTCAGCATAGAAAAAATGCCAAATCAATGAAGCAGAATCTGAAGAGATAATTATCCCAGTGTTTAACAACTTACAGTATAAAAAAAGCATTTGATCACAGTTTGGGGAAGATACATTTTACTGAAGAGTAGCAGGGCTTCTCTGCTCTGAATGTGTGGCAGATTCCCACGTGGAGAGCTGCTGCACATATAATCCCCCCTGAGGACTGAATCAGGATCTGCAGTAGCACTGCTGGGTTTTTAAGTGTCCACTAGGGGATTCTTATGGGCAGCTAGGGCTAACAGTCTCTGGAATGCAGTATAAACTATGCTGATATATTGTATACATTTAAAATTTGGGGCAATTTCTCATACATGCAGGAATCAGTCTTAGATAAAGAAATTTAGTGCTGTCTTTGTGCCAGTTTACTTAGTGAAAATATAAATTCTGATATAGCCTACTGATACACCTAATCAAAATTAAGTGAAGGAGTTAGAGATTGAATGCTGCCATGGGAAAAAAAAAACACCCACTGTAATCTGTTTTTAAAGGATGAAACATGCCAGGGATCGAACCTAGGGCTTCGTGCACAGTAGCACTCTACTACCAAGCTATATTCCCAGCCTCCATCAAGGAATATGGACATGTACCAGTCTGATCAGAGATTGGAACATGGCCAAGAGGTGGAAAGTCTTGCAGGTCTGTTTTCCACAGGGATCTTTCAGGTTGTTATCCAAATATGGGAAGACAATGTCTTGTTACTTTTTGTAAACTAAGATAACACCTTTAATTGAATCTTTTTCTCAAATTTTGTAATATACTCAAGTATCCACTAGGGGTTAGACCAAGACCATTCAAAACTAGAACTAGTCACTTCCAACAAGAAAAAAGAAATCTTTCTAAATTCATAATATTCTACAGACAGGGACTGAAAAGGACTCTCATGGGTTCTAAAGTGAAACTTCATTTTAACACTTCAGAATGTGCTTTATATTTTCCTGGGGAACAAGCATCCTGGATTGCTGCTAAAGGATACACTGTATTAAAATGGGCTTCTTATATAAAAATTAAATAATCTGTACATACGAATCGGAGCCCTCAGAATCAGATTCATCATCGCTGTGTCCTTCTGCTTTCCATCTCTTAAATCGGTCTATCAGTTCGGTCAGGTAAGAAGTCTTCTTCGAATTTTTTACAATGAATTTATGTTTCAGAAGTTCTTTAGCTGTAGGACGCTAAGGCATAGGATGAAGGATGTATGACTATTTGAAGGCTCTTTATAATTGCAAGAGGTGGTAAAAAATCACTGAAATCATTACATAGAAAGTTAGAAAAATAAGTCTATGGATATGAGGACCCTAATTTGCTAAAGCTCAGTAGCAAACCAGCAGGAAAGCAACATATGGCAGGATTTAGGAATTGAAAATTGAAAAACACTTGACCATAATGCTTTATAATACTTTATTACATTTACTGTAAGTTGAAAAATTCACAAAACCCAGTGAGGCTGTAATTTTGTTATCATCTGTACATATTTTAAAACCCCCTAATTTTGTTATTATCTGCCCACGTCTTACAAGCCCTTCCATATCTGGCAACAATTTCTATTGCATCTAAATGCAAATACCAGATGCTGTGAGGGGTATTTTCCTTCCAGCACTTTATTAGTATCAGAATGCTTATTATTAACTTAAAACAGTTATATCAAGTTTAGACAGATTTTGCATCTTTCTAGGCTCCAGAAGACAGCAACAGTAAAACAACGATAATAAAACTTGCCAAGTAAATGAGAGGAGCTCCCTAGATGAGGAAAAGAATAAAACTTGATGTTGGAGTTTCTAAACATTTAATATAAAAATACTTAAACATAAATATACACCTATAATATTCAATAACGGAACTTAGAAAAAATGGGGTACACCGATGAATGTCCATTTTGTATCTGTGTATTCAAAGTGGTTAGGATAGATATATAGTTTCATTCTCTTAATGAATAGAATGACTTGTTCTAATGGGGTTTGTAAATAGGATCACAAGTCCGCATCTTGTACAGCAATTAATCACTAAGAAGAATATATGCAGTGTATTATTTGTTGAAACTGTACTTCCGATTTGATTTAAAACTGTCTCATTGCTATCTATTTATCAATAAAATTTTGGAAAAAAAATAAATATAAATGACATGATAAATGAAAACATGGTTGTAAGAATCACTGAGAATATTTATACATGTGACTTAATAATGGCATAAATTCAAATGCATTTTATTTCCTGAATGTCTTCCTTGAAGTAGGAAGTGATCAATAGAATAAATAGGAAGTAGGGGGCCAAGAAAAAGATTTAGGGAAAGGAGAAAATGAACTAAGGATCTGTATAAGAAGATCTTGGATGGGTCTTCGACCATTTTCATGAACACTCTAATCCCCTTTGTAGAAAAGCCAGCTTTGCCATAAGTAGTAACACAAGAAAAACAAGTAAAAGCAATGTATACTCACAAATGATGGATCTTTATTCAGGCAAGCATCAATAAACTCTTTAAAAGACTTAGTAAAGTCTCCAACAAGAGTGGGAGGATTGTTTTTTGGAATAAGAAACAGAACTCTCATTGGGTGCATGTCCGAGTTGGGTGGCTCTCCCTTGGCAAGTTCGATGGCAGTAATTCCCAACGACCAGATGTCGGCCTACGGTAAGACAAGGGCCAAAATGTATCACCTCAAACTCCATTCCAGCTTACTGCCGCATGCTAGTCTGTACAGTGCACTGACTGTATGAAAACTTCTCAAGAAATATGGTCTACAATTTTACTTATAGCATTGAATTATTAAAAATGTTATTGAATTCCATACTTTACTGTGCCAGGTACCATTCTAGGGACAGAGGATTTGGGTGATGAACAAGGCACACACAAATCTCTGTTTTCGAGGAGCTTGCTTTCTTGGCAAGACAGCAGTGTTTATCTAAAATAGGTGAGTAAGTGAGTCAGATAGTACTGCGTTCTGTGAGGAAAGTAACAAAGTGGAATGAGGTTCTACTGAAGGATAGGGCCAAGAGGTTGTAAATTTATAGAGGCTGGCCTGGGAAATATCTCTATGTAGGTCCATGCAGTGACCTGATGAGGAGAAGCGTTATTCTGGACAAAGGAAAGGGCAACTGTAAAGCTCCCGCCACTGGGGTTTACTTGCTGGCTTTAAGAACAATGAGACATGTATGGCTAAAGCAGACAGAGTAAAAGCAGACAGGAGATGCGGCTGGAGAGGCAGTCAGTGGCAGATCATGTCGGAGTCTTGCATGACACAGTAAGAACTTTGGACTTGTATTCCAAGTGAGATTTAAATCCACTGAAGTGAGGGTTGAAATATTACCAGCATCAGGGAATTTATGATTAAGCAACAAAATATGACATAAATCTTCCTTAAGAAACACTTGAAAATGAAGGAAAAATAAGACAGTCAATTAACCCAGCCAGCAGGTTTATATAAATTTATTATAGAAACAGCTTAGCTGAGCACGGTGGCACATGCCTATAACTCCAACTATTTGAGAGGGTGAGGCAGGCAGATCACAACTTCAAACTTAGGACAATTTAGCCAGACTCTGAAAGTAAATAAAATTAAAAGGGCTGGTATGTAGCTCAGCACTCCCTGGTTTTGAACCCCAGTACTGGGGTACCCCATGTTTTGTACAGGTGATACTTTACTTTTGAATCATAAGCAGATTGCTGAATAACTTCTGGAGCCATCCAAAATGGAGTTCCCACAAAGGTGTTTCTTTTAATTTGTGTATCAGTCAGCTGTCCAGCAACTCCAAAGTCAGCAAGTTTAACATCTCCTTGCTCGGAGAGTAAGACATTAGCAGCTAGGAAACAAAGGAGAACACCCTTCAGTTCTTCAGAATGCATGTATTTTTCTCAGGTTCGTATCAGACATTTGCATACCTTTTATGTCGCGGTGAATTTTCTTTTCCGAATGCAGATAGTCCAGACCCTTCAAAATTTCCTTTAGCATAGTAGCAATCTGGAACTCATCAAACGGACCAGCTCGCAGCTTAAGGGGAAAAACACACACTGACACACATGCTTAAAAATTTGCAAAATTAAAATTCAAAATTGATACATTAGAAATAAGGGAATCACTTAGCTATAAGACACAGTTGTGCTTATTAAAGTAATACTTAAGCAAATGAAGAAAAAATTTAAATGTAGAGGAAAAAAGTAAAAAGAGTTTTAAGACAAAGGGCTGAATAGGTTTTTACATGATTAAATTTAATCTTGAAAGGCAGTACAAGCATTTTACCTAGATACTGGCTCAAAATTTAGAGGTTCCTAAAATTTTGAGCAAAGATTTAACAAATAGGTTTAAATAAAGATAGAACTAGCTATGGCTCTTTTTTTTTTTCAGAAGAGAAAATTTACATTTTTCATTTTCAGTTAATAAAATATTCTAAATATTGACATTGGACTGACTTTTATATCAGACAGCCTACAGTATTTCTGCAGCAACTATTTGATCATATGGGCTGCCTGTGGCATCATTCTTAGCATTTCCCTGTTTCAATAATATTGTAAGGAATAGAGCCTTTCTGACTCTCAAATTTTAAGTTTGGTCAGGAATATAATAATCAAACTATTCAGACTTTCTTTGTAGAAAAAAGAAGGCAAATCAAGGATGGATAATATTTTTAAAATAAATGGAAAAAAAATGGAACACATTTCCTTTTCTTTCGCCATCCCCACACCAAAGCCAGGAGCTCCAAACCAGAATACAAGGAAAGTAATGATTAAGTTTCAGAAGAATTTGTAATGGAATATTTGAAAGTTTCTCTTTAAAACACGTGGTTATTTTAAAATTCTGGTACCTCATAAAGCACAAACAGTGGACTGTACAATGTTATTACAGGAAAGGGTGGGATTTGAAAGTCAGAACGGAGATGAAGTTCTGTTTGCTGGAAAGCGGGAAGAGGTTGGTGAAAATCAAACATTGCCTACTTTGCCCTCAGACTGGGAGGGATTCACAGCTCTTTGGCACCTTATGTATTTCATCTTTCATGAATGCTGTATTTATGCTGAATAAAAAGTACTTTCATGTTGAAATTTAACAGCTTAAAATAGAACCCATGCTTCGGTCTCACCATTTAATATTAACTGTGGTCTAGGTATATAGTTTACTCTAGGGATATCTGTTATTCATGAAGTCTCTTCCCTAGGTAACATTATGTATTTACTTTTAAATCTATTGATTTCTACTCTAAAATCTTATTATTTTAAAAAGCAAGGATTAAATTTTCATCTAAATGATGAAAATACTTTCTTGACCACTGACACTAAAATTCTGGAAGATGATCAAACAACTGGACAAACTGATATTTATTTAAGGCTGGTACTTACTATGCCCTAATCGGAAAATGCTTCCAGGGCCCTTGGTTACTTAATAAATTGAGCAAGACCCATGTAAAGGGTGAACCAGCATCCTAATATGCTTCTAAATGTGGCGCAGTTAAGCCACTATCTTATACAATTTAAAAATATTTAAGTAAAACTAGGATCATAAAGACTCATTAGCTTACATCTGCACTTCGGGTTCAGTTGAAAATTCAATAAAAGTAAAACCTCAAATAACTACATGTTGGAAAAGGATGGGAGGGAAGATTATGGCAGGGATATCCTGTGGTGGAATTTTTCTGCTTCACTACTATGCAGAAAAATGCCTCAAACCTGTGCTTACAATATGTCTTTAGCGCCACTGGTACTGATGAGAAAGGACAGCAAAGGAGTGTGCAAAGGTAGATGAACATGTGTTCGTTTTATTGTTTTTCCTCAGTATTTGAGCTCAAACTTACAGTGCTTTAAACTGCTATATCCATAGTCCCCTTTTTTATTTTGAAAATAATTGTATTTTTATTTCCCTAAATCATCCAGCCTGTTCTTGAACTTTCACTCCTGGTTTAGCCTCTCAAGTAGCTGGGATTAAAAACATGCACCGCCATGGCCATCATGGAGTTTTTCTGGGGGGTGGGGATTAAATTTGCAATACATCATGGGGAAAGATAACACTGAGATCTTGGTCTGCACCTTTGGAGTGAATACCTGAACTGCTCTCCACTGACCAAAAACTTTGCCATGTCTCTAAAGGGAATAGCTGCGTCAGGGGACAGGGAGTTGGCCTCATGTAATTTACCTCTATTGTCAAATATTTCTATTTGGCAGCAGATTGCCCTAAAACACATCTGCTCCTTAAAGACTGTCTACTGTGGGACAGCGGATGCTTCTCCACACTCATTCGACTGCAAGCTAGTCCTTAAGGCAATGTGCTATATTTATCCTTCTTTAGAGTTACCTAGTTGTTTCTAGGTCTTTTTTCTTGATCTTCGTATTTTGCTCTGTTTACCATATTGTACGTGTTTTGTTGCAAGCCACTGAATTTTTTTTAAAGAATTGGGTAAGATTATGTAAAATAATATACTACATATATTAGTAGTATATATACAATATATACTATCAGTAGTATATGTTCAAGAGGATACAATGATCTGAGGATACAAGTGAATGCTGGAACACCTGGACACCATACATAAGACTCTGAGTTAAATCCCCAGTACCATAAAAACTCTGCTTACATGCAACCAATGGGTTTTCAAGGATGAAAGAGACTTCTGAGGGACACCATATATAATGTTGACATAAATTGATGCCCTAAACTTAAGGTATACCATTAGCCAGGCACTATTTTAAGCGATAAACATTTCACTCAACATGGCTCTTATTTTCTCATTCCTGGTACCAGGGCCCTTCTCTGTACCTGTCTTTCAGATTCCCAGAATGGTAGGATTCATTTGTATATGATTATTCATAGAGAAGCAACAGTATAATGTTTCCCTTCGAAGTTCTAATTCAATGAAAAGCATAATTCAATTACAATATTACATTGTAGAGGCAGCACACTTTTTTCTTCTTTCCTTTTTTAAAATTGCATCTATTTATTATTTAGTTAGTTAGTTGGTAGTGGTGCTTCAAACCAAGGGATATTTCACAAGCTACACCTCAGGTCTTTTAATTTTTTAAATTTTGATTTAGTAACATAGAGTCTTGCTAAATTTCTCCCAATTTTTTTTGGTGGTCCCAGGGATTGAACTCAGGACCTTATGCTTGCCAGGCAAGCACTTACTCCACTGAGCTATCTCCCCAGCCTTAAATTTCTAAATTGAACATGCTGGCTAAAACTTGGGATCCTCTTGATTTAGCCTTCCAGAGTGCTGGGCTTACAGGTGTACACTGCCACATCCAGCTTAATCCAGCTTCTTTAGTGAACAGTAGAGGAAATAAAGTAAAAAAGATGTTATCTTGTCCAATATGAGTCAACTGGTTAATGGCAGAACTGAAACTAAAACCTAGGTCTTCAAGTGCTTAGCCAATACACTGTCAACATTTTCATTCATTCAATTTATACTAACTGCCATTGCCGTTGGTTCTCGTTAGGGAGAGATGAGAATGACAGGATGAGATGAAGAACTCACATTCACTGAAGAGATTTCATAAAACTGAACAAATTACATGTAGGGAGTCAGACTAGGTCATTAGTTGGGGGTTATGCCAGTATACAATACTATTGACCATTCTGAAAACCAGTGTGGACTAGCTTTGCCAGTGCCTACAAAATGGGTGACCAGGTAAGGTAACTGATAACTGCAAAGGCCTATCAATATTTGAATAGTGAAAGGAAGCTCACAGAGCATTTGAGAGGCTTCTTGTAGGGCTAATGAACAAACTATTGTATAATAAGACTCTGACAAGGCAAATAGGAATGAAATTATTAAACTTCAAGAAGAAAATGAAACCTGACTCTCTATGTAAGAAGGATTATTATATGAAGAAATACCAGTGTGTTCTCTAACTAGAAACAAAAGAAAGAAAAAATGAACATGAGCTTGAGGATGTAAGAATTAGACACAAAGAAGGATTACCAAACTTAGCAACTGATTAAACTGAAATGAATTCCTAGAAGTAGATGAGGCTCTCCATCAAGTTTAATTACCATTTCTTTCAAATAGTGTAAGTATGGCTCTGTCTAAAAGAAATAAAATCTCTATATGGTCATTTTTGTTCATAGGATTATTTGAAACCTGTAGTCACTAGCAGTTAGGGTTAAAGCCTTTGAAAAATATTTAATCATTTTCAGTTAGGAAAATTCATCTCCACTTAAAAATAATTAAAATATTACTTGATCTTTATCAAAATAGCTTTTTTTCTGAGAATCAGCATGCTCTATAATTTTAAAGGCAGAAGCAATGCAAATTAAATGTCATATAATATTAAAGATGGAAGAAAATTTGGAAACAACTTAGGCAACTTCCTCTCCCCCCTCCCTTTAACCCTTTCTTCTCCTCTTTTCCTTTCTGCATTGCTGGGAATCAAATCCAGGGCCTTCTGCAAACCAGGGAAGGACTCTACCACTGAGCCATATCTCAGCCCTTTAGTGCAACTTCTTTGCTTCACAGGACACCCAGGTTCAGGGAATGCATGGGTCTGGTTCCCAGTCACAGATTTAACTGAGTAGTGTCAGCCCTGTAGCTCAAACCTTCACAGATTGGCCTACTTATAATTCCACCACAAATACTGATTTTTCTTAATTCGTGCTGCATGTCAAATATGTCATAGTAGTAAAGATCTGGAAGGGGAAACCAGTCTTGACAGGCTCACACAAGCCAGGCAGGGGGCAATGAATTTCTCAAGGGCATCCTGCTTATGAACACATTTTCATTGGGTGAACCTATTCCTGCACTATGAAAGACCTTAGCATTCTGATTTCTGCCCACTACATTAGCACTAGCGCTTCAATTCTTTATAAAACCAAATGATATCATATTTCTATATGATCTATATGACCGATAGAGGAGCAGAGAGAACTCTATGGAAAACTGTTCCTGGTCAAGCCCCTAGAACTAAGTCTTGGTTAGTTCAGGCTTCTGTAACAGAATACCTCAGACTGAGTGACTAAGACAACAAACACCATTTTCTCACAGTTGTGGAGGCCGGGATGTCCAAGATCAAGGTGCCAGAAATTGGTGTCTGGTAAGAGCACTCATCCTGGTGACCTTATGAGCTAGAAATCTCTCTGAGATTTCCATTCTGAAGATACTGCTACCATAACTGAGGGCTCTCCACTCTCATGACCTAGTTGCCTTTCAAGTTCCTACCTTCCAATAGTATCCCATAGGACAAAAAGTTTCAACATGGCAATTTTAGGGGACACAAACATTCAATTTATAATTACTTTCATGACAGTTATCTCAATTATATAATTTTAAAAAATCTAAGAATACTCAATGTTATTGGAAACTGACAGTCATTGGTATTTATCCACTTCTAATTTGAGGGACTTAATTTTATCTTTTTTGATTGTACCAGGGATTGAACTCAGGACCTTGTACTTTCCAGGCAGGTACTTATGCCAGTAAATTATATCCCTGGCCCCAATTTTATTAAGCTATTAGCATTTCTTATAAACTCTCAGACTGGGGGCTGGGGAGATGGCTCAGTAGAATAAGCACTTGCCCGGCAAACACAAGGACCTGAGTTCAATCCCCAGTTCCTCCAAAAAATAAAAAAAAAAACAAAAAAAAATTAAAAATTAAAAAAAATAAACTCTCAGACTGTCAGCAACAAGCTCAAGTTTGTAATACAGCTGTATCTGAATAAGAGTAGTGGTCCTGACTAAAAGATTTAATTTCAACATATTAACTAAAATAACCACATAGTTTGCTTAAATGTCATTGCTTAATTCAATTAAAATAAAAACATATGGGTGAATTTATACATCTTAAAATACTTACAAGATCCAGTGCTGAGCCACCACCTAGGTATTCCATTATTATCCATAATTTTGAACCCTGTAAAGCCATAGAACAATTGAATATTTGTAAACCAGAGTCCAATAATATACAAGCAAAAATGTTAAATTGTACATACTAACACAGAGATTCTAAAACATAGGTTTTAAAGCACAACACAATATATTTTTCTATAAAATGCTACACAATGAAAAGTAAACTTCTGTGGCTAACCTCTGGAAAATCTACTTAGCTTTTCATTAAACTAAGCAAATAAAAGCACTGTTTCTTAGTGTTGAACTACTAGAAAGTTGTAATACAAAATAAGGCCCTCAACTACCAACACTTTTTTCATTTTTTAAATTTTATTTTATTT
>NW_004524639.1:4325289-4333673 GCF_000260255.1 Octodon degus
TTGAGCTGTAGGGGACTCAGGTCAACAATTTCTGACATTGCCAGTGAAGCAGAAGACCCAATATTATTATGGACTACTGGACTCTTTTAGAATATTTTGCTGAGTTAACACACCTATAATATTCAAATAACAGTACTAAACCAAAAAGGGGATACAGATGCCGGGGAGATGGCTCAGTGGAATAAGCGCTTCCCTCGCAAGTGCAAGGGTCTGAGTTCGATCCCTGGTTCAGCCAAAAAAAAAAAAAAAAAAAAGGATACAGATGAATGTCTATTTTGTATCTGTATATTCAAAATGGTTAGGATAGATATATAGTTATATCCTCTTAATGAATAGAGGGATTTGTTCTAATGGTGTTTGTAAATAGGATATCATGTCTGCATTTTGTACAGCAAATAACCACTAGGAAGTCAGTATGCAATGTGTTATTTATTGGAACTGTCCTACCAATTCGATTTGAAACTGTCTCATTGCTATTTTTTTTCTCAATAAAATTATGGAAAAAATAAAAATAAAAAATAGCCACCTGTGGTGGCACATGCCTATAATCCCAGCACTCAGGATGCTGAGGCAGGACACTCATCTTGGGCTTGAAGCCAGCCTGGGCAACACAGTGAGTTCAATGATAGCCTGAACTACATAGTAAGACCTTGTCTCAGAAAAAAAAAAGATAAAAAAACCCCAAAAACAATTGAAAAAAAGAATGAGGAGGTTAGATACAAAATCAACATGAAAAAAATTAATAGTTTTTCTTTTTATTTATTTATTTGGTACAGGGTCTTGCTATGCAGTTTGGACTCATAGTGATCCTCCTCTCTCAGCCTCTGCAGCACTGGAATTACAGGCACGCACTACTATGCCCAGTTTCAGGACCTGCAGGGCGTGCCCAGGGTTGGAGGTGTCTGCACAGCAGGTGGTGCCAGGAATTGAACTGGCATCCTTGTGCTTGCCAAGTAGGCTCTGAGAGCACTGAGCTATCTCCCCAGCCCTTAATAGCTCTTCTATACACCAATGAGGAAATAGTTGAAAAAAAACCAGAAAGTCAGTTTCATTCACAGTAGCTTACAAAAATACCCAGGCATCAGTTTAACCAAGGACATGAAAGACCTCTACAATGAATGTTACAGTTTTAAAGAAACAAAATAAACAAGACCCTAAAAGGTGAAAAGAAACCCTCCCATGTTAAAGGATCAACAAAATTAATGTTGTTAAAACAGTCATCTTACCAAAAGCAAACTACAGATTCAATGTAACCCTCATCAAAATACCAGCTATATTCCTTTTATTAGTTTTTTCAGCTATATTTTTAAAAATTTTTTAAAGACCTAAAATTCATATGAAAACAAAATAGGTGCCTACTAAGTATCTCAGTGGATTAAAGCGCCTACAAGCAGGGCCCCAGGCTTTGATCCCCGGGTCTGCTGTGAGAAGACAATTGAGACTTAGCATGGTGTCGCAGGCCTGTAATCCCAGTTCTGGGGAGGCTGTAAACAGGTGGATCACTATGAATACAATCCAGTAGTGAGACCCTGAACACCCTGTAGACCCTTCCCTAAAATACAAAAAAAAAAAAAAAAAACCAACCAAAATATCCAAAGTCATCCTAAACAAAAAGAGCAAAACTAGAGACAACACAATACCCAAGTTCAAATTATATTACCAAGCCAAAGTAACAGAGAAAGATGGCATGTTCCTGACACAGATAGAGACACACAGGTCGATGGACTAGAAAAGAGGACACGGCAACATCCATCCAACTATAGCCACTTGATTCTTCCTAAAGAAAGAAAAAAACTAACTAAAACCAAAACAAAACAAATAAACAAAAATAAACGCTGGGAAAAAAACAGCCTTTTTAACAACTTATGCTTGGAAAACAAGATATCCATAGGTCAAAAACTACAAGTATAACTGTATCTCTCACGTTGTACAAAAGTCAATTCAAAATGGATTTAAGACTGAAGTGTATGACAAGAAATGTTGAAACTCTTAGAAAAATACATACCAGAAACACTTTGAAGCCACACACACACACACACACACACACACACACACACACTAATAGCATAGAAAATAATATCAAATGCCAACAGGGTTAGGGACATAGCTCACTGGTTTAAGTGCCTGCCTGGCAAGCACAAGGTCCCGAGTTTGATCTCTGGCACAAAATAAAAGTGAACAAATGGGATATCAAATTAACAAGTGTCTACACAGCAAGGAAAACCGCTCACAGACTAAAGAGACAGATTAGAGAAAGGAAGAAAATCTGTCAGATACTCTGCTGGCAGCGAATTGATATCTAGAATATGTAAAGAACTTTAAAAACTTAACAATAAAACATTAAATAACATGATCAATAGATGAGAAATAAATTACAGACATCTCTTAAAGAAAGAAATACAAATGACCAATAAGCATATAAAAAAAGTGCCTGAGGATTTTAGGTGTCACAGAAATGCAAGTCAAAACTACACTGAGATTCCATCTTATCCCAGTTAGCATGGCTACCTTCAAGTATACAAAAAGTGGTAAAGGCTGGAGCGGATACAATGAAAGAGGAGCCCTTCTACTCTGCTGCTGGGGATGTAAATTAGTACAGCCCAAGTGGCACTGAGTATGGAAATTCCACAAAATTTAAAAATAGAACTGCCACCTGCTCGCCCCCTGGTGGGCTGAGCTGGCCACACAATAAATAAATAAATAAATAAATAAATAAATAAATAAGCAAAACTTTAAAAAAAAAATAGAACTGCCATTTTATCTAGCTATTCCAATGTTTGGTATATCCATGAAGGACTACAGTCATCGTAGTACAGGGATATCTGCATACTCAGGTTTGTTGGGGCTCAGTTCACATTCACCAAGACATAGAAACGCCCTAGGTGCTCATCACCAGAGAATGGACAAAGTAGTATGAATGCACAATAAAGTACTGTTCAGCCATAAAGAAAAAAACAGATAGAACTAGAGATCATTGCCTTAGGTGAAATGAGTCAAACTCAGAAAGACAAACACTGTACATTCTCCCTAATATGGGGAATTTATAAAAGATGACATGAAAGTTGAAGACGATTATTAGACAAGAGATGGAAAATGGGGGACAGTGAGAGGAATATGTACGTTATGATTTTTATAAGGCAATATTAATGGGTATTTTGGTGTATACATAGACCCTAGAAAGAATAAGGAAGTGCTGTAGCTTAAAAAGTACCAAGTGAAATTAGTATCATTGCAATCTGAACAAGAAATGGTGTCCATGGAGGAATGCGTGCTTGTGAGTTCTAAAGTAGGTTTATTTTATTTTATTTATTTATTTTTTGGTGGAACTGGGGACTGAACTCTGGCCCTTCTGCTTGCCAGGCAAGTGCTTATTCTACTGAGCCATCTACCCAGCCCCTCTAACATAGGTTTAAACACATACAGAAATGCATACATCACGCAGTTCTATCAGTTAAGTATCACTAGCCTACTCTTTCAACTATAGCTTGAAATAGTAGAACTACCTCTCTCCATACCAATTCATGAATGGTGTTCTCTCAATTTTGGGGATATTACATAAATGACTGGATTATACTACACTAGCAGCAGCCGAGTTGTGAATGAACTCTGTCTAGAAGTTCACTTTGAAATAAGCTATTTGGAACTTTTAAGACATTTTCCCATAAAAATGTCTAGGTTCCAGATGTAGTTCCACCAAAACACAACTTTACTGCAAATCTATCTGTAGTATAGCATAAAGAGATTCAGAAAAAAAATCACTGTTATTGATACCTTAAAATTTTTTCTAGGGCAAAAAATACATACAGTTTTATACTTCAGCAAAGGAGAGCAAGAATACAGTTTGTCTTGCAGCTGGAGCTGTGGAACAAAGATTGTCAAGCTGCAGCTACTTGCTGGCAAGCTCTCAAATCCATAGCCCGTATCCAGAAGCTCAATTTACCATTTCCAAGCATGTCCATAGGTTTGGGACTGTATCACGGCTGAGAAGGGACTCCAGTGATACAAGGTGTGCTGGGGAGATGCTGGAGGGTTGAAGAATCAGAGTTGACTTGACACAGTGGTGTGAGTTTAGATCCCTCCTTGGGGTGATGGACTGAGGAAGAAGGGCCTGATTAAGACAAAAGCGTTCCCCTTTCTATCCCTTGATTCTATGAGGGATAAATAAGAGAAAAAGACAGTGTTCTCAATGGCTGCCCTTGCCCCAGACTAATCTTAACAGCCATTCTGTGCGGCCACAGGAGGCCAGCTGGAACTTAGGAAAGAAAGCGTTGAGAGTCCTGTGTCCACAGTAGGAAAAATAGGAAATAAATTTCTCCAATGTTGAGGAAGGAAGAAAAGTTCTAGGCATTCCCATGCCTTGTATTTATATAGAGAAATTAGGCAGGCAGAAGCTGAGACTTATGAGCCTGAGGTATCTTAATTGGTAAGACAAGAAAAATATTTTTCTTAAGATGGCTCATGCTTAAAATTAGTTTTTCTTTTCCCATGCATTTGTTTTTAACAACTGGTTGTCTCTTCCCTATGAATTCAGAAAGCTTCCCATGCACCTGACACTTAAAAGAAAAAGATCCTATAAAACATGTTGATTTGTTTTGCAGTTCTGTGTAAATGAAAGCACCTGTTTTCCAAGCTAAAAACAATGTATGTTTTTTTTTGTTTGCTTCAATTCAAAATGGAAACTTACCAACTCCTACTTTGTCATCAAACAGTATTTGTTAAAAGTTTGAAATGTGACCTAAGAAAACAGTGTATACTGCTGAGTTATTAAAATTGCAAGTAAACAGTTTGTTGATCTGAAAATTAGGCTTCCTTCCATTAAATGAGCCGTTCAGTACAACTAGGCCTCGTTTGAGACCCGCAGGACAACAGAACTACCTGATAGCTTCACTGACGTGCTTTTTTATTGTCTCCTGAGACAAACATCACTGGAGGATGACCATAGCTCTGAACATTCTGAAGATCACAAGGCAGGCCTGAGCCCGGAGCAAGGCCTGAGGGAACATGGTAATAATAGGAACTATTGGCTGGCAGGCTCCTCTCTGCTCAAGGAAGCTTAACCTACAGAGCTTCTTCTTACCAGTGCTCCTGATCTACAGCTCATTTCCATGGGCCAATGAAAACATCAGTCACAAATTAACAATCTCAAACAACCTAGAGGCTCATTTTGGGATACAACAGCATCTCCCTTTGATTTCTGTAGAAAGACTTCAGTGTTGAAGACTGCAAACAAGTGTGTTTGGTTTGATGCTTAAGTCACTCCAACTACAAGAAGTATCTACAATTCCAAAAGAGCCAAGAGACTATAAACCATAAACCAAGCATACAAAGTCGCTGGTGGAAAAGCTCCCATTCTCCACTTAAAAAAGACCCAGTTGAATAATGTTTTGATGGAATGAGATTAAAGTCCAGCATCAGCATGGACATTCAGTCAGGGATTCAGAAATTATTCCCAAATTCAGAACATCTAAAATGTAACTATTCTAGAGTTGTACTTTTCATTGGGAAGAAGTTAGTTTTTCCAAACTATTGGTGTCTGAAGCATGAGTCTTTTGAGTGCCAATTATTTACTGGTAAAGTAGAGACTTGGCCACAGTAGGAATAAATGCTACTGTGAATTGGAAAAGCATTCAAAATACTCCCTCTGTGTATTTAAAAGAGGATAATTTATTATATATATATATATATATATATATATATTGAATTAAATGGCTGATTTATTAATCCAAGAGCCAATGATAACAGTGAACACATAAACCAGAATGTAAAGTTGATTTAAGCCAGTCTTGAAGGAGCGAGAGTGGGCATATTCATAGAGAAAGTGGAATGGTGGCTGCCAATGTGTGGGGAATAGGGAGTAATTGTTTAGTGTACAGAGTTTCCATAAGCAAAGATGTCCTGCTGATGAATGGTGGCGATGGTGATGCAACAATGTGAGTGTACTCAGTGGCAGGTAAATGAACATTTTTGAAATGTGAATTTCATGGTATTTATATTCCACTACATATTTTTAAACAGCATGAAGTAGGTATGTGGTTCATGACTGTACTTTCAGCACTGTGGAGGCCAAGAAAGGAGAATGACAAGTAAGAGCGCACCTTGAGCTATTCAGAGAGTTTGAGGCCAATCATGGCTGCATAGTGAGATCCTGACTCACAAAGAAAAACAGGCAGAGTGCATAGCACATACGGTGTTACAGAACTTCAAGAGACCATAGAAATCATCCTGACTAGACTCTGGTGAGGCACTCTTACACTTCTGAATTATTTTCTTCCAGCTTTAGAGATCTTGTCTCCCTCTGCCTTAACACTTCAACCACTACTGAGATCATACTCAAGACCTAGTACAAATCTTACCAGCCAAAATTTCCAATTATTGCATTGAACATGCTCACCAATAAGTGGGTAATATTAGCCAAGCTAAGAA
Source organism: Octodon degus (assembly GCF_000260255.1). Classification (NCBI taxonomy): domain Eukaryota; kingdom Metazoa; phylum Chordata; class Mammalia; order Rodentia; family Octodontidae; genus Octodon; species Octodon degus. The sequence goes on from NW_004524639.1 coordinate 4,331,713, forward strand.
ATATTTTTCTGCAACTAAAGAGAGGAGGTGGAATCAAAAACATGGATTCAGAATTTGTCAGAATAAAGTGGAAGAGACTGACCAGGGAAAATATGCAGAATAAGAATACACAGAATAGGCACACAATATATACATACCTGTTAAATTGAATCTAATATTAAGTGTCCTAACTGTATAAGCTTAAAGATACTCTAATTTTGAGAAAAGAGCATTTTAAGGAAAAAATTCTGTCATTTTTCTTCAAGTTTTGTAAGAAATCTCCAAAACAAATTTTAAAGTAAAAGTATATTATATAGATAGTCTGTAGATGCTGGTCGTAAGGACACACTGGATGTGAAAAACAATGAGGTCACAAAATACAACTAAATCTACTTTGGAATACTTTTCTATATTTATTGAATTTATTTGTAAAATAAAGAATATTAGTAGTGGTACATGTATATATCGGGGAAGGGTGGGATATATCCTTTATATAAACTGATGTCAAAAGGTGATTTTCGGCAGCAAATAAAGGAATGATTCCAATTCTGTTCAATGCCCAAGTAAGATCATTTTAAGATTTACACTGAACTAGAAAAATATTTAAGAACTATAAAAGATGCTTCCAATATTATGAGATCAGAAGGGAAGGGTTTTGCTTATTTTAGTACTCTTCATGAAGACTAACTTTGTCTCTCAAGAAAATCTGCACTGAACTAAAATGAAAGAAAAACACTGTGGTTATACTGATGTTTGTCTAGTTTTTACCCTTGTTTTTAAAAATGAAGTTATACAGTGAGCTCACACGAAATGACTGCGAACAGTCATAGGGAACATATAAATTTCTCTCACATTCAGTACCCTTTCCCTCCAGCTTACAGCACTTTTGTGGTTATACACCATATCCTGTGTAAGAACTACCTGAGATACACCCATACCCTACACTGCTCAAGAAAATGGGCTTGTAAAATCCCATCTTCTAAAATAGAATGTTGGATTATAAAAGGTTCATAAATTGATTGTTAATACAATAAGACGATGTGACCTAGAATTATGGTGACTGTGATCTAGAATCACGATGCCCTCATGAAACAGAATGCCTTCTGTTATACTTGATGTGAAAATCAAATTTAGAATAAAAATACAAGTCTACAAGTTACACAGTGGTTTAGTATAAACCAAAAAATGAGTTGTTCAATGTAAGTGATTTACATAGTATTGAAAATTATAAAACCATAGGTTACATCTCTTTTCCTGTGTATGTATTTATTTCTATAGAGATGCAGACAGATATATACATATGTGCTTTAAATAGATTTAGATAACAAATAAGTAGTGTTAATCAACTGTGAATTTCTATGTTCTTATCATGAAACAACATGCTCTTCAAAGTAGTCTTTTGATCCTAGATTTCAGGAGATACAAAATAATTCACTTTAATCCTTTAAGAAACATAGCGGACAATAGTTTACACATAATCAACTAGTCTAAGTAAATTCCACAATCAAGATTTGGGACAAAACAAAATATAGTTTCTATTAATTTAAAGATTAATTACTGGATAACTAGGGCATGCATACTGCTCTGTTAAGCTTTGAAGGGAAGTTTTTTTAAATGTGAAATGTTAGAAATAAAAAAATACAGAACTCCAGTATATTCTCCCTGACAACACTGACATTGACTATAAGTGTGTGAATACGGTATGTAACCAATAAAATGTTCAATGCCATATCAGTACTGATTCTCAGTGTGACACAGAATAACCATGTTAAATCTTATTTAATATTTAACAAGAGTCACCAAAAATAGTTTATCTGCTACAGGTGCCTAAAAATAGAAAGGGTTTGGGTTGCTCTAGAGCAGGTCTGAAATTATCAGATTAGAAAGAGCAAACCAGAAAACCAGAACGAGCAAATAACACACATTCATATTCTCTCTCTCTTTCTCTCTCTCTGTCTCTCTCTCTCTGTCTCTCTCTCTCT
>NW_004524639.1:4333773-4343244 GCF_000260255.1 Octodon degus
ATATAATTATTATTCCTGGAGCTGCTTATAAGCAAAACTGTTGTAAAGATTAGGAAAGGGACATAAGAGTATTGAAATTGAATGATCACACCTAAAATTTTTTGTAAAAGAATATAACCTGCTAATTTAGCTTTTCAGAAACAAACATGAATACAGAATAATGCTACAAAGCACCAAAAATTATATATACAGTAAATGACAGCACCAACTAACACTTGAAAGTAAATGCTGAAAATGGATACAAATTACCAATATTATCCTCTCTTGGGGGGGCCTTTCCTTCTATTTCATAAAAAAGAATAACAGTGACTACTTGTTTATTTCTGTCTTATCTGCAACTTGTACAAACTTTAATAATAAAATCTGTACCACTTTGTACTATGCTGTACTGGTGGTGAAAAGAAGTTTTTCAGTTTTGTGTCTTCAGCCCCTACTACAGTGTATGCCACACAGTGGATGCTTCATTGTTTAATGATCCGTTCTGTGCATTCATTCCTCATTCATCTACTTCATATTATTACAGTAAGCTGAGGGTTGATGAATATATGTAACAGTATTAACTAAAATAAATACAGATAGACCAAGAAAGCAATGGCAGAATGTAATCTTCAAGATGGAAGAGTAGGACATATGAGTCTTCATCATCCCAGAGATAGATAGATAGATAGATAGATAGATAGATAGATAGATAGATAGATAGATGACAGATGAAAGACAGCTATCCAAACACCAAAATAACTGCAAGTCCTTCTCTTTTTTTTCTTCCATTCCCCTTCTTGAATCTCCATCTCTCTTTTTATCTTTCTTGCTTTCTCCCTGTTCACCCCTCCATTGTTCTGTTGCTATTTCAAGCACACAAGGTCTCTTATATTTCCTTTGCAGGAGAATTTTTTTTTGTTAATTTTGCCTAGCAAACAATTATAAATGAAGTCAGTTCTCACAGGGCAGCAATTTTGAAATTGTCTTCCACAATAAGACCGTCATCCTGTGCTTGACTATTTTGTACCAATAATTGAATAACCGTCAATTAAAATGGCAAAAATATAGATTGTTACTCTGACATTGACATTGTTTGACTTCCATATGGTTGATTTTATTGTTATTCATTAAATAATTTGTACACCTGAACTCAAAAAAAAAAAAAAGAATCTAAGAATTTAAGAGTCAGCAGCAACATAGTAAAGAAGACCACATCACCCCCACAGGAAGGGTGACTGGTGACACCAGCACACCGCAGACACCAGGACACAGCTAGAACAAAGAAGGGCTGAAGACATCAGTATCACCCTAACTCGGAAACCCCAGGTCCCAGATGCTGTCTGTGGCTACTGGGGTAGTTCACAGTCAGTCCTGCCACCCCCAAGAGGGTGGTGCAGAAGCATAATTGAACAGCAGATACTCTATGAGACCCCTGAAGAAATGGATATGTACTCTCCAAACCTATACCGGCTCCTGACCCCCAAGTAATGCCAGAATCCATGGCTCAGACCTGGGCTTCAAGGCCCCATAGTTTCCACATGCTTCAGATCCCAAAGTCACTGCCTCAGACAGCAGGCTCACACCCTGTCTGGAACCAAGGCATTTCTGAGTGTTCCTCCACATACCACTGCAGTGGCCACTGAGAAACAGCATGCGCTTTGGACTCCAGACTCTCTCTGTGGCTGTACTGTAGGTATGACACCTCAGACCCAGCATCACTGAGTCACAAGCCAAGGTTTCTCTGTGCATGCCTCTGCTCTAGACACCTGCAGTGAGCAGCTAAGGAGAGTGGCTAAGCCTGGACAGCCTGTGTTTGCACCACACACACACCACACTTTGGACAAAAGGACCACTACCAGGACAAGCTGGCTCACACTAGCCCACAACAGCTCAGCCACCAGAGAGAAAACAACCCCCCAAGCCCAGAGGAGCTTTAAGCATGCTGCATCCTCCTTTTCCACCAGCTTGACAGGCAGCGCTTCCTGTATGCATTTATAGTGCTGCAGCTGAGAGCTCTGCTCTTTGTACTCTGGTGTATTACCACCCGAGACCCCACAGCGACCATGCTTGCCCTTGCTTCAGGCCTTGGCTCTAAGGCTATTCTACTGGCATCAATCATCTGCCACCTTGGGCATATGCACAAGCTAGACACAGCACCAAGAAAATCTCCTCAGCCATGATTTCTGCAGCAAGAGAAAATGAGATTGGAGAACCCTAAGAGTCCCAGACACAGAAGATCCCCAAGAGACCTCACCACTTTTGTGATTGCTGAGGATCCCTGCAGTCTTGGTCAACATCACCCTGAGCTGAAAGAGCTACATGGACAACTACACAGAACTCCTGCACCCCAATTCAAATGTGAGTCACGGTAGGATGTTCAAACTGACAACAATCCAAAATGTCCAAAAGAGGTGACTAACACACCAAATTTGCATTCATTAAAATAAGGCAATAAAAAATATCACATATGCACACATGCACACATATGCATGAACACACACGTGCACACACACACACACACACACACACACACACACACTGAAAGGCAAAGTCTGAATACTCTCTTCCTTGGTAAAATTTCAGGATGTGGAGAAGTAGTTTGACTTTTAAATTAAGTGGTTTTGAAAAATTTAATAAAATAATAAATTAAACTCTAAGCTAGAATTTCCTAGTTATTTACTCTCTAGATTTCAGTGGACACAAAGTCACATCTAAATCTGGAACCTAAAGACTCTTCAATTTTACTAACCAAAGAATTTCTATTACACAGAATACCTTCATCTGTAGGAATTTTAGCTGTCTGCAAATCTCATGATTCTAGAACAAGTAAAAACCAATATGGGGGATGGTGGAATGACACAGATCATAATCATTATAGGTTCCACATCCACAGATTCAGCCAGTTGAGGATTGAAAATATTTGAGGGAAAATCACATCTAGAAGGAAAATTGCATCTATTCTTACCATATGCAGACTTTTTGTCATTATTCCCTAAACAGTATAGTATAACAACTATTAAATAGCATTTACATCATACTAGATATCAGAAATAGTCTAGAGATGCTTCAAAGTATGCAAGCATCGCACAATTTTATATAGGGGACTTGATCATCTGCAGATCACGGTGTCTTTTGCAGGGGCTGGCCTCAATCCTTAAGGACAACAATGGACAACTGTATTTCGCATGTATTTAAGATGTACCATATTCTGTGCTAAGTGACATAGAAACCCAGGTTGGCTAAACTGATCTGTCTTCCATCAAGGAATTCACAACCCAATAGGAGAGTAATGTAGAAATAACCACCATAACTCAGTGGAATATGTGTCATGCTTGCATATTATATCAATCTGAGTCCAATTGGACTACTGAGGACAGTGTGGAACCCTGGGGGGGGCATGGCATTTACCTGACAAAGGCTGTGTCTCAAGAACCAGCCGTGTTCCTGGTCCTGCATCAATTCAAAAGTTCAGGTGTGGAAAGGGGGAGAGCTAAGTACCAGGATGCAGTCCAGAGTATAGCTGCTAGGTCTAACAATGCTTTACTTGGCACTCTAAATGGAACTGGATTCTTCCTGTTCTAAAGGCTGCCAAATCCTAGTTTAAGACACTGCCTTTCAGAAAACAGAATTTAAAAAAGAAAAATATAATGAAAATACCTTATGACTTCAACGCAGCACACACATTACCTTTAAATATGATCCATAGTATTTTGTTACATAGGAGCTGTCACACTGACTCAAAACAGTTATTTCTTGCTGAATGTCTTCTATTTCATCTTCGGCTTCCTCAAGGTCTATGATTTTAATCGCAACCACTTGCTGGGTACGGTTATCAATTCCTTTGAAAACTTCTCCAAATGATCCTTTTCCAATGCGCTCCAGTTTTGTGAACAGTTCTTCTGGATCAGCTATATTATTCTAAGGGAAGGAGTAAAAAGAGAAAAGATACAAATGTTTTGAATCAAAATTTGATCTGTTGGGTTTTTTGGTCTTTTTGAGAGAGTATCACTATGCAGTTCAGGCTGGCCTTAAACTCACTTTGTAACCCAGGCTGGCCTTGAACGCACAGCAATCCTTCTGGTTCAGCCCTCTGAATGCTGGGAATACAGGTCACCACCCCCAGCGTTTGAATCAAAATTGTTAAGTGAAGCAACATAAATCACATAAGAAAAAAAAATCACATAAGAAAAGACTTGTGTATAGGTTTTCAGATTTATTATTTTTCGTCTTGTTTGTTTGTTTGGTACCGGAGATTGAACTCAGGACCATTCGCTTGCCAGGCAGGTGATTATGCCACTCAACCATCTCCCTGGCCCTGGATCAATTATTTTTAATTGTACATATTATTTAGTATAATTAAATACATGTATATGATGTGTAATGATCAAACCAGGGAATCAGAATTTTCATCTCTTTAAATAATTATCATTTCTTGATCTTTTTTAAGGAGGTGAAAACATTAACTACCCCACTTTCTTTCTTGCATACTGCACACATATGTCTAATTATTATACATCAGCTGAAAAATTTGTACAGTTGAAATAGCAAAACATACAAATAAGCTGAGATAGGAGGATCGCTGTGAGATTGAGGCCAGTCTGTGCTACAAACACAGTGAGTTCAAAACCATGCTGCACTACATAGGAAAAACTTCTCTTAAAATAACAAAATAAACAATAACAACCAGATAGATAGATAGATAGATAGATAGATAGATAGATAGATAGATAGATAGATAGATAGGCAGACAGATAGATATCGACTCATTTCATGGTGAGAAACAATAATTTAATACTTTTCTAAATTAAAATTTGGAATCAAGCAGAAGTTTTACAGTTTAACAAATATACAGGTATGGATTGAGATTATAAACCTACTATCTTTTCTCATTCAGGAACTGACTTTATCTTGCAATTTACACTTCTGCATTACTATTTTACTCTCAGTTGGACACCGCACAAGCTCATAACCTTAGCTACTCAGGAAGCTAAAGCAGGGGGACTGCAAATCCAAGTCCAGTCTGTGCCACTTAGCAAGATGCCCTCTCAAAATGAAAATCTGAAAAGGGCTATGGACATAGTTCAATGGTAGAGTGCTGACCTAGCTTGTACAAGGTCCTGGACTCCATTCTCAGTATAAAACAAATCTTTTGCTCTCATGAGACAATCTTTTCCATCTTCACTCAAATGCATATTGCTAAAGATACATTGCTGATCAAGTAGAAACCCAGGGTTTCTAAGCTCTCCCCAAAAGGCACATCATTAAGTTATTCTTAAGTGCTTTACTAGCCTAAAATTTACTTGGAACTCCTTTCAAATATGAGAGGATGCTGTCTAGCTCTTGTGACTTATCTATAACATAATTTGTCATTTGGACCTACAATATCGGTTCATTCACTGTAATGTTATCTAGCTTAACCTTATTGTCAATTTGAGGAAACAGTTTTTGGAATTACCATGTCCCTTATATCCTGCTGCACAGAAGTCACAAGAGTACTTTTCTCTTGTCAATTTCTTTGTCCCATGATCACCAAAGAGACAATGTTACTCCAGTAAACTTGTTCCTTTTGAGATGACTTCAAAACGTACTAAGGCTTTTATAGAGCTTCAGCAAGTTATCATTTCTTGATCTGCCTGAAATAGTTTGTATGAATCCTGTTTACACCATAAGCTTCCCCCATATTCCTTGATTGGAGTTTTTCAAAGTAATTTGTGTGTAGGAGTCTTTCTGATACTGCAAGATCCCCGTATTCCCTTCCCCTACACCCACATACCTCCGGAAATCAAGTCGTAAGTTTCCTATAGAGACTTTAGAAACACTTGCAGACCTTAAGTAGGTTGCAAATGCTCCTTGAGGCTCATATTTTGTTATGCCGTCTCAAAAACTTCAATTCCACAATTATTTGTTTCCTTGGTGTTTTCTTTCATTCAGACACTGTACAGACTTCATCGTGATTACTATTATATAGACATATATAATCCACATGTACATCTTCCTACTTTGGGTGATGGTTCAGTTTTTCTAGGACCTTGTAAAATTATCAAACACCTTGGTGATGGATTTGTGTCTATACCTTCCAAAATTCAGTGAATGGATTTTGTGACACAACTATGTAACAATTCTCAAGTTTGGCAGTACACCACTGATTAAAAACTCTGAGAAGTATGTATATTCATTAACTTTGTAACAAGAATCTTCTGCTGTTAAGAAACAAAAATTAAATCCTAATCTTCCTAATTAGTGTTTTAAAAGGATTTGACTGAAATGATCAACCCCAGGGAAGATACAGCTGTTCCTTGCTTCTATAATAAATAGGTTCCTGCAAATATGTAAATCAAAAATTTAAAAACCAAGTCACACTTTGCATTTTTAAGGAAGCTCTGAAGTGAATCCTAAGTCACCAATATAGTTGAAAATTATAAGTTGAGGAACAGCAAGATGAAGACAGCAAAAGAAAAAAACCCATCATTTGCGCAACATTTGTTCTCCCTATTCTTCTATTGTGGGTCTAGAACTTATTCATAATATCACCGTTTGCAGTGGAATGAATCATGAAAAGAGGTTCCAGTAGTCAACCTTACTTCCCTAACTTAGTGACCAAGGTTCCTGGAGCACTTGAGTTTCTGAATTCCTCATAGGTAACAGCCAAATTCCAATTTCCCTTTACCACCCTACAGCAGGGTTTTTTGTTGTTGTTGTTGTTTTGTTTTGTTTTGTTTTGTTTTGTTTTGTTTTGTTTTGCAGAACCGGGGATTGAACTCAGGCCCTTGTGCTTGCCAGGGAAGCGCTTATTCCACTGAGCCATCTCCTCAGCTCCAGCAGGTTTTTTTGTATGTTTGTTTGTTTTGTTTTTGCGGGACCGGGATTTGAACTCAGGCCCTTGCGCTTGCTCCACTGAGTCATCTCCCCGGACCCCTACAGCAGGTATTCGTAATATCCTTAATAAAGACAGACTTCTTTGTTTTTAGTGCAAGGACAACATTTAAGTGAATAAATGCGAAATAAGCCAGAAGTGATGGAACAGCCCTATAATTCCAGCACCTCTGAAGATGATTCAGGAAGATTGCAAATTTGTTTTTGTTTTTTTGTGTGTTTAGTACAGGGTCTCACTACACAGATCAGACTCATAGTGATCCTCCTGTTTTCAGTCTCCCAAGAGCTGGGATTACAGGTGCCCGCCACCACACCCAGTCTCAATCACCATTTCAGAGTGCGGGGGGGGGGGGGCGGGGGGGTTCCAGCACGCTGGGGATCTGGGGATCAAACCCTGACCCCAGTGTTCTGCCTAAGCAGGTGCTTTAGTCTGGCTGGCCCTAAGATTGCAAATTTGAGTCCTGCCTGGAACAACAATTTAGTAAGTTAGTGTAATCTGTCTCAAAATACTTTTTTTTCTTAATTTAATTTTGACAAGTGAAAACAGAATCAAAAAATAGAAAAAAAGGCAGAAACAGGGTAACATACAACAATACATGTGTTCTAAATTTTCAAAATGATAAAAATAGATAATAGAACAACCATTGTTAACTAGCCATTCAAAATATTTTTAAAAAGCTGGATGTGTCTCAAGTGTAAAGATCCCGGCTTCAATCCTCAGAACCAGAAAAAAAAAAAAGAGAAAAAGACAAACATCGAAAGTAATACAATTGGGGCCAGGGAGATGGCTCAGTGGAATAAGCACTTCCCTGGCAAGCACAAGGGCCTGAGTTCAATCCCCGGTTCTGGAAAAAAAAAAAAAAAAGAAAGAAAGAAAGAAAGAAAGAAAGAAAGAAAGAAAGGAAGGAAGGAAGGAAGGAAGGAAGGAAGGAAGAAAGAAAGAAAGAAAGAAAGAAAGAAAGAAAGAAAGAAAGAAAGAAAGAAGAAAAAAATAAAGTAATACAATTAAGCGCCACCAAATAGCTCAGCGGACTAAAGCTCCTGCTTAGACAGAGTACAGCAGCCAGAGTTCAACCCCCAGGGTGCCCTGCTGGCCCCACCGCAGGGGCTCCCTGAGACTGCAATTGAGACTGGGTGTGGTGGCTTGCACATGTAAACCCTGCATTTGGGAGCTGTAAACAGGACAATCACTACAGTAAGACCCTGTCCTAACATACAAAAAAACTCCACAAAAACAAAAACAAAAAACCCAAAAATCAAAAAAAGTGGATTCCAATTAAAAAGCACTTAATATAAAGATTCTGATTTACCAGCTCACTCCCATTTCTCTTTGAAGTCTAAAGGAAAATTAAGTCAGCTCCCTCCTCACCCAGAGAAATATTCTTTTAAGAGTATTATAATCGATAATTTTTCTACCTCCCCTAAAAATCACAGTTTTCTGCTATGCCTGCCTATATAGTACTTTCTCAAATCCCTAGCCCATAAAAGCGTTCCAACTTCTGTGGCACCAAAGAGGAACTAAATAAACTTCATATTAATTTACAAATAAGGGTACATGATTTCTACATGCTTAACCCACAAAAACGGGTCCGTGAAAATGAAATCCTAACAGGCCCATTTTAAGACATTCACCTAAACTCCTTAAGGGGCTGTATCTGTTCTCTGGCTTCAATCTGTGTTCCTCACCTTCAGGGACACTATTGCAAAAGCAAATACACTCACAAAGTTTAAAAGAGAAATATGAGGGCGGGCCAGATAGCTCAGTGGATTAAAATTCCTGTTTAGGCAGATGCAGGGACTGGGGATCGATCCCCTGCATGCCCTGCCGGCCCCACCCTGCCACCGGGGTACACTGAGCCAGAGATTGGGACTGAGCATGGTGGCATGCACCTGTAATCCCACCACTTGGAAGGCTGAAAAACAGGAGGATCACTAGGAGTCTGATCTGCGTAGTGAGACCCTGTAGACCCTGTACTAAATACATTAAAAATAATAACAATAATAAAAGAAAAGAAAAATAAAAGAAATATGTAAAGTGATCATTTTACTTTTCCCTGTGTAAGGTCAGGGGCAGATGAAAGGTTTTTGATTTCTCAAACTACAGAAACAGAGGGCTAGAAAATTCTTCAAAGTTTCCCTAGGTGCAGGCAACCTTGGCTGTGTATTAGGTTCACCTAAATTAATTAAAAATGCAGCTGTCTCAGCTTCCCCTCCCCCAAGCTATGGACTCCTAATACTGACAATTAGGACTCCATGATTAGTAGTTCCTTTGTATTCTTTTTTCTTACTCGATTTGATTTTTACCAGTACACATTTGCAACGCATAATGATTACATTCTTCAGAGTTGGTACACATTCTTAATTTTTTTCTCATTCCCTTGCTTTCCCCTCCCCCAACAGTATTTTTAAGTGCCCCAAATGATTTCTGTGTAGTCATTTTGGCAACAGTACTGTATTGAGATCAGCATTTGGAAACCCCTGAGAAGACAGATGTGAAATATATATCCTTGATTATAGAGAAGGCATTATAGCTCTTTTTTCCAAATGAGCATATGGGTCTTATCTAATTCTGTACACAAAAAGTGAACAACCAGGAAACGAAAATAAAACCAAGAAGAT
>NW_004524639.1:4343498-4344942 GCF_000260255.1 Octodon degus
TTGGACTCATAGTGATCATCCTGTCTCAGCCTCCCCAGCCCTGGGATTACAAGTGTGCACCACCATGCTGGGTTCCAGGGCCAGCGTGGCATGCCATATTGGGGCTCAACTCAGGGCCTTGTGCTTGTCAGGCAGGCACTTAAGACTGCTGAGCTATCTCCTCAGCCCTATAACAGAGTTTTGAGGTTAAGAGCCAACTAAAATCTCATTAGCAGTACACAATGGGTTCAAGGAGGCACAGTGGTGTCAAGATATACAACAATAGCACTCTGAGGGGCTGAGGCAGAAAGACCCAAAGTTTGAGCACAGCCTGAGCACTTTAACATCTTACTGAGACTAGTTCTCAAAAAATTATTTTTTAAAACTGGCTGGGAGTTGTTGCATACGTCCTGCTTTATCTTGGTCTTAACCACCCAGCAGAAAAGTATAAAAACGAAGTATAAGAAGTAAAGCCATGCTGTTATGTTTAGCTGTAGGGGACTCAGGTCAACAATTTCTGACACTGCCACTGAAGCGGAAGACCCAATACTATTATGGGCTACTGGACTCTTTTAGAATATTTTGCTGAGTTTACACACCTTTAATATTTAAATGATGGAACTTAACAAAAAAAGGGGATACAGATGACAATGTCCATTTAGTATCTGTGTATTCAAAGTGGTTAGGATAGATATATAGTTACATTCTCTTAATGAATAGAGGAATTTGTTCTAATAGTGTTTGTAAATAGGATATCATGTCCGCATCTTGTACAGCAATTAACCACTAGGAAGAATGTATGCAATGTGTTAATTATTGAAACTGTCCTACCAATTTGCTTTGAAACTATCTTTTGTATCTAAATAAAATTATAGGAAAAAAAAGAAATGATGCCAAAAAAAAAAAAAATGGCTGGGAATGAGACTCAGTGGGAAAGGTCTGGGTTCAATCCCACTACTGAAGAAAAGAAAAACAAATAAAATGGTAGAATGAATATGAATTAGGAATTCCTATTAGGAAAAGTGGCCAGGGGTCCAGGGATATAGCTCAGCAGCATAAGTGCCTACATGGCAAGCACAAGCAAGGTCCAAAGTTCAATCCCCAATACCATAAAAAGAAAAAAAAATAATAATAAGTGGCCAAAGGGAACAAGAAAATTGTAGGTAAAACTAGAATTAGACTTGGGGTTGTAGCAGAATGAAGATCTGCAAAGCTAAAGGCGTGGAAATCACAGGTAAAGAATGTTTCTTTGAATCTGACCTAGCTAAGTAATATGTCCAGTCTGGGACCAAAAATAAAAACATATTAAGCAGTATGATTAAAAATTATGGCTAGGGCCAGCCAAATAGCTCAGTCGATTAAAGCGCCTGCAAGCAGGTGCAGGGGTCCCCGCCCCCAGGGCACGCTGAGACCACAATTGAGACTGGGTGTGGTGGCGCGCACCTGTAATCCCAGCTCTTGGGAG
>NW_004524639.1:4345467-4382744 GCF_000260255.1 Octodon degus
TAAAGCAAGACTTATGTAATAAGAGTTGTAGCTTTTGGGTCTGATAAGGTCAGTCAATTAATGTGCTTTCTCTATCAGAGAAAACTGTAACCTAGAAAGGGTTATATACTGTTCAATTATGTAACACAATTAACTAGTAGCAAACTAGTTTAATTAGTAGTAAGGTCTATATTTCCTGACTCTTATTACATGTTTAACATTCACTCACTACAGCTTGAGTGAGTGAGATTATTTGTAAACTTAAACTATTTATTTGTAAACTTAAACTATGCTCGTTTTGCTATAAAACAAAAATTATTTCCATCACAGACCTATGACATACTGTCTAATGTTTATTTGGTAACATCTCAACATTTAAGTTGAAAAATTTGAAACAGTTTAAATCAGACTTTCTCATTCTCCCAGTGATAGATTTCTTTTATTTTTAAAAACTGATTGGTAAAACTCCAAATGTTTTTCCTGTTGAAGAACATATATTTCAGAATAATTAAATCTAGGTAACTGACATATTTGTTACCTCACATAATCATCAAACACATAACTTCTATTCACTTAGAATTTTTTCTTTTTTCTTTTTTGGTGGGACCAGGGATTGAACTCAGGCCCTTGAGCTTGCCAGGGAAGCACTTATTCCACTGAGCCATCTCCCTGGCTCCCCCCCAAACTCATATTGAGACTTTTTTCTTGGTGGAACTGGGGATTGAACTTTGTAGTTGCGAGGCAAGCGCTTATTGTACTGAGCCATTTCCCTGGCCCCTCACTTAGAAGGTTTTAAGACTAAAATATGTTGTTGGTAACTCTATTTATTTATTTATTTTTTTTGGCGGAATCAGGGATTGAACTCAGGCCCCTGCACTTGCCAGGCAAGCGCTTATTCCACTGAACCATCTCCCTGGCTCCTATTGTTGGCAACTGTAGTCATCATATGATACAATAGAGATCTTGAAATTGTTCCTGCAGTTTAACTAAAATTTTGTATCTTTGCCCAATCATTTGTCAAAACACGGAAGAACCTGGAGGACACTGTGTCAAGTGAAACAAGCTAAAGACAGGAGCACAAGTACTGTATGCTGTTGTTCATATGTGGAATCAAAAAAAGTTGATCTCCTAGAACTGGAGAGTAGAACAGTGGTTACCAAGGGCTGAGGTACTTAGTGGTGTCCCAGTGTGGAGTGTGGCATGAATGTAAGGGAGATGTTGGCCTAAATAATATAATTTCAGATAATTTTTGAATCAATATGAAATTGACTGATCCCTGTACCACCACATATTTCACATCAAAATCTTAAAGATTTTCTGTATATCATCTTGACTCTTTGTCAAGGTTACTATATGTAGTCCATTTTTCCCAAGTCAGTAATGTGCTGTAACTGGCCAGGCTGTTCAGGATGGGAGGCACAATTGCAATGGAATCCAACATGAGGAAGCCAACTGTTCCAATTCCAACACTGTCAGAAAGTTTTAGATTTCAGTAACCTTTAATACTAATATTTTCAGTTTTATTCATTAAAAAAATCAATAAATTTTTCTAAGAATAAAAATAACATTTAACACCAGTTGTTACTTTTGTGATAGGCTTTATGTAGACTAGAATTGTTCAAGCAAACATGAATACTCATACTCTTAATAATAAGAATAAAACAAATTCCTCATAATTTTTTAAAATTCTACAAGAATGTGATGATAACAGAGTATCTCTCTACTTTTCACAACCTCATATTCATATAATAAATATGTGATACAATTATATGAAATCCTTAAGAGACCTCCATGATCTATATCTCTGGAGCAAAATACAGTATGTTGCATATGACAGAATAATAATGAATATAAAAACTAAGCATGTCTGTATATGTTTCAAATTAGACATGACGTACATGGCCTGAGAGCAGATATTCCATTAGGTGGTCATTTGTGTAAATTCATAATTCCATGTTTGGAAGTGCTCAAAATATGTAACTAATAGTATAAAAGAAAATACTTTTTTTTTTTTTTCGAACCAGGGATTGAACTCAGGCCCTTGCGCTTGCCAGGGAAGCACTTATTCTACTCAGCTATCTCCCTGGCCTAGTATAAAAGAAAATGTTTTATTTATTTATTTTTTTTCAAAGTTTTATTGATAAACAGATAGCAATGAGACAGTTTCAAATCAAATCGGAAGTACAGTTTCAACAAATAATACACTGCATATATTCTTCTTAGTGGTTAATTGCTGTACAAGATGCGGACTTGTTTTTAGTTTACTTATTTTTATAATGTACTCACATTTTTGTCTCTCTCAAAGGTTAATATAACTTGCCATTGTAGCATAAAGTAGCAGTCAAACTGTCACATTTTACATGTGTGTAATGAGATGAACGAAATGTAGTCAGCAATGCAGCTGTAACAACCATGGGTTTGCATGTGGTCATCAGAGACCATGCCAATAACACACACTTGGGACCCTTTCATTAGCCACTCACCAGAAAGGCCATTCTGAGATGAATGAGGCCAGCGCGACAACCCTTTACCTTAATGGCAAAACATGAAGTCAAAGGTTTCACAGTGTTGTTTGGTACTCTGAAGGCAACCATTTAAACTTTCAGCAATATTGTACATAGCAATAAGAAAAATGTGTTCATAAAGCAGAAAGAAGATTAAATTTATAAGTACTTATTCATCTCCCTTTATTTTATTATTCCTATTTTTAAATGCATCTCATTAGGAAGAATACTAAGACTGCAAATATTTTAGTAAAGGGTAACTTCATTACATTTATTACAAAAGATTTTGACATAGCTGCAAGAATAGCACAGCAGTTTGAGGAGTTTCTCTTGATTAGTAATTTTGAGTCTACTTCATCTTAAGAACAAAAGAATAATTGATAATGTTCCTTCATCATAATTCCTCCTCCTCAAGGGATAAGAGTGTCCTGTGCCTCTTAACTTCCATTTTCTCTTTACAGTGAAGCAAGGAGGACACATTCTGCGATGTGAAGAACACAGTTCTTTGCATATGTTTGTAAGATGCTTCAGTTCATACTGAGGTAAAGAAGAACGAGACATTTCTTTGATTCTATTGTCACTTTACTGTACACCACATTTTTCTAAAGAGATATCATGCAGCATGGAGAATAAATTTAACCACACTTTCACAGTGTTAGAAATCCTCAGGCGGGAAACAATTTCATAATATGCAGCATTTTTATTAGCTATATTTCCTGGGTATGAAGGTCGTTACATTCCTGTTATTTTAAGTGAGAGTTGAAATGGCAGATTATGTTGTTCAACCAGATAAAGCACCCCTGGATCTAAGACCATTTAAGTAAAAGGAAATAACTAAGTTTGGACTAACTATAAGATCTTATTATGTTTTCTTAAAACCTTTTAATTAGATGCTTAAACAATCCTGCAGAGGATCACATGCTTCTCTCAATAAACCAAAAGGTAAAGTTATTATCATAATACATGCTGGATGTACTTCCATTGCATCGTTGAGCTCATTTCTCTCTGTCGTTTCAGCTATTCCATAAGAAAAAGGCTGTCTGGCTCCTTTAAGTATCGAGGAGGAAGAGAGAACAGAGAGGTCAGGCAAAATTGGCTTCATTTTGCCTAGCCTGGAAATTATAAGAAATCAGCAATTAAACATTAGCTTCCCCATCTGTGTAATGAGGGAGAGCAGTAGACTGGATGATCTTTAAATTCTTTGCTGTTCTGAAGCTGTATGAATCTGAGCAATTTCAGAAGCCAGCCCCCTTGGACTGCCCCCTTTTTCACTTGCAGTCACCAACACCAGTTTTGAACCATAAGCTAGAGGATGAACTCATACCTACCACACAACCAGTTCTATCACAGCACACAGTGGCCGAGGTGAAAAGTATATCCAGTCCTGTTTTGCCAGTACAAAAATCAAAATCGCTAGTAAATTGCATTCAAGACACAACTCTGAAGTTGTGAAGTGAGCCCAGAAAACCAGGACCGACACAGAGTGGTAAAGTGAGTCAGTCTCCAGACACTTTGGGTCTCCTCACTCTGGCCACATCCTATTATGCAAGACAGATGGTCCCTAAGGGAGTAGAGCAGAGCTAGGAGCAGAACAGGTACAAGACTGAAGGTCCTATTAGTCTTCCTCTAATTGTGAAATATGCTCATCCAGAAAGTATTCAGAAGGTAACATAGTTACACTCAACCATGAGCACAGCTTAAAGAGTCAACAAAACAAAGTGCCCATAGGGAAAATTCCAGGAGTATTTTTGTATATCTCAAGCCCAAAACTTCAGGAGGTAATAGCCTCAGTACACAAATTTAAATGCAATGCTCCACCAGGGAATGACTCTATTTCCTTATCTTTGGGCTTTTGACTGGAGCCATTTTCTCAATCTACAATATCCTGCTTTTCTTTCTCCATTTCAGTATATCCCTTCAGCCTTTAAACTGATAAAAAAAAAACAAACACACAAACCATCTTCCCAATCCCCTAGGGATTCATTGCTTCATCCTCGGACTCCCATTACCCTTTACCTAAGCCCAGTACAGTACACATTTTACTAAGCTCACACTACCTTTCATTGCCATAATGGTCCTGTTTTCAATAGTAACTTCATTAAGAAGAATGCTGGGTACCAGGGACACTCACAGTGCCCTTTACAGTATTTTATACACTATAACCTGCCATGGCTTGCAGGGTGTTTACCTGGGAACTTGCTACAGAAAATTTCTTTGGCCCAGGGGTATCCTTTAATTTGCAATTTGATTTTTGACTTTTCCTACAGGGGACATTACATTCAATAAGTGAAAGGATATTAGAATGGGTATGAAATTTTGCACTAATCCATATTCTCATATGTGATTAACATAATAAAAGTTTTCCAAAAGTTTGAGTTTCTTATTTCAATGGGAGAGTTGATTAGGTTGCAAAACAGCAGTTCTTGAGATAATATGAAGCTGTACACACAAAGAAGAACTGGTAGCAAAAAACAATTTGAAAAAAGAACTGGTAGGAACCACACACACAAGGACGCATATCAGGCGTATCTGCCGATCAGCTACTGAAAGCACAGCTGCTAACTCGTGACTACGGCATGCCCTGGAGTTGTCTTGGAGTTTATAGTCAAGATCAGTAGCCTCCAAAGGCCACAAGACGCAGTATCACTTTTGCACACCCCTTTTAATTTAATTGAGCTAGACACACACATAGAAACGTACGATTCAACCAGGGTCAGGTTTAACCATGAAAAATAATGTTAAAATTACAGGAACTATTACTGAGTAGGCAGGATAAATATATATATATATATATATATATATATATATATATATGTGTGTGTGTGTGTGTGTGTGTGTGTGTGTGTAGAGAGAGAGAGAGAGAGAGAGAGAGAGAGAGAGAGAGAGAGAAAGAGAGAGAGAGAGAGCGCCTGGATTGATAATAAGCCCTAACTATAAAATATTCATTTGGAAAGGGGAACAAGGCCATACAATGAAAGGGAGACAAGATTCTGTTAACATACAAATGATAAAACAGGTATCCTAATTTATTCAGGCCATTATTTAATCAAACCCACACAGGGCACTTTAAAGTGATGGACAGTAAGAGCCTCATTTATGTTATCCCTGGAAGAGGTAAAACAAAAGGATGTCATTCTAGTACTTTCAGAAATAGGCACCTTTGGTTAGAATCTAAGTCAGTGACTGTTAGAGCAAATATCGAACTATCATGGGTAATGTTACGGTGAATCTTTAGCACACTTATTAAAATGCATTGGATTAAAACAAAATTGATTTCCTCACTGCCTATCTTCCTTTTAGATGCAGAACTCCAATTAAAATCAATAGGTTTGAAGCTTGTAAGCACAGCACTAAATTATTAACACCATGAGTTCTTTTAGAAAATTAACACTGATTGAAAAAGTGGAATTTTACATAGACTTACCTTTTCATTCTTAATGAGAAAGTGGCTATAGAATAATTTTCCTCCAACATTTTCCTCTTTAATCAAATCTATACTCTGAATGAATTTAATCAAAGAGTGTTTGCAAGGAGTTACCCAATAGAATCTCAGGACTCCAGAAAATTATCTCTCGGGTCCTGCAGGCTTTAACATCCTGTGATCACAAGAAAATGATACTGGTAACATGATGGTGTCAACAGCAAATGATTTTCATCTTGGCAAGCACTAAAAATGATGCTGAGAGAGATTGTGCTGAAAGCATGCTCTCTAATACATTCAACAATCTGTTTTATATTTCCGCAAAGTGAAAAACATCATCAGAGTGTATGTTGACGTATACATATGTGTGTACGGCCATGAAAATGCTTATTGTTATCTTATAACCTCTGAAAAAAGATTTGCAGCACATCAGTAAATAAAAACGCACTCAGAAAATAAGTGATATGGTGCTTGTGTTTATGTAAAGCAGTTATGCCTGAACACCGGAGCTGAGAAGAATTGCTACAAATGAGCAGAAACATTAGCGCTGCGCTGCGAATACGATGCTGGCAACTTGCATGAAAAGGCAGCTTACATCAACAAGAGGGAGGTTGGCTGAATTTCTGCATCCTTAATGATGATTTTATTATTCTTCTTTCCTTTGCATAAGGAATGCCATTCATTTTTAAAGCTCCATGTACGATAATATTTATATTTTCCTGAAGAATTGTGACTTAGAAAAATTCGACTTTTATTGTAAATTAATTTCTTCTGAAAGTTCTCCAAAATGTTTTGAACAGAAATTTTACAAACTTGTCTCCAGCCCACCCCCTATTGCATTGTTCTCCTACTCAAAAGCATTACGTACGAATAGCCTAATCTCCCTCCCCCCAGGTACAGGTCCATCAGTTTTTACACCCACTGATCTATGCCCACATTGCTGCAATCTGTACATATGACCAAAGTGCAATTTAAACATCTGTCAAATTAAATGTCCAAATAAAGGAAGAAATGCTCCTGAGTTATGAGGTATTTGCTGTAAGAGTTAAATCTTTAATTTTAACAAATATTATAACCAAAGCAATTTTCACGTTTTCTAGACAGACATGACAAATATATACCAATATAAATACAAACTATTTTGCTGGTTGAAATTTATACTCCCTGTCTATTTTGCAATCAACTTGCCAAAGTAGTAATTCTTCAATTAGGATAATCAAATTCTAGTAGCACATTTGCATACATATATGAAACCTGATTTTTTCCTTCAAAAAAAAATCTATAAAGTTTATTTAGAACATTTAAGGAGCAGGATGGGATGGTTTTAGAACTGGATGTAACACTTATAAAATACTTATCTTTTTGGATTTTTTAATAAGTGATTTCTAGCTGGGTTGGGAGGTGAAGTGGGCAATGACAAATAAATAACCTCAGGATGGAGACAATGACAAAGTTCCTTAATTAGTTCCTGACTTGCTGTCACCAAAACAAGCTTGAGGAGTAAGTCAAAGTAATTAAAATGCTTTGAGCAGTGCCTTCCCAAAAAGACCTGCGATCTACAACTTGAGCTGACTTGTGCCCTATCGTTTTCTGTCCCAACCAGAGAGAAAGTACCCTTCACTCAAACATTCCCTGCAGACCACCCCAAAAGGACTTAAAAAGCATTTTGAAAACTACAACTATAGAACTTCCTTTTTCATTTCTTGCCTTGACTAATTTCTTGCCCTCCTTCTCTTTCCCTTCTTCATACCCAGCCTTGAAGCCAGCTCAGCTCCACAGCAGTGCCCTGTCCTGACAGTCGCTGCACTCTGGCTTGCCCCATCTTTCCTCAGAATTTCTGGTCCAGCTGCTAGGGAGGCACTGACAGCTTTCAGCAGATGAGTGATAAAATAAATGCTGCGTTTCAGGTAACTCCATCATGTCTTCGCACAGCCCCGAGTCTACTTAGTGACAAAGGCCAGAATGGCATGATAAAATAAGGCATGATTTCTGACACGTTCTGGGGAACAGCCGCTGATAAAACTTCATGATTAACTAAACACGGAGAGAAGGGAAATCAGAAGCAAGGTATAAATAATGCCTGCTGCTTGGTTCTTCTGCTGATAATTTTGTCATTTACCAATACATGTTTTATGGCTGCTGGCACCTCCCCCACTAAATCAAGTAGTTAAGTGGCATTTGATAGAGCCTGATTATTCTGCATGCTATGATCTAATAATTTTAATGCATTTTTTGATTAAGTATTATTCTTCTTGCTGCTGACGGGGTACCTGAGATGTTAATTGTAGGATGAAGACACTTATTCAGTACAAGGAGGAAACAAATGTGATTATATCTGACACTTAGTACTCACTATTCATTTCCCTCCTCTAATAGATATGGCTGTTTAATTTGAAATACTGATAAAAGCAATTAATGTTCGCTCTTTCCCTTCTGGAAATTCCTTTGCGAAACATATCCACTTTTCTTTCTCTAGAAACTAAGAAAAATATTAAAACGCAACCAGACGAAAACACATGCACAGTGTGCATCATTCATCAGCATTACCAATTCAATTTTTATCTAATTCAGTGGTTAAAATTTATCTTTAGAAAACAACCAAAAATATCTCTATACATTTATTACAATCAGGGTTCTTTCCTTGATTTTATTACTAGAATAATAGGACCAGTATGCAGATTCATTGCTCCATGAAAGAGAAAAACTTCTATTTTCATAATATGTCCCAATCTCAGTGAAATTACTAAAACTGTCTTTTGGATTGGCAAATCTCAGTGGAGAGTAAGGTCTTAGGGTACTAGTTCGCAAACTTCTCAGTAAAGTGCCAGAAAATAAATATTCTATGATTTGTGAATTGAATAGAGTCTGCAGACTCTGAATGGCACGTATTCTTCTTTTAGAACCATTAATCTAAAAAGTGAAACACACATGTGTGTGCACACACACGCATGCACACAAGTACAAACGTACACACGCATTCTGACAGGTCACATACAAACAGTCATCAAGCAGAACTGAGTCCTTGTTTTGCCTTGCTAACTGCTGCCGCAAGGAATCCACTGTATGAAATAAATGATCTGCTCTCTAATGCACCTCAAACGGGTCTTAGTTATATCACCTTATTAGGAGAGTTAGAAAAGAACAACTCACATCATTTTCCTGGTTTTATGGTTCACATGAAGAAGCTCGATTGGAAAAGATGCATTAGAGTAATAAAGCTCCAAAAACAGTACTAAACAGGGTGGTGGAGACTGTTACTTTCAAAAGTATAAGCATTCAAATTTATTTCAAGGGATAATAAAAAAAAGCCAAAACTTCACAAACTTGCCTCTTGTCTGAAGCATAAGGCACACACTATAGTCTTAATACATCTTAGTAGAAAATTATGCATAGTCAATAAGTAATAGCACATTTATTGCTTCATCTAATTAAAAATTTGTGTGGAACAGGCACTCAACCCCTTTGATATACAAATAGTTATGTATGTCTTACTTTTGCAAATAATAACCAAGTCCTAATTCTTTACTACGAGCTCCAAAGCATTTTACAGACCACCTATGCAATCCCCTCACTTTACATTACAAGAAATATTTGCAGGCATTATTTCACAGTACAGAGGGACAGAATACAGTGTATTCTTCATCTTAGTTCCCAGGGAGCAATGACTTAGAACTCTGTCATAGGGGATTAAATACTTAAGCTTTGGGAACATTTGGGCATATTAAATAAGGATATTCTTTCACAACGAGCATATCACTTTTTTTCAGTTAAAAGAGTCGTTTTAAAAAGCCTAAAACTGTGCCTTATGTCTCAATCAGGATCGCCCTTTACACCATAATTTCATGACACACTGCTGTCAAAAACTATACACAGAGTAATCCAATTAAAATGCTTCTCGTTACGCAGACTGGCCCAGAACCCAGGCATGTAGATGGACAACCAGAGAGAGTCATCTCTATCCTACAAGTTAAAGAGGGCTGCAGCCCCCAGAAGAAATCGGTGGTTTTGTTCTGTTTTCCTTTTTTTCCCTCAAAGTAAGCAGGCATATATATCTTTTAACGCCTGAAAATTTAAAATCAGTAAAGCAAACAACACAGTATTTAGTATCTGTAAGTTTTCTTAGAAAAAGTAATTGGACTACGAGCACTTAGAACTCTTAGCCAAAACATAAATCAAACAGTGCTAAAAACTCATTAGATAAACCTATTTTAAAGTAAACCTGAGATCTATTTGCTCCTGAAATGCTCCGAAGAACTATTTTCCTCAAGGGAGACCTTTAATGCCAGAGCCTACTGGAAAATAACAATGAAGTTAGATCTAGTCATTTGAAAGTTAATCTCCTGTTTTGCCTTCCCTCCCCACAAAACAGCAGTTCCAATTAGCCAAATAAAATCCAAAGCATATTCTGGCATTTTCCTTGTTAATAAAAAGTACTCCGTCAGCTACAGAGGGGAAGAAAAGGCCACCCAAAATGACTTCAGTTGTCTAGAAACAATTTGTTGAATCAAATACACATAGCACCAAACCTGCATATCTTAAATAAAAAAGCAGCTGAAATAACCATCCCCTCTTCCCTGATTGTTCACAGGCTTTTTCCCAACCAAAAAGATTCTTTACATTTTCTTGCCATAACAAATTAATTATGCAAATGTAACTTTCATCACAGAAGTCAAAAGCAACAACAAAGAAATGAATTACTATTACCTCCCCAATTTCTTTTTCTGTTACCTTTTTCTCCTCTCTGCAGAAAGTAGAGAAATTTCCCATTCTAAAAAAATACAGAATTCTTAATCTTTAAAGCAAAAGACTACTTTTCCTTTCGTTGGAATTACTGTCTTTCTGTTCTTCCAGAGTCCAATACCTTTTCCCTCACCTACATTTTCTGTTTGCTCAGAGGCAGCAGTAATCCTGTGGTACCAGGAAATTCTACCTTCCCTAAGCAGGGTTTACATCGCAGCCTCCAAAAACGATGCCTGAACCTCAGCAGATAGAAGATCCATAGCAACAGCGGTAATAGTTTCTTTTTTTTTTTTTCCCACTTGCTATTACCAGAAATCACAGTCCAAAAAGACGACCATGGAGGTGTCACTTATGCTAAAACCTCAAAATTGATTCATTATTTAACTAGTTGAGTCCCACCTTTTCATTGTATGTGCCCTTTGGGAAGCATGTAACAGAATAAAAAAGATCTTTCAGTGACAGGCACCATTTTTCATAGAGATAAATAGTTCAAAAGAAAAAAAGCAGCTCTCTGGATACAAGATTTTGTTTGTCAGTGAAACAAGCTCTGATGCCTGGCCCCTTCCATTCCCTATCACCTCAGAATCTATAGTTTGAAGTACCTATTACAAATTGAGCTGCAACATAATAGTTTAGACAACGATGACAAGTTTCAGTTAACTAGAAGTCATTTATATCCTGTCCAATATCACTGATTTTACTAACAGGTAAACAGATTTATATTTACCAATGGCAGTTCTTTTGTTAGTGATTGTATGAGACTGTTGCAGGAGAGAAATTAGGCAGAGAATCGGAAATTGTGATAAATGTAAACCTATGCAATGTTCAGTTCAATTCTAAATCACTAAAACTGCTTAACACTAGTATTGAATTTCATTAAAAGTCATTTCCCATGATCTGCTCTCTGTATGGAATAGACTACCAAGTTCAATTTCTTTAAGAATAACAGGAGTTTAAATATCAAAGGCAGAAAGAAGTAGCCAGGATAAAAGTGCAACATGTGTTACAATGAATGTGCAATGTGTAAAAAACTCTGATAACCTTAATTAAGCTGTAGTTATAGGGATATATACACGTTTGCCTTAAATATTTAAAATGAGGTGAAGAATTTGACATATTTATTCTATTTTTTCATGCAATGAAAATATTTAGCAGCCCCATGAGTATCAGCTTTACTGAATATATAATTTCACAGCAAAATTACTGACTTCCTTTTTATATGAAGACCTGCTTAAATAACAATAGAAAGTTATGTTTTTTCTGCTTCTGCAACTTAGTGAACATCCACTGCTTTATTCATTTTTATTTTGACAATACATATTTTTTCTTTTTGAGAACAGTTTTGCCTACAACTGGTACAGCTGCAAATGTGGAGCCAGAGTTTTGGGAAAAGATAAGTGTTTTCAGATGTAAAATAAACTTCTGGTGAAGCACAACACAGCACCCATACCAACATTCGTCCACCTATCCATCTATACATCCTTTTGAACAGCAAAAACTTAATCTACCACTTATATGAGTTAGAATACACGAAAAGAGAACACTACCAGGAAAGTGTGAGGTATAAGGTAAACACATACGACTTTTCACATTTAAATTTTGCTATCTAAAGGTGGGGGAAGTCAACTAGTAAGTTGTTCCAATAATAATTAAACATGGTTTAAAATAATTCTAAGAGGACATTTCAGTACATGCTCTTGATCTTCATTGATGGCAAGTGTTTAATCCTCAGGCATGGATTCATTTTTGGTGGTTATGTTCATTTCAGAAATTAAAAACTGATCTAGGTACAAGGCTGGGGAATCAGGTGGGTAATCAGTTTCACACACATTGTTTGGTGTTGGCAAACTCATTAAATATTTGCATCTCCTATTTTCATTTCTAATCCTTTGTTTGAACTAAACTAAGTTTTCCCACAAGGTACCAGCTGGCAAATACTAATATATTAATCTAACAGGTATAGGGAATATTTTAGAAAGCAGAGAGGCCATTTACGCGGCAGCTGGATATTTCTTTAATGATTCAGAATTAACTTTCTCTCCTGTCCACGAATTTACATAAGGAACCCAAAGTTCCCTTTGGAATGTCATAATTGTGAATATAGGTTTTATATATAATAGTAGCCAAAATGCACTTATTCCAGTTTGCTTGATTTGGGGGATGTGGGTAGTGGATGTGTGATGGAGGACAATAACAGGGGGAAGAGACTTTGAATACTAAGAAAAACTCAGTAAGATGTGAAGATTGAAAAAGTTTAGAAAATCTCTAACTTGGGGAAATGCTGTCACTTATTAGCATTTCTGACACTGACATTTTACTTATTTTAGTCAAGCTGCATTTTTGTCACTGTATACATAAATAGAATTCATGTTCTTAGTAGGCATTTACATTTGGAGATAAAAAGCATTTACTAAGTTGTGTACTACAGAAAACACTTAACCAAACTAAACACAATATCAGAATTTTAAACAAAGTCTGTCATCTAAGAGTTGTCTTTTTTTGTTTTTTCTTTTGTGGAACTGGGGATTGAACTCATGCCCTTGCGCTTGCCAGGGAAGCGCTTATTCCACTGAGCCATCTCCCCAGCCCCAGTCATCTAAGAGTTTTATCCAAATATATGTAACAATATTAAAATATTAAACCAATAAATAAAAACTGAAGTAGTTCACTATACACATTGGCCAATGACAAATACATAATAAAAAGAATAGGCATTTGTTGTCTAAATTGCAAATATATCTCAATCAAGGTAGACAGAAGCCATGGGTGAAAGATTTGAAAACTGTAAAATTTGAAATTAAGTGGAATTCAGCTTCTTCGATGGATAATTGGAAATCTTATTATTTCCATCTCTCACAATTTCATCTACTACCTATACCCACAAAGGACTCAGTTTTCCTCTACTCTCCTGAACAAACACAATCCTAATTGCTTCTTTTTGAGCGTGTAGCTAGCTCTTCAAATTCAACATTTTTGAAACTGAACTTCTATCTGACTCTTTACCCTCCCTTCCCATATCTCCTTTCTCATATTCAATTAGTCCTCAAGGTCTGCTTAAGTCTTCTCTGAGAGGTGCTCAAATTGGTCTTCAAACCAGACAAGCAGCTTGCAAACCGTTAGGTGTTCACACTCCCAGGCTCTACCTCAGACTTGTACAATTAGATACTCTGGGGATAGGGTCTGCATTTCCACAAGAGCTCCAGGTGGCTCTTACCCAGGTTCAAATTTGACCAGCACTACCCTGGATCAAATGTTACCAGCTAAAACCTCTATCTAACCTTTGTCTATCTCCAACCCAGTCCGAGTTTTTCTAGCCTTCTAAAATCTTCCAAAACAAACAAACAAACAAACAGCATTGTTTCTGTCATTCCACTATCTTGCTGAAAAACTCACTACCAACTGAACACAGAATTAATGTCTCTCTCTAGCAAATTCACTCTCTTCCGCAGCCTGGTCAAATCATAGCTCCTGCCAATAGGCACTAACCGCAAACTTGTCAAATAGAAAGAACCTGCAGTGTGCCTTCTGTCTTTTTTCTCCTGTTTGTCTTCCCCCCTTTTTCAATGAACTGTTGATGGCCACCCTACCTAGAAGCAAGGGTGTGCATTGACAAACACAAGGCCCTCGCATCAAGGAAGTTTATAATTGGTAGCTTCCTCGGAAGTCCAACTTTCCTGTGATATTTCCGTAGCAGTCTACATCATTCTTGCTCCACACTAAGATTTCTAAACATGGGTCTAGTAACTTTAGTTGTAGAATAAGCATTAGTGAGTTCAAAGATTGTAGTATAAATTTTGTTTTCTAAAAGATAGGCATCAAATCTTATGCCCTACTCAAAATCTTCTAAACTTTGATAAGAATTTTTTAGGCTAAAATTTGCTCAGTTGCAAAAGCTACAACTCTTGTTGCACAGGTCCTGCTTTACCTTGGTCTTAACCATCCAGCAGAAAAGGATAAAAACGAAATATAAGAAGTAAAGCCATGCTGTTATGTTGAGCTATAGGGGACTCAGGTCAACAATTTATGATATTGCCAGTGAAGCGGAAGACTCAATATTATTATGGATTACTGGACTCTTTTAGAATATTTTGCTGAGTTTACACACCTATAATATTCAATAACGGAACTTAACAAAAAGAAAAAGGGGATACAGATGATGTCCATTTTGTATCTGTGTATTCCAAATGGTTAGGACATATATATAGTTGCATTCTCTTAATGAATAGAGTGATTTGTTCTAATGGTGTTTGTAAATAGGATATCATGTCCGCATCTTGTACAGCAATTAAGCACTAGGAAGAATGTATGCAATGTGTTAATTATTGAAACTGTCCTATCAATTTGCTTTGAAACTGTCTCATTGCTATTTGTTTCTCAATAAAATTATAGAAAAAAATCGCTCAGTTGTTTCATGAAGGCTTAGTAGCAAAAGCATTAAATGTCTTCCAACTTGGGATAGCCCAACATACAATCATTTACCAACAAGCACATATGAAGGTTTGGAGCTAAATTCAAATAAAAGAGTTCAACTAAACCGGTGTGGCAGTGCACCCCTGTAATTCCAGGACTTGGGAGGTTCAATCAAGAGGATCACTGCGAGTTGGAGAGCAGCCTATGGGCTACAAAAAGTGAGCACACAGCCAGCCCAAACTGCACAGTAAGACCCTGTCTCAAAAATAAAATAAAAATAAGATTTAAACTAAAACTAGGGAAGCAAACAGAACCCTACCTAATAAATTTGCTCAGTATGCTTGCCATAGAGTCAATAGCATTGGAAAGCATTCATTTGAAATATACTTCCTTTCCTAAGGCTGCCTGCCACACTGACTAGGATCTCTTTAACTACAAGAGGTCAAAGTTCTATTTTCTAGCACTGTACTTAGTAGCATGTGTGCATGCTCTCCTGATTGTTTTCCTTTGTGCTATGGTTAAAGTTAAGGCAGGTAGCAGGAAATTGAGAACAGGGAGTCTAGAAACTTTCCCAGCTCTAGTGGGCAGCAATAATGAGACCGAGGCTTTGTAAAGAACTTGAACTTCTCCTTCTCCTTCTCCTTCTCCTTCTCCTTCTCCTTCTCCTTCTCCTTCTCCTTCTCCTTCTCCTCCTTTTTTTTTTTTTTTTTGTATTTAGGACAGGGTCTACAGGGTCTCACTGCATAGATCGGACTCATAGTATTCCTCCTGTATTCAGCCTCCCAAACGTTGCACGCTACCATGTCCAGTCTCTATCACTTTCTCAGCACGCCCTGGGGGCGGGGCAGGCACTAAATGCCCTGGATTCCACCTAAGCAAGCGCTTTAATCTGCTGAGTTATCTGGCCAGCCTGGGAAGAACTTCTGACTTAATAGTTCCTATTGGCTCAGGTACTCCAAGTTTTCCTGCAATAGAAACAATTTACACCCCACCTGATTATATGTGCTGCCCATTCTCCCCATCTGCTCCTGCTCTATTATTTATTCTAGACTTCATCAAACAGTTAAGCCTAGCTTAATATGTATATTGTAAAATGATATGTCCCAGAGCCAATGGTTTAATGAAAAGGTTTAAGAGGAAGGATGGATAGGAAAAGGCACTAACACAGCAGGTCAAACGTGCATTTTCAAAGAAAAATGTGAGTGCTTCTAGATGTCCTTCAAGCATTTCCTCCACCTGTGAAAAATTCACTCCTAAGATTATGTTACCAGGCACTACTGAAACCTGGTAGAATAATTCTCCACTATGCTTAGAAATGTCCTACCACATCTAGCATGCTATGCATTTCAAATCTAGTGAAATTTTATTAAGTTGATACTGGAAAGCTGTTTCTATAATTCAGAGCAACTGTTATTCTTTGACTAGGCACCCTATTAGTGTATAACAAACAAACTGAAAAAAAAAGTGATGGTTGATTTGAACCCAACTTATTTTGGTCCTTTGTATTTTAACTTAATAGGGCTTTACAGACATCCCACCCCCAGTTTTTCTTTAAAAGTGAACAGAAGGGCTGGCAAGACAGCTCAGAAGACTAAGCACCTGCTTAGCAAGTGCAGAGACCAGGGTTTGATACCTGGAACCACATGCTGTACCACGGCAGGCCCCACTCCTGAGCGCACTGAGCTGGTAAGAGACCAGGTGTGGTGGTGCACACCTGTAATCCCAGTGCTGGGGAGGCTAAAAACAGGGGATCACTATGAGTCTGAGCTGCGTAGCTAGACCTTGTACCAAATACATTTTAAAAAGTAAACAGGAGAGAGGAAAACATATCACCACCACATAATATGTTGTAAGAGCGACAAAAAAGTTGACAGTTTTTCTGTGAGCATATTTTGTTTTTTGTTTTTGAGCCAGGGTCTTGCTATGTAGTTCAGACTGACCTTGAACTTACTGTGCAGCCCAAGCTAGCCTCTATCATGCGGGGATCACCTGCCTCAGCCTCCTCCTGAGCACTGGAACTACAGGTATGTGCCACCATCCTGGCTTCTATAAACAATTTTTGAGAAAAATGCAAAAACAGGATGCCTTGGGTTTCTCAACAATGTATTTTGGAAGTTACTGATCAAAAGGGGAGAAATGGGACATTTTTAAAAAGTTAATTAGAATATCTTCAACTCTTTCAGGTAAGCCTCCTATAATTTTGTTTGTTTAATGTATATGGTACAGGGTCTCACTACCGAGATCAGATTTGCTTATGTTTTAACCTCCCCAGCGCTGGGATTATGGTTGTGTGCCACCACGCCTGGTCTCATCTGGAAGCTCAGCACACCCCAGGGGCGAGAACAGTGCAGCATGTGATGTTAGGGATTGAACCCCGGTCCCCGTGCTTTCTTAAGGAGGAGTTTAGTCCACTGAGCTATCTCGGTGGCCCTAAGCCTCCTATAATTTGGTTTACTTTGAGGCTCAAGAAGTATAAAACAAATTTTTTTTCTGTTTTTTTTTTCAGTATGTCCAAAACTATGCCTTATTAATGGCTAATCTGAAATCGTAGGGGTAGGAATTGTTCTAATCCATGATCTTATGATAAAAGAAGGAAAAGGAAGGCCAGGAAGCTGCTGTTAGAGGAATTCTGAAACAAGTCCAGAAAAGGATGAATTCTCAGTAGTACCCTGTAGTTTTACCCAGTATAGTACCTTTGATAAGCAACAGAGTGGGGACAGAAATAGAGAAGGACAGGATCTGCTTCGTACATAGGTTTCTTTGTGTCCCTGCACATGCACGTCAGGAATTTGTCTGAGACATTAGTAGTCTGGCACAGAGACAACCATGAGGGTCATAGAGTCGGCTAGCAATCTGCTGATAGTCTTATATATAAATCCAATTGGAAGGCATTTTCCTACACAATCACTCTTTCTATTTCATAAGGTTGCTGAGAGGAATTAGTTAATATCTTTGATAAATATTTGACTTGGATGAACATTAATTCTAAAATGTGGTCCTTATCATATGCACCATAGTCTAAAATACCAGGTGATCAAGTAAAGAATGTATCTAAGATGGGGGTGAAAATTTTAGTTGTGTGTATTTCATAGATTTTTGCTTTTAAAGAGTTATTTCAGGGCCAGGGAGATAGCTCAGTAGAAAAAGTGCCTGCCTGGCAAGCGCAGGGTCTTGAGTTCAATCCTGGTACCGCAAAAAAAAAAAAAAAAAAAAAAAAAAAGACAAAACAAAAAGTTTTGGGCCAGCCAAATAGTTTAGTGGATTAAAGCACCTGCAGGTGCCAGGGGTTCAATCCACCCCCGGGACGTGCTGAGACTTCGAGTGAGACTGGGCATGGAGGCACATGCTCATAACCCCAGTAGTTGGGAGGCTGTAAACAGGTGAATCACTACGAGGCCAATCTAGTAGTAACACCCTGAACACCCTGTAGACACTTCCCTAAAATTAAAGAAAAAAAAAGGGTTATGTCATGGCATTCCTCAGGAAACATTTTATATGTGCCTTTGGTGGAGATCTTTTGAATCCTAGTATGAGAAATGCAAAGAATTTGTTGCAGCATGTCTAAGAATAGCATTAATTTTTTTCTTCTAACTCCACTTTTAGCAACAAATAAAGCCAGTTAAATTACCAACCTTTCAGAAGATAGCAGTGGGTCATAAACTATTATCATGATTTCTGAAATGCTATTAGATTGCCATTTCGTTAAGGCATTATTCCCTATAAAATGTGAATATCACCGGGAGAGTTTGAACACTCAGCTATTGATAAAAAAGCATCTTAATACAGATGAAATCATCCTACTCTAATATGATGGCTGGGACAGGAAAATAAAGAAATTTGAAAAATTCATTTGCTTAGGAGGGAGGGGTAGGTCAGAGAGAAGGATCAACAGATAAGTAGATCCTAATCAGCAGGGGACCTGGAGGGCCCAAAGGAGAGTACAACTGGGAGGAAGGAGAAAAAGAAAAGAGATGAAGCCAGAAGAGTCTGTTTCTCCCAATTTATCTGAAACTAGCCCTTCTTATTAAGAAAGAAATGAAGCTGGCTTTCCTCAAAAGTCTTGAAAAACAGGGAATGAGAACCCCAATGTTTGGACACTTGACTACTTCACAAATAGAGTCTATACTGTACACACTTCATTTAACCTTCTGGACCTGCAGAATTTAAGCATAACACAACATATCTGAAGAAAATCTTTTAAAAGTTAGAAAAGTCATCTACAATACATTTACTAACCAAACACACCCACATATAATTCCTATGTAATGGGATAAATGGTACTAAAATATATGGTTCCTGCCTTTAAGAAATTTATAATCTAATGTTGGAAATTTGTATAGTGTATATGTACAAAATCTAAGGCATATATAATTCAATAGTGTATTCTATCTGTTGTCTGCTGCCAACAATAGATATAATAAATGCCTAGAAACAAAGAGATTTATACAGCCTGAAACTTTCAGAGAAGGTTTATGGAGAAAGTAAGATGATTACCTTCAAAATCAGGTAGACTCTTGCTAAGCAGTGATAATCAATTATGACTGGCAAGTTAGAGCAAAAGGGATTTCTTGTTGGGAAATAGTGAGAACTAAGTGTAGCTCTGTAGAAAGTAGCCAAATCACAGGAAGTGTGGAAAGCTAGGCAGAGGGTTTGGGACATAACTGAGGAGAGGGGGAATTGTGATAAAGTTTCAATACAAAAATGTGGGTTACCAAGCAAGAAAGAGATGAGATAATAACAGTATTTTGTGCGATTAGCCTAGCATTGTTTTGCAGGATGAGCTATCCATAGACACCGTAACACCTTTTATAAAGGAGCTCAAAATACACTCCACAGATGATAGTTAATTCATCAAAATAACCTCTCATTGAGTCAGAGGAAATGCAGCATTTATTATTTCCAATTTTGTAGATAATTTGCTCAAGGTCACTAAATAAATGAAAGGGAAAATAGAAAATATGGCATCACAATGTTCAATGGCTCCTCGGATCAGCTAAATTATATTCTCTCATTTTCTATGACTCAAGCAGAAGAGGTACATGATGCACCTTTGGTCTGAAGGGCCGGCCTCATTATTGTTGCAAACACAAATTCTACCGTACCAATTCCTGTTTATGCTTCCCTACAGCCCCCAGGCCCTAGTTTCAAACCACCCACCTTTCCATGCTAATACTTGGCTTGAATTACTTTGTTCCATCTGGTTTTAGGCCATTATTATTAGCATATTCAACACCTCTGCATCAACCAAACAACAACAGGGGCAGTGCTTTGAGTCCAGCAATTCAAGGTTATGCTTTCCACCTGAAACTGCAAATCACAGTTGTCCCTTAGGAAGGTGTGAGGGAGTTGAGAAGTCCATATTGGAGTATTCTGGTACTAAAAAAGAGTTCCTTCTCCACTTGAGGTTTCTCATTGACAGTTAGTATTCTCCCCAGTTAGCTCCCTCTTTATCTTGACACATTTTCACATCCTTCCATGCATCTTAAAGCTGTATTTCCAAGGGCCGGGGAGATGGCTCAGCAGAATAAGCGCTTGCCTGGCAAGCACAAGGGCCTGAGTTCAATCCCTGGTTCCGCAACAATAACAAAAAGTCACATTTCGTGTATGTGTGTATGTATGTATTTAAAGGCAGGGTCTGGTTATGTAGTTCAAGCTGGCCTTGAACTCACTATATAGCTTAATCTAGACTGCAGTTTACTGTCTCAGCTTCCCTAGTGCTCAGATTACAGGCATGCTCCGCGTACCTTCCTCTTCTAAAACCTGTTTTTCCTATCTCATGAGCACCCTCACCTCTGCATATTTTTCTGGTATTATGACTCTCCCTTCTTGTCCTTCATTTTCAAGTAAAATGCCTCACATATATAGTAGTACATACTCAATAAGTATCTGATGATTGGCTAAAGGTTCTGGTCTATATCTCCGACAATTTGTTGGAGATTTTTACTGTGCCATCCCTACATTCCCTCAAACTTCAAAGGTGTAAAACACAAATCACAATCTTCCCAGTCTTTTGGGTTTTCCTCATTACATTCCAATTTTCTGCAAATTCTCGATTCTCCCAGTTTACCATAGGCAATACCACAAAGACTTTGATTCCTTCTTCTGTAACTAGCTAATTATTAAGTCTGGTAGTTTTGCTTTCTTCATAGAACTAGGCCTATGGTGTCAAAGTATTGTCCACTGCATCGCTAGCTATGCTCGTACCACTAAAATAGTTCCTGTAGGGCTGGGGAAATAACTCAGCACCATAAGAACTTGCTTTGCAAATGCAAGGTCCTAAATTTGATCCCCGGTACAAATAACAACAACAACAATAATAACACAATAGCCTCTGTAAATTGAACTATCTTAAATCTCTGGTTCATGTATTCATCCAATACTGAGTTGTTGCTTCTTATATATAACTTTGTTCACTGAGTAAACTTTACTCAGAAATGTTTAAAGGATAGTTTAAACCTCAAAATCATTTCCTAACTTTCAAAGGCCACTCTAATCTAGACTGGATCAAGCTTTTTGATCTTAACTCCTATTATTTCTCTAGAGAATTCTTCATTATGGCCCAAATGATTTTGTCTCACTCTCCGACTACATATATGCTTCCAAATGATGGATAGACTTTCCTACATATCCACATAGTCCTTGGTTCAGGGCATTTTCCTGCTTGGAAATAACCTCCCAAATACAGATACACACAGTACTTTGGGATCAGCATATCTACTTGAAGCCTTTAACTCTTCTAGTCAGAAACTTCCATTGTACTTACAGTACGTTTGTAAAATTGACATTATTTAATATTTCAATGCGAGCTTTAACAACCCAACAAGATTTTTAATACTTTTATGACATATCTTTCTCAGAGCCGATTTCTAGGCTTATCGAGGCAAGGCAATATAGTCTACCACTTAGTTAAAAGTCTTCAATAGTCTTCATTAATTCTAAAATGTTATTTTCACTCATATCTCAAATAACAAACATTGTGCAATTTTGCCACTTTGATCATATTTAAAGATATACAAAAGCAAAGTTTAAAATTTCTTAGCAAGAACTTTAAAAGTCTTTAAGGAGAGGCAGCATAAAGCTTAACATATATCACTTAGTACTCTTAGTATAATTACCTTTACTTTGTCATGTAAACTTTATGAAAAATACAAAAATCAATTTAAAACACCTGTCTTCACAAAAACTAATACAAGTTTTAAGAGGAAATATCTTAAACTTTTATGCATTTTTATGACTGAAACAGAGAAGAAAAAACAGGTTTTAAATCATTAAAGAGTAAATATTTTGGTGGAAAGAAATAAGTTTATTGGTTTATTTTTTTCACATGTATTTTAAAGATTGTTCAAGAGTTCAGCTCCTGGAACATTCCTTTAGCTATATACCAAAGAAGTAAACACAAATTAAGTCCAAAAATGTCATACTCTCGACATTTAGTGTAATAAGGCAAAAATGTTCATTACCACAATATTAAGAAATATCAACAATATTAGTCTGAGTAACAAATTCATAAAGAGTTTGAATTGGACTAAATCCTAGGTTTTCTTTCTTCACTCTAAGTTTCTGTTCTATTTTAAACTAGTGGCAACAGAAATTTCTTTGTTTGAAAGTCAGGAATGTTAAGGTCTTAAGTGATAGAACAGGTAGCTCAGCTTCTACTTCATGTCTGTCCTCGGAGGGAGCAAAACATTGCGGATAAAGTAATTTTGTTTTTATTCCTGGAAAAATCTTTTTTTGGTGAGTTTCATAAGTCATAAAATAAACTGTCAAAAAATTATAGTTACACTTTCCCCGATTGGTGTATATTCTACACTACAAATTAATTTCAAGAACACATGGCTTATTCAAGTTTTCTTACTGCTTTAAAACCCAAAAGTTGCTCCTAATTCTGATACAACTGCAGGAGAATTTTACTTGCTCATCATGTATTTCTACAGCTCATGTGCAATATTTTTGCAAAATATAAAAGAAATCTAGGCTCAAGAGCCACACTGCATGCCACTGAATTTATTTTTAGGATAATGCACATTTTCAACTATGGAAAAAGTTGTGATGCACCAACTGCTTAAGAACTATATGTAGAAAGAAAATGGAAATTTTGTCATTCACTCCTTCTTCATGAAATTACTTTAAAATGGAGCGAATGACAGAGTCATCTTTCTCTGTTAATACTTGACATGTTTGCTCCACTCAAATTAAGTTTGACAACATAATCACAACTTTTGGAGGGCATAAAACGAAAAGCAAATTTTTAAACTTAAAATCTATGATTCACAGTCTAAGCTAACTTAATTAAGTTTGAAATATTCAAGAATAGCCAACTCCAATAACAAAGCAGGGAACAGCAATAGGAAATACTGAACAGCAAACAGTTCCTAGGCCATAGAAAGCAAATCAAGTCAAGACAAATGAAATAAAGACCAGAAACTATTTTCTCCTCAGCACACACAGTTCCCCAGAATCACGAACTGGACAACCCAGCAGGAGGC
Source organism: Octodon degus (assembly GCF_000260255.1). NCBI lineage: Eukaryota > Metazoa > Chordata > Mammalia > Rodentia > Octodontidae > Octodon > Octodon degus. The sequence continues at coordinate 4,369,008 of NW_004524639.1, forward strand.
AAGGCAGAAGCACCACATGCAGGCACGCGTGCACACACAAAGGAGACAGGAGCTTGGGGACCCTCAGCTGACTGAAAGGAGAGCTCGGTGGGAAATTTTCACTTTTTTTCAGACCAAACTGAGTGAAACTGCAGTCAGTGTTGCAAACTTCCAATTCTCTAGATTCAAAGGGAAAACTGAATGAATGGGGCTTGGGACAGGGAGTGGGGAGGCAGGGATGGAGCAGGGAGAGTGCGGGGGGGGGGGGAGTCTGAGACACTTTGCAAAGCCTAAACACACTAACCTTAAAAAAAAACTCTTAGCTATTTCTTATTTCATATTTCTTTCTCCAGTCTCTAATTTTTTTTTTTGTTAAATATATACGGACTTCTTGGGGGCTTAACCTAGACTTGCCCTAAACCCAGCTTCAAAGGCCTGGCCCTGGCCCTCAGGAAGAGCCAGGAATGACTCTGGGGGGAGAAGGGTTAAAATATCACTTCTGTGATCACATCTAAAATGAGAGCAATGGCGAAAGGCAAAGATGAACTCCATGAGTCCATAAGTAAATTGAGAGCACAATCTACAGGGCTTTGATCTTTTTCCACTAGAAACAGAAACTATGTACTGTATTCTCGACATTTTTTGTTCCCTTGATAAAAGTTTGTTTTTACATTTTTAGACCATGTGGGATGCGGGCTTTGGTGTTCTGAGCCTCTGACCTGTTCCGGAATTGGCTTGTTAAGGTACCTAGCAAAGGAAAAACTAAAATGTGAATGTTTTTAAAAGTTAGATTTGGATAAAATTTAGCAGATAGTGTGAAACGCAGTCAATTAAAAATGTAACGACATAAAAAAAAAGGCTCTCCACATGGCTTTTCTTTAATAAAATGAAAATACAGTCAGGGAGGACGGTGCAGTTTAGAACTTGATTAAGAACTTGGGTCCTGTTTAGTAGTCCCTGTCCTGAACAAAAAGCTTCTCTTAACCAATGTGTGGATCTTATGGGAAAAGGGGTGGTGGGAGGTCAGCAGGACCCTGCATCTCTTCTGTCACTACCAGATGGGCCAGGTGGGGGAGCGAGCTAGAACTTTGCCCTTTAGAAGCAGTTCTAAAGGGGAAAAAGAAGTCACCTCGCCCTGCGCACGGAGGAAGAGTTTAATCAATGCCACCTCCACCCCCTCTGCTGCTTCCGCCAGAACTTGTGTGTATGTTGTCAGGGGCAGACTGGCGTTCATTCCACGATTTCCAAGACATATCCATCTCTTCCAAGTTAAGTCCCCCTGTCCTGGTCCCCAACTTGGCAGTGCTCAGCAGGCGCAGGTGTCTATTTTTATTACGCACCCCCCCGTGACCGCCCCACGCGCGCAAGCCCCATCTAGCCGCGCGCCCCAGTCCCTTCCTGCCTACCGCTCGGAACACGAGCTACAGGAGTCACAGACTCCAGGAAACTCCGAGCCCTACTTGCAGGTCACCTGGCCACAGGGTGGCCGGCTCACCCTTCAGGGGAGCCCTGGAACCGCCCCTCCTTGCTGGTACCCAGAGCGGGGCGCGCGAGGGGTTCCGGAGAAGTCACGTGGGCGACCGAGGAGGCCTCGGCTAGCTCACCTGCATCCCGGGCACTTGGACAGCCACCGATGAGTGGGCCATGAAGGCGACCGCTGCTCCCTCCGCACTGCCTCGGTGGCGGTGGCTCCTTGGGCTCAGCAGGCTCCTCCTCCAGGGGTAGCTCGGCGGCCCTCAGAAGCTTTTCGATCCGGGCCTGGAAGAACACACACAAGTGGGGTTACTGGGTTGCTCTGGCCAGCCGCAGGTTGAGAGGTGGGCGGTTCACCTCGCGGCTCTCCCGGACTCAGTCTACCTTTCTGGCGCCCGCCCGCTGCTGGGACCGCCGCCTCCTCAGTCGCTCCTCTTCCTGAACGCAGGGCGCTGTGTGTGGCAGTGGCTGGGACCTGGGCTCGAGTGATGCCGCTCGTCTGCGCCTCGCCGCTTTAGGAAGAGGAGGTGGAGGCACCCAAGCAACCCGCCCGCTAGCCCGGCCTGGGAGGCGGTTGGGGGCGGTTCCGCCGCTGGCCCTGCCTCCGCCCCGGCAGCCGGGAGGCGTCAGGGGAGCTGAGGCAGCGGGGTTTGGCTAAGGCAGGAGCCCGAGAAGAGGGAGACTCTCTAGGCACGCAGAGGTAAAACTCCACACTGGGAGACCAGGAGCATGGCTCGGCCTGCAAAGTGAGCAGAAGAGTTTGGAAGATCCCAGGGGCGTGAGGGCTTCTCAAAACCCGGCCACGTTGCAGGCATGCAGCCTCTGAGACACGTTCACTTGAAAATTGGGAAGCGTTGAAAGTTTCTTGGGCTCCCCCACGTGACCCTGCACAGGGCCACAGAGAGCTTCCAAGTTAGTAGACAGTGTCCCCCCTTCCTGTCTGTACAGCCTGGACAACACCCCTTGGCAATCTACTGCCTCTCCTTCTGATTCTTCGCCCCCAAAACGCTTCAGGAGACTTTAAGGGAGGCCATCCCTACCTTTTGGTGATCAGTTGGAAGACTGCCAGGCTGACGCTTCTCTCCACAAGTTCCGCACTTGTGAAGCAGAGGAGACTCAGAAAACTGGTAATCTATGGTTAAGGAAATTAAGGAGGATAACAGAGGTCAAAAAAATGAGATTAGATGATTAGCAGTGTGTGGAACTGAAGTCAGCATACACAGCGGTGGTTTCCAACTCCCTGACGCCCTTCAAGTTCCACTCCTGGAACTCCTGTGAGTGTACTCTACTAAGAACTATAGTGACAACTGTAGTCATACCAGGCAAAGAATTTCCATAATGAAGGCACCTCTGTGGACACAAAGAGGTTAATCATATTTTTAAAAAGTAAATTCCAAGTACCAGTGTGAGATGAAATTCCTTACCTGGCAGTTAGGGTACTGTGTACCCAAAATATGGGGGTTGGGCGGCTTTGGTAAATAATAAATGCACTTCCTTTCACACTTTACAGAGAATATTATTTTGTAAATCTTTTATTTATTTATGTATTTGGCACAGGGTCTCACTACGCAGCTTGGACTCATAGTGATTCTCCTGTCTCATCCTGCCCAGCGCTGGCATTACAGGTGTGCGCCACCAATCCGATTTCAGTGGCCAGCAAGGCTTGGGGGACTGGCCTAGCATGCAGTAACAGATCAAAACTGGGTCCTTGCACTTTCCAGGCAGGGACTTGGAGCACCAAGCACCAAGAGACTTGGAGCACCCGGCTCTGCAGAGATTATTATTATTGTCAATATCATTGTTACTAATGTATATCATTTTTTGTGACTCGGCCGTGAAGTGTTTTATATGTTACCTTATTAAATTTGATAAGACTCTTCTGGGGTCATACTGATTTTTCCCACTTTACAGTGGAAGAAAAAGGCTCAGTGAGGTAAATAATCTGACGTACCTATAAATGGGGTTCACACTTGTAATCCTAGCTGCTTTGGGAGGCTGAGGCAGAAGGAGCCTTGCCTAGGTAACTGAACAAGGCCTTGTCTTAAAATACAAAATGAAAACGGTGGGCACATAACACAGTACAAAGGCCCTGAGCTCAAATCCTAGAATAGCTAGGAATTCAAATATAGGTCCCACTGATTGATGATCAACTCATTATTTTCCTACCATATGGCTTCTGTTTGTTTTTAAAGATGATAAAGGACGTAATTGCATTTTCTTTACTCCTGCTTCCCAAGTCCAGGCTTTCATGATTGCTAGCTTTATGGTACACCCCAGTCTAGTGTCTGTGTCCCACTAGCCCAGCTCACTCTTAATACCAGAAACCTGCAGAGCCACCCACACTCTGATGCCCATAGAAATGTCCTGGGGTTCTTTTCAAAGTTCAGGTCTTGATCTCACAAGCTTGGAGTGAGTCCAAGATACTGCATTGCCACCAACCTCCCAGTGCTGAGAAGACAGATCTTTAGATCACACACAGCTAGCAAGGATCTGAATCAGGCACCTTCCCTTAAGGCCTTCCTTGGGTGGGTGGGTCCATTGAAGGAACATCCCAGTTGCTCCAAGCACTCTTTCAAACTTCTCAATCATGTATCAGTGGAAGCAGCACTCACACTGTAGTTTTCTTCTCATTTCATCTTTTTAATGAGTTTTGTCTATCCATCAAGATAATTAGGCCCTTGAAGCCAGGAATTGAGCTTCTCTTATCAAGAATTTTTCAGGTAGAATGACTGCTTTCGGAGGACAAGTGTTTTGCTTGTTTCATTCATTGCTATGACCCCAGAGTCTAGAGCAATGTATGGCACACACAAGGTTCTCAATGAATATTAGTTGAATAAATGAACCAAATTCCTTTGAGTTCTTCACTGAGGTTACTAGGTGTGGAATGCATTCACTAAGTGTTTTATTTATTTTTTAAAAATGTATTTAGTACAGGGTCTACAGGATCTCATTACACAGATCGGACTCATAGTGATCCTCCTGTTTTTCAGCCTCCCAAGAGCTGGGATTACAGGTGCGTTCCACCACGCCCAATCTCAATCACAGTCTCAGCAAGCCCCAGGGGCGGGGCCAGGATGGCAGGGCAGGGATCGAACCCAGGCCCCTGCCTGTGCCTAAGCAGGTGCTTTAATCCGCTGAGCTATCTGGCTGGCCCTAATTGCTTGTTTTATTGAGGGCAGGCTAAAGTACTAGGCATGGCTCTTGCCAAAACTTTAAATTTGTCACTTTACGTGTTACACCATTCATTTCTGTCTTGTAAATTCTTTCCAAATATTTTGATTCCACAGCCATCCAAGAGTGCATTGTATGATTTTATTTTATTTTTTTTAAGGTTTTTAATTTTTTCCTCAATTTATGAACATTTTTATTTTTCTTTACAAAAGGGGCATACAATCTTGTTATAATGCTTTACACTTTTGCTTCATACAGAAAAGCTAAGCCTGAAGCAACATTCGGGGCAGAACCATTTCCAATAAATTAAATCAAATAATTTTTTAAATCGTGCAAAATAATCACATCAAAGATGCAATTTAGAGCTCGGTGGTCTAAGTGCCTGCCTGGGAAGCGCAAGGACCTGGGTTTGATCCCTGATATTGCACGCTCTGCCACCATGCCAGCCACTGAAACCAGGCACAGTAGCACAGGCCTATGACCCCAGTTCTAGAGAGGCTGAGACAGGAAGACCACTACATGTCTGAGCTCTGTAATGGGACCCTGTACTCATAAATAAATAAATAGTATATATTTAAAGATGCAGTTTGTTCAGACAAATGACTGACAAAACAATTTTCTAAAGATGCAGAAATTCCTGAAATTCTTTACGTTTAAAAGAGAGATGTAAATTTCTTTTTCTTTTTTTTTTTTTCAAAGTTTTATTGACAAACAGATAGCAATGAGACAGTTTCAAATCATATCGGAAGGACAGTTTCAACAAATAATACACTGCATATATTCTTCTTAGTGGTTAATTGCTGTACAAGATGCGGACTTGTGATCCTATTTACAAACACCATTAGAACAAATCATTCTATTCATTAAGAGAATGCAACTATATATCTATCCCAACCTCTTTGAATACACAGATACAAAATGGACATTCATCGGTATACCCCATTTTTTCTAAGTTCCGTTATTGAATATTATAGGTGTGTAAACTCAGCAAAATATTCTAAAAGAGTCCAGTAGCCCATAATAGCATTGGGTCTTCTGTTTAACTGGCAATGTCAGAAATTATTGACCTGAGTCCCCCACAGCTCAACTTAACAGCATGGCTTTATTTCTTATCATTTTATGATTTTAATACTCAAGTGTATTAAATAGATCAGACAAGTGACTTTCCGTGACTCCATTCTGGGCCAGAGTTACATAACAATTGAGAAGAGTAAATGCAAAATTTTCAGATCTGGCCACCGGGACACTTGCAAAAGACATTGTTTAGTAACCCTTTTTAACTTCATTCACATCTACTGATATTGAGTAGACCTTTGGGTGTTGCTATTGTTAGGGATCACTGGAGCTTTTGCACGGTGTTCCTTCTAGTTTTACTTATGCCTTTTCCAGTGTGTGTGTACCTATGCACTTGAATACGCATGCACATATACACAATATCCTGTGAAGTTGTCAGTATTTGAAATCACTTCAAATTTTATGAGCACCAACAATTTTTGTCACACTTAGACTGCATTACTTCTCAAATTTTTTGTGACATGGTCTCACTACAGAGTTCAGGCTGATCTGTACTTATCTGTGTCCCAGGCTAGCCTCAAACTCAATGCAGTCCTCTTGCCTCAGCCTCCCTCCCCAGTGCTGGGATTATGGGCATCTGCCAGCACACCCTGCTCAAATTCTCAATTTAAGTAAAATACAAGAAATTCAATTGTGATTTTGTTATCCTTCCCTTACACACATACACACAGAGTCTAATGACATAGGTCAAATATCTCTAATCAGAAATACTTGAGACCAGGAGTGTTATGGGACTTGTCAGATTTGGTGTTTTTGCAAGGATATTATCAGTTGACTATCCCTGATATGAAAAGCTAAAATTGAAATGCTCCAAACTTCAAACATTTTGGAACATCCTGCTGGGCAAAAGAGTTTCAAATCTCAGAGCATTTTAGATCACGTATTTTTGAATTGGGGAGTTCAACCTATAAATTGCTATGTATTCTACAGTTTGTTAGAAAAGTTCCTTCAGAAACACTATGTCTTAAGCTCTTGAGTAGCACAGGGTGTAATAGAGTTCCTTAGAATTTGGTACTTGCATGTAACATGAGTGTCTATGAATAGTTAATAGTTATATAAATAAAGATTATATATAAATTAGGTAAAGTCAGTGATTCCAAGTGAGTGTCCTTGAGCTCCCTCAAATTTAAATTTAGCTTCTGTGGTTTCAATTTCCTGTCATTTGTCATACCTTCAATATTAAATATTTAACTTTTCCCATGTTTATAAATATTCACTGAATGGACTGGTTCATAGCTAAAGTGCAGGTAGATGAAAATGACCAGGCTGTAATGTAGCCAACAGCGAAGGAAAGTATTAAAGCCAGGATTCTCAACCAGGCACAGTTCTGCCTCCTGAAAAACATTTTGGGATGTCACAAGTGAGGAGGAGGATACTACTGGTATCTAGTGGGGAGAGGACAGGAATGCTAACTATCCTATAGTGCACAGGACAATCTCTATAAGAAGGAATTATCCAGCCCAAAAGGTCAGTGTTGCCAAAATGAGAGAAATCATGCTCTCCACTCCTACACGGTTTATATTAAAGGCTGCTAACCAAGAGGCAGATTGGGCAGATCTATTCGTTAAGGATTTAACTCAGTATGTTTGCTCCTCCTCCAAAAAAGAGGCATAGTATATTTGGCCGTATTAATTTGGTGCTGAAATATACAAAGAGGAGTATTTTTATCTTACCTTTGTGCTAAGCAGTAGATCAATTGCCCCAAAGGAATGGGTATGTGGACAAGCAATTCATGTATGGTTTTGTTACCTCCCACTATACAATGGACACTCGAATATTTTACTTCTTCAAAGTAAGACTGAGGGGCGGGGAGATGGCTCAGTGGAATAAGCGCTTCCCTGGCAAGCGCAAGGACCTGAGTTCAATCCCTGGTTCCACCAAAAAAAAAAAAAAGTAAGACTGAAAAGAATATGAATTTAATATAAAATTGATCTGTTTAAAAACTTATAGCTGAACATATTATAATATATGAAGCATTACTTAAAAGACTTTCAATATATTAATTCAGCAATATAATTTTTACTGCTCTTCTAATTTATAAAATTTAGAATTTCTTATTTTGGAGTTTCACATTCTGAGCCTAAGCTATGTTGAAATATATAAGAATAGGTAACATGGCATGGAAAACTGATAGGATTATTTTATTTTCTTTCAGTTATCAGCATATTTAAAATCAAGGGAAAATATCTGAGTAATTCTAGATTACCCTTCAGTGATAGGGATATTGTGATTCAAGCCCTGTGATATTTGGAATTACAGCATTCAAAGATCATTTTCTTTTAAATAAAAACATATGTGATACCTCAAATCTGCTTTTTACTCTCTGTGGGTATCAAATTGGAAACTAGGCTATAATAGTTCTTGCAGATGTTGTATCCTCGCTATTGTTCCGGCAAAGCATCCCGAGGAAAAACCAGTTGAAACAGTTTTTGTCAGGGAACATTAAACCTATGTAATTGCTGAATTCTCCTGAATCACCTTGTCACTTTCGGGGCTTGCACAAGGCTCTACCACAGTACTATTTTTAATGAAAACTATAGTACCTAAGACTTTGCACAGCTGAATTTTCTCACTAGCTTTACTTCCTGAGCTGTTGAGGGGGAATCAAGCAACAGAGGAGGTGGGTGGAAGCAGATGCTGCTTAAGCAGTTTCCTGCTTATAGCGTTTCTTTACATACACACTTACTTACTTTGAAATATTTGCATTAAGTACAGAAAGAATCACACTCATAACGTCTTGCCTTCACCAACTGGTTACAGAGCTGAGAGTGGCAATGTGGCTCGGACCATTTCAGACATGTGGAGAGGTAGGAGTGCAAAGATGCAACGTGTGGAGCTCCTTTCCTGATTGCAGCTGTGCTACCTGCCTGCACTCGTAGCAGTTACAGAATCTCGATGTTGACCTTTAGGTGCCTCAGGCTCAAGGTGAAGGCCCTCAGAGCCTGCATGCGGTCAATCCCAGTGTCCTCAGTGCCAAGAAAAGCACAGCTTGCTGCACGGGAAATCCCCTAATGACAATTTTTTGTCTTGTCATCTGGGCATGTGCAGAGACATTCTTCTGTGAGGAGTTAGAAGGGCATTTCTTGGGTGAGCTTCTTTGGGCAACTGGGCTCCTTTAATAAGATCGGGTAATTTCTTTTTGCTCTACTGGGTACAGTTTTGAGTGACAGGAGAGCCTTTTCAAGTCTTTCCATGAAATGATGCTCAACAACCAATCCCAGCACTGTTTCTCCACCACTGAGTGAACTTTAAAAAGGTACTGAATTGACCGCTTGTTCCTTACTTCACAGGCTTCACAAGAGAACAGCTCTACTCAAAGATGGCAGTTAAAAACAGGAAAAAAACTGGCAGTTGAGACCAAATAGGAAGTGACTATGCCATCAGCTCACACTGAAGAAAAGGAAGTTGTCGAGAAGACCTCTAAGAAAGGCAGTTGTGTGAAACTACCACCCTTCAGCTTTCTTAGCTGGGCTCTGTCACCTGCGGCCAACACTTCCATGGTCCCATTAGTGCTGTAAGCAAGGGAATGTGAAGAGAGCAGGCCCTGCCAGGCACCCCTTGGAGAACTGTTATCAGGAGCTGCCAGAAGATTCTGAGGACCTACGCTCAGCCCTGCAAACAAGAAAAGCTCCGATTCTGCGCTTCTTTTTTTTTCCCCATGAGGCAAGTTGGCTTTTTAAGATTAGCTGCCATTCAGTGTCTGATGATGAGGTTCACCTCAAAGATCCAACTGTAGCCTGCATTGGAATTTCCACTGAGAAATTCAAAAGAGAATGTCTTTTTTATAGTTTCACTTTGCCCCCCATATCTAACCTAAGCCACACTCTCTTTCCCTTTCTACTGTTTTCATCCCGTGTCCTTTTTGAACATAGTGCTAAGCACTAGGCTAAGTGCTGAGAGTTTGCTTTCTCACAGCAGAAAACCACAAACAAGGCACAATCGAGGTAAGAAATGAGAATAGTAGGAGTCTATTTAAAATACAGCAGCAAGCACCCAAGGGCAATTTCCTGTGCCGCTGTAGGGGCCAGAAGGCTTCACAGAGGAGATGATATTGGAGCTAAGCCTTGAGAGATGAGTTGGTAGAGAAGTTAGGTGAGGGGATAGACAAAAGTGAGCATCCTGGGCAGTTGGAACAGCATAAACAAATGCCAAAGTCCGGAATGTGCATGGCCCGTCACCTAGGATCTGGTGAAAATATATATTCTACTCTCACTTTATAGATAGTCTCTATTTGTAGGTTTCAAATGACAAAAGGGCTCTGGGATCTTATTTTGTAAAAGCTGTGTTTAGTCCAGAGTGGTTCTCTGCACCTGTAACCCAGCAGTCCGGGAACCTGAGGCAGGAGGCAGTTTAAGTCCAGCCTGGGCAGCTTAGCAACTTAGTGACAACCTGTGCAAAAATAAATAAGAGCTGGAACTATAGTGCAGTGTAAAGCCCTGGCTCAATTCTCAGTACCATAAAAAGCTATGATAATGGGTATTTTTGGTTAACAGCCACTACCTTAGAGAAATGACAAGCTTTCTTTGAGCACTACCTGGCACTTTGCTTTTGAACACACGGAAAAACAGTTCATGAGGCATCCTAGCAAGAAGGTTGGAAGGAGCAGTTTGGGGCTGGCTGTGAACAATTCTACAGGGTTTATTCTTGATCCGATAGGCTCCTAGGAGTCCTGAAGGGTTTTCAGGAAAGGAAGAATTTGATCCAGATTTATTTTTTCAAAAGAAAACTCTGCTTAGCACATAAAGGATAGATTGAATATAGGAGAGAGTGGAAGCAGAGGAACTTATTAAGAGGCCATTAGGAGGTCATTTAAAAACTACAGAAGAGGGACTGAACTAAATTAGTGACTGAGAATATAGAGGATAGGACAGATTGCAGAAGAGGTTGGAAGGTGGAATCAACAGCATTTAACTGATTGGACATGAACACAACCAGAGGGAGAGGTTTCAAATGCCAGAGACATGTAGTTTAGGGAACTGGACAAATGATTCCTGCACCTGAGCCAGGGGATATAGAAAGACCAGGATTGTGTGGAAAATAAGTCCAGTTTGGGTATCCTGAGTTAGAGATGCCTACATCACGTGTAAGTGGCAATGTCCAGGAGGCTACTGAAAAGAGCAAGAAGTCAGATTGCAAATATAGATTTGACAACTGCAGAAATGAATCCTCTGTAACCTCATGGAAAGATATCAATAAAGGAAATAAAAATAGAAACCAGGATGGAACTATTTACTTCCAATTTAGAAGACTACTTCTTGAATAATTGTCCTATATTTTGGACCAGTCAAATACTGCCTGTGCCTACTGGTGTCATATCAATCTGCAGAAGGCATACCATTTTCTTCAAAGTAGTGAGTGTCCATACCCTGTCTATAAGATCGTATTATGAGGTATATCTGCGGTGTTCCTGCATGCATTAATTGCCCTTTGAATGCATGATAATGACAGTAAAGAGAGGAGCTGAGTAAAGAGAGAAGAAATGACGTGAAGAGATCTGAATGCTACATTGCCAAGTTTTCTGGGATGGTTTTCTTGCATGCAACTGTAAAAGAGATTACTGTGCACCAGAACAGTTTGTACTATATTTCCCATCCTACACTCAAAGAAAATGAGGTGGGAGATGACATGCATGCTTGGTTTCACAACGCCAAGTTGGTGTCTCCTACAATGGAAAGAAAAACAAGAACAATTTATTGCAATCTAAAGCACAGATTACTGGTAAAATCATGATATTTGCCTGCTATGAAAGTATGTAGTGACTTTAGTTAATATTTACCCAATTTTTTCAGAATCATTCATGCTGTTCTGGTCCTTTCATTCTTTCTATGCTACTGACCATGTACGAAACTTCACACATCCCTATAGTTTACCATATGTGAAAGTAAGCATTCAAGTGGCTAACTGCCAACTTGAAATTAACACAGATAAATCATACTTCCCACATAAATTGTGAAAATAATGGTAGACATTTACAATATGAGACCATGAAAGCATATACAAATAAATTGTATTTTAAGTATTTTGTACACTACATTTTTTATGTGTTTAGGTTTTTTATCCCTCAACTGTTACAAGAAATAGAAATATACCAGCTCTTAAATCTTAATGCTTTGTTTGCATCTGGCAACATATAGATTCCTGCTAGGCAAATACAGAGAAATAGTTACTTAATACATTGTGAAGAATGGATTTAGTTCATAAAATATATTTTTAAATGATATATTTTCTTATTTTTCCCAGGCTGTAAAGGCATAAAAATGTTATTGCTGTATGGAAAGGTAACAATAGCAGGAGGGGCTGTGTCTGGGTTGTAAAATGTTTAGTTATTGGATGTTTTTCCTAGGAAAAGAGTAAGGTATTCAAGGTGAGTACGTATAACTCGATGTTGACCCTTAGTTCTCTACTGCAGTTCTGCACATAATAAATGAAGCACCAAGTGTCTGTATCTTGTCCTCTGAATAACTACTATGGAGACAATAATATGCAATGTATTAATTATTGTAACTGTCTCACTAACCTGGTTTGAAACTGTTCTATTGCTATGAATAAAAAAGAACAAAATTAAAAAATGAAGCACAAAGTAATTCTTGTATTGTTTTTTCTTCAATGAGAAGCCCAAGTCACATGTAAGTTAATGTAAATGAAGGAAGTAATTATAGTAGCTATCGTTTCTGTAATGTTCACTCTGTCACGCATGGTACAGGTTATCTATAGTACCATCTAACCCTGTCTCAATACCATGAGCTAGCTACTGTTACCACAATACCATTCCCACTTTATGGATAAAGAAACTGAGACCTGGAGAGATTAAACAACTCTTTGTCAGATGAACTGGAGGATACCAGTTAAAGTTGAATTTTTAATAAATGATGAAAAATTCTGCATGAGACATATTTATACTTAAGCACTGTTGATGATCTGAGATTCAAATTTAAGTGGAACTCTTAAACTTTTATTTGCTAAATCAGACAAATCTATAAGCCGAGGTCAAACAGTTAATAAGATGCAGCCAGAACTTTTACTCAGGGAGCAGAGCATTACAATTCCTGGTATTGAACCTGCACCTTTATACTGATTATGAAACATGGAGAATAGAACTCTTCTCTGCATTTGGAGTATCAAAAAACTAATGACTAATGGATGAGCATCATGATCAAGATCACAGATCAATTAGAGCTTGGAAATTGTTTTAATATAGTGTAATTATTAATATTATTTAATCACAACATTTTCAATTTGAATTCTCATTCCAAAAGTGATACCATCTGTAGTATTTTCAAACTGATTTTTTCTTTAGTGCTCTTCATGGAAGAGATTAAGGAAAAGTATGATTCACTGTAATGATCCATTATAATGAATAGAATTACCTGATCGGGGCTGTTGCTCAAAACACCTTTCCCTCCCATTACAAAGCGCCTTTGTATTCTTAGTATAGAATAAGAGCTTTCTTTCAGTAAAAGATTTTTTAAAGAAAATATTTACTTATATCATTTTCTTTTGAACATTTTACTGTGAAACAGGGTGAGACTTTGTTTTTTGAAAGACAGTGTAATTTAATGGGGGGGCTACATGGGGTTTGCAGTCCAGAAGATCTTACTAGGATAGGTGAATTTGATGCCTGGACCTCATTTTTTTTTGTCTGAAAATGGGCATTATTAATATCTACAGCCAATGGCAATGCTGATGGAGAAATGTTACAATGAATTCAAACTGCTCTAATGTAATATCTGGTACGGAATTGACAATTTGCAAAACACGGTACTTGTATCTCCTGTCCACTTGTCCCTTCCCCAAGCCTCTGCTACTCTTAGCAGCCCTTATGTGTCTTTGAAAGTCGAACCCTTAATTAAGAAAGTATTCTGACTTGTTCAGACATTACACAACAATTAGGAGTAGAGTCCCTTGGAATTTGGTGGGCCTAAAATGTTTCCTTCCTTCTGTGGTTTTGTGAATCCCTAAAATGTTTATGTCCAAACAAAAGACTACATTGTGATTTCTGATGGTTTTTTTGGGGGGAGAGTGAGAGAGACAGACAGACAG
>NW_004524639.1:4382844-4399625 GCF_000260255.1 Octodon degus
GAGAAGCAGAAAAGGGTGGAAGGGAAGGGGATGGGGAAAAAAGAAATAAGATACAGTATATTATGTACAGATACAACATCTCCATGATGAATTTGATCACTGCATATGGCAAATAAGTGCTAATGAAAATAAATATTTTTTTTTAAAAAAAGGTAATGGTCTTAGAGTTTCAGGTTGGAGATAATATACTTTATAGTCCTTTAAGAGACACTGAGAAACCAAACTGGATGGCAAGGACAAGGAAATTATGTCATTAAAGCATTTTCCCCTTTTTATCCTCTAAGTGCGTATGTGTTCACATGCTTACTGAATTAAGGGGTGGTGACATATAATGAGAGCAAATACAGGAGCAGATGTACTTAGACCCAAATAAAAGGTCACCATAGCTTAGAAAACAAGTAACCTTGATACTGAGAAAAAAAATCAACGCTGAGGTGTAGCACCGAATACAGTGTATTAGGAACAGAACTCAAGACTGAAGTTTCAAATCCTACTCTAGGCTATATATTAGCTCTATGATCCACAGCAAGATAATTTTCTTGTACCTTGGTCTCCTCATCTGCCAAAAGAAGATACTGAAAGTATCCACTAATCAAGTTGTTTTAAATAAAGGCTTAAGTGAGTTTTTTTTTTCTTTAATCTTTCTTTGAGGTATGAGTTACCTACAGAAAACTACAAATCCCAAGTGTGCAAGAACTCACAAAATTAACACATTCATGCATTTTTCACCCACATGGTGAAAAAGTGCAGTGCCTGCACCCCAGCTGTTACTGCGATACAGCCACCATCTCCCCCAGCCCAAAGCTGTCTTCCAGCATTGTAGGGTCACACTACCTGGACTGGACCTTGCAGTGGGGATCTACAGCAGTGCTTAGAACACTGACAGCACACTTCATTCAATGTACACTTGGCAATGTGATTTTCACAGTAAGAAATTAGGTATAATTTGGGGGATCAAATTCTTAATGACAATAGTAACCTCAAACTGAGAAAAAGAGCACATGACAATAAAGTTAAATGTGACAGGCCAATTTTTAGAACTTGGGAGTTCTTAACACTTTCCTTCCATAAATTATATCTATTATATACTTCGTGGGGAGAAAAACATATTCCATTTGAAACATCAAACTAAATATATTCCTGAGCATTGCAACTCAGCCCAATATAAGAATTTTACTAAAATATGTGAAAGACTAACAGAAGAAGAGCAAGTTTTATAGAAGTTTTCCCAGGCCTCAGTTTCCAGATTGTTAAAAAGAAGAGAATTAGCCTATCTATAATAGTTCTTTACATTACTGATATTTAATGATGCTATGAAAGCCTTTCTTAAAAAGCAAAATCTGGAAATCTCTGAAGTATTGTTTTATAGCCCAGTAATAAATCTAGAGTCTCATTCAAACATAACCTTATGGGAGGAAGGCAGCCAGTGTCTGAGAGGGAATCATGTCTGACTAACGTGTTAGCGCTCCTTAAGAGAATAAATAACATATGGACAAAGAGGAACCAAGGGGTAGAGCATATAAAGACCTTAGAAAAAGTCCTGGACAGGTTTGCATACATTTTTTATTATGTTGTTGTTAAATGAGCACCTATGGGATTTTCAAAACAAGTTTTTGATGAAAGAGAAGCCAATGTACAGAATGAATTGGAGGATGGGGAAAAATAGGTGACTCTCAGGATGGAGCTGTGTGCGCTGTAAGATGGCCATGGGCCCAGGCTTATTGAAGTATTACAAATAGTACACAATTAAGTCTACACAGTGAATTTCTGTGTATGTAGCTGGCACACACTCTTCTCAATAGCAAAATGACCAACTAATGTAGTTCAAGTGGCAAGATAATATCTCAAAACTGAAGGAGTGAGAAAAAGAAATAACAGATCATCTCAGTAAGCTATACAGAAAAGTATTAGCATTACAAAAAATAATTAGCTGTGTTCTTACCTCTGTTTCCAGAAAACAATCAAAAAGTCTTGGGGTTGGGAAGATAGTTCAATGGCACCAGCACCTGCCTGGCAAGCGCAGGGTTCTGAGGTTGATCCCTGGAACAAATGAAATAAATAAAAACATAAAGAAGGTCTAAGTTATTTCAGAAACAGTTTCAGCTCACTACACCACTTTGGCCAGAAAGATCAGCAACATTCTGTAAGTCAACCAAGAAATGACTAGAAATACAATAATATTTATCTTATATGTTTTTTAAAAATTAATTTTTAAATATATTTTGGAATTCTATCTAAAACATAATGTTAAATTCAAGGGATGGCAAGTGGGAAAAGGTGACATGGAGGCCAAGGTGGTCCAGAGATGAGCAGCACAGATGAGCGGATGAGAAAGTGCTACACAGAGTCATGGGCAAAAGACAGAAATAGAAGAAGCAGCCAGGGTCAGTACAGCGATGTTAATAACAGTCCCCTATTTAGGGCTTGCTCCATGCCCAGCACATGCTTAAGCACTTTACATGCACTGAATCGCTCAATACCGCTCACCCTCTAAGTAGCTCCCACCGCTTTCCTCAGTATAAGAGTATCATGAAGGGTATGTCCAGAGTCAGCAGTAATCAGAGCTATCTACTGACTAGAGGTCAGTACAGACCTTTGAACCAAAAGTCAAATCCAACACAAAGTAGCAAAAGTGAGAGTTTATACCGTGGGCAGTAACCTGCGGAACTCACTGGATGGAGCAACAGTGCAAAGGAGAGACTTAAGGGTTTAGATTACTTATGTAGAAAATAAAACCTTTTTTTTTTTTTTTTAAGAACCGGGGATTGAACTCAGGTCCTTGCCCTTGCCAGGGAAGCGCTTATTCCACTGAGCCATTGTCCCAGCCCAAGGGCCTGAGTTCAATCCCCGGTTCTGCCAGAAAAAAAAGAAAGAAAGAAAACCAATGTGTGTTTATAAAAGAATCTTATGAATGGTCTTAAACCTCAGAGACTGTTCTCAAATAAGAGCCACATCTGCCCCATCCTATTATTCACATGTCTCTGGTACTGTCTTTAAGCTGTTGGGCTGCGTCAGGCACAGAGCTACTTGTTTATAATCCCAGCTACTTAGGTAGGCTGAAGCAGGAACCTCATAAGTTTAAAGCCACTATTTCCATAATTAAATATACTTTTAAAAGGCTGAGATATAACTCAGCATTACCTGGGTTCAATCCCCAGTACAAATAAATAAATAAATATTCTGGTATTAAGTACAAGAAATTTGGCTGAGTGTAGCTTTTCCTTAATTATGGCATGGAGGAACAAAACTTAAATTCCTCATGACGACTTCAGTATGAATATAATTCATATTGTGTTTCAATCTGTTTTCATTGATAGCCTAAATTATAGAGAATTCTATTAAAAGCAAAGGTTTGTACTCTATAAAAATGGACTGTTTTGCAAGAGTGACCTGCTAAAGAACAAATTATGATGAAGAGAGCAAGTATAGAATGTTTTTCTTTAGCATCTGTCATCTAGTCAGCACTTCCTTGGAGTTATTTCATGCTCATGTTTCTTTTAACATGCATTTCAGAGCAAGTACGTTGCATACAAGGAAAAATAGGAAATTGGATTGTGCGAGAATCCCTGTATAAAACTCCTTCCATGGAAAGTGGCACAGTGGCTTGTCTATCACATCAGTCCTCATGGAACCCACCAATAGACGCATCTAGTGCTGCTTGAGACATCTTGTTTTACTAGTGTGACACTGGTGGCTTCCACCAAATGGGCCAGCATCCTGTATTACCTTTGCACCCTCTACCCAAGCTCTGCATGGGCCCTGGGCACACTGGATGTGATCAGAAGAGAAGGAAGACAATATAGTTCACAGATATATAGTCTTATCAGTAGGGAGGAACTATGCAAAGAAAAATGAAAACAATGTGGAGATCTGAGAAACAGAGGAAGGGGATAGGGACAAATGAAAAGAGAAGAGGGCACACAATTTCTTTAAGAAAGGAAAGAGAACCAAAGATGATTTTAAATGGTACTAGGGGGAGGTAGGCTACAGGCAAAATCATGAGGCCAGCTAGACAGTCCTTTGAGCTCCCCTTCTTGTAGCTAAGTCTCAGTTTTCCTCTCGCTTCCTCAACCTGACCCTGTTTCCCCTCGCTGTCCCAAAGCCCATCTGTAATGGGCCAGCAGGAAATCTAGGACTGCCCAAAGCAATGTGCTACTAGGCCACTTTCAGCTGTCTTGATCAATATGTATCGGTGTCCTGCCCATTTGTTACCCTAGCCAGAGAACACTTTCCTTTTTACAAAAATATAAGGTAATATTAAATACTGTGATTTCTAGTTACAAGTAGAGATCCTTTGGGAACAGAGAGTTCTCTTCACATCCTCAGATCACAAGTGAAAAGCCAATAGTTTCTGGCAGTCAGGTCACCACTCAGCTTATATTTCTTCACCTGTAAAATGTAGGTAACACCTTGTGCTTCTGTTAGAGTTTAGAACACTTTCATATAAGTTCATGTATTAGATCCTCCGCAAAACCCTCTGAGGTAATCATAGCTCCTATTTTACAGATAAGGACACAAAAGCTGTCTAAGGCTAGGTAGCCTGACCTGGATAAGGTAAAAGGACTCAGCACCCTCCAGTTTTGCAGTTGGCATGAGGCAACAGGAGCTCCCTGGGCACAGGCGTATGGCATGGGAGCCCTGTGTCTCTGTCGAGGCAGTGTGAAGTCAAGGGTATAAGTGTGAATCACAGAGACCTCAGTACAAATGCTGGCTCTGTCCCCTTATTATCTGGATCCCTGAGACAGGTCACCTTCTCTCACTTGGAAGATGAGGTTAATGTTACCTTATAAGAGCTGTTCTAAGGATTCAGTGAAACACTGAGTGAAATGTGCTTAGAACAATGAAAGCACAGGGCAACAGGCAAAAGTGTGGAATCTACTGGAAGGACTATTGGTACTGATATTTGGTGCACTCATTGGCCCAGAACACGGAGTCCACTGGCCCTAAGATAGGGAGAATCACTAGTGATGAAGCTGTAGGAAAATTGAACCAAACACAGTTGATCTGAAGAAACAAAGAAAAAGAAAACTGCAGGCCTTTCAAGATGAAACTAGTCAGAGCTCCCAGGACTAGGCTACACTACCCTTAGGCCAGTGGTTCTCAAACTGGAGTATACATCAGAATATCCTGAAGGACTTGTTAAAACATAAAGGGCTGGGCCCCCCTCTCAGAATGCCTGATTCAGCTATCCTGGGGTGCAACCTGAGAATCTGTACTTCTAATGAGTTCCCTGATGTTGCTGATGATAACAATCTGCCTGTGGAGCCCTCTTTGAGAATCATTGACTTGGAATGAAGAATCCCAGGACTTCATTCCTGTGCAGTTCTGGCCATCAGAATTTCCTTGAAATTGGATTCTCTTTTCTGAGTATATATCCACTTGAAAAATGCCAGGTCTGCTTTGGTCAGACAAAGGAAACTGTCTATCCCTGTTCTATGGGACTTAGGGCAACCAGAGGACTGCAGGAAACCAGAGGTAGTGGTGACAAAGGCTGTCCCAAATGGAGGGCTGAGGACAGGCTCTAGAGTAGGACAAAGGTCAAAACACACAAGTAACAGAGTTAAAGACAGCTAGGACTAGTGATCTTTTCCCAGCTTGAATGTTTCCCTCACAAGCTTTTTCTTGCTAGAACATTTCATCACTTTTACAACTACTATGACATCTATTGAGGGGTGCAGGAAGGATTTACTCTATTGTGAATTTTTCCTACTCTTTTTGTTTCAGGCTTTGCCATCCACAAAGCCAGAGTGTCCCTCTTGGAGAGCCTCGAGCTGCAGCACAGATTATAGCAGTCTGAGCAAAAACTTAAATGAAATTAGACATCTCTCTTGAGACAGAGTGCGTGCTCTGCGTCCTGTATTATGTTTCAGCAAATTTGAAAACGCACGACTGTGCTCCAATTTACCACCTGGCAGTTGTCAGTAACTAAGCCTCTGCTACCTGTTAAACTCAGTTAATGAAGCAGACTGTGTTTATCAATTCGAGGATTTGTCTTTGAAAAGAGTATCTCAATACAATGAGAATGATAGCCTTGGTTTTAAACTTCTAGATTAGCAATCATCTGTCACCTGAATTTCAAGGAGGTGAAAGAACTTGTGGTCTTACTTATTAATGTGATTATATATTTAAACTACAAATCTTTGGAAACTGAAACACAATCATGGAAGTCTGGTATGATTACAAAAACACTGCTTCTTCAGCTCCCAAGGCGGAGATTCTTTGGCTTAGGGATTCCATACAGGGCGTCTGGGCCTGCTCTAAGCTATCAGGTATTTGCCTGTACCAACCTGTCCACATTACATGAAAACAGGTCTCTCTCTCTCTCTCTCTCTCTCTCTCTCTCTCTCTCTCTCTCTCTCTCTCTCTCTCTTTCAGAATTCATGGCTCTTGTCCTGAACCATTCACCCCAGCTTATCTCCTACTCCGATTCCTGACTCTTCCTCAGTCTGTTCTAATTTCTGTGTGACTCATTTTTCCTTTTACTGCTTTACCTCACCCTAGAACCTGGCACTTGGGATTATTTCCCTGACACAGAGCTCTGCAGCTCTCTCTGGCAGTCATCAGCATGCCTCCTTGGCTACATTTCTCTCATGCCTGGGAGAGTACACCACTGAGACCGGCCTCCTCCCCGAGCCTGAATACTTTCTCACACAGGTATCCCTGCTCAGTACACCTAGTCCTGGGGGCAGAACTCAGACTAGGAAAAACTGGGACCCACTCAGACCTGCTCTCTGAAGGTCCAGAAACCAAACAGAAAAGGAGAATTTGGATACTTACTCCCCATATACAAAAAAAGCCACTTGAGTTTAAACAGGGTTTAAAGGATGTGAGGAAGAAGAGTAAAGTATATTTCTTCCTTTCCTTCGTATCCACCTGTGCCTGGCAGTCTACCGTTCGACTGATGGCCAGGACTTATTAATTCTGTCCTCTGTGTCATTTGAATCCATCTGCCTTGCCTGAGCTGCTTGCAGTACCTTAATAATTGGTGTCCCCTCTTCTCTAGTATTTTAGCCTTTCCCGTCTCACTGTTCAATGCCTCTCATCCTGTTCCAGCACATTCTCTACACTACCACCAAAGGAGGCCTTCTAAAATGCAGATCCAATCATGTTAATCACCCTTTTAACACTTTCTCCACCCTATATGCTACTGATTGTTCTTAAAAGATTTGTTTTTTTTTTTAAGGATAGAATTTTCTAATTAGGACAACCATATTCACCCATTATATCTGTACTGGACTTCAGAGTATTTTTACAACTATTATATAATTTTTAAGGCAATCCTATGACTTATGCTTTATTTTAGCTTTACATTTGAGGAGAGTGTGATTTTACTTAGAGTAACGGGTACATACATAGCATGAGGTAGATATTTAATAATTAAAATTTTACTGGCTAAGTGAACAGAATAGCTAATACTAAAGAAATATCAAACTTTCAGTTCCAGAGAATGAATTCATTAAGTCTTATTCAAATGCTCAGATAGTCTACTTTTTTTACACCATGTAATTACCGAGGTCAAAGTTGGTGGTTTAATTTCCATTTGTTTAAGTTAGCCTTATTGAATTTCATGGACATAATCTGTAACCCTAACCTCAGCAAGCTACATTGCAATTGTTGCTCCCAATGGAAATGGGAAAAAAGGATACAGATAAATATTTGCCATGATTTCATGCATATTACCTGAAAATGTAAACATATTGATGGCTCCACAATGTAATGTAGGTTTTAGAAACCAGTCATAGAAAGATTTAATAATAATCATTTAGACAAAGTGATAAAATGCTTCTCCAAAATAATACTGTGAGGAACCTAAAGGGGTTATAAACACCTAATTCTAATAGTTTTCTAATCTCATAATGCTGATTTCATCTCTACTGAAGACTTAGGTAACAATTATTAATGTAGCTTCCAATAAACCCCAAATAGTTCTACTTACTAATTTCTATATTCTCCCTGGAATAAATGATGCAATATTGTCCAGATTATACTGCCTTTCTCATTCATAAAAATGTGATTAACATGAAGCTCAAACTTCGTACCAATGACATAATAAATGGCATGTATGGTAGCACTGAAAAGACCTTGACCTAGAACTTTCAAATTCCCTTTTACTTATTCTAGGTCAGGGGAAGAATCAATGGCTAATGTGCAAATACCTCCAGAAAGAGTAACAAATCTTAGTAATTAGCATTTGAGTGTGCAGTAATTTATCAACAAAGTGTTTTAAGGATAACCTTTGACTGCTGTGTTTTGAAGGGAAAATAATGGAGGCAAGGGTGCATACTCCCCAAGAACAGGATTAAACTGAATACACAGATAAAACAAAGTTGGAAGCAGAAGAACACCTTCTTACTTCCCTAATAACTGTGTGTGAAGAGTCTTCAACCTGTAAGATGTATTTTCCTTCAAAAAAACAATTCAGAAGAAGAGAATATGGCACACTACTTTTCACGATGGGCATTTGGAGGGAAGATATAACTGGCAACCAATTCAAAGGTCATATTTATTTTATTTGTGTAAAATTTTAACTGACTGTTTAGAGAAAATAACACTTGTGTTTGTGTCCTTCTTGGACCAGAGGACATTTTTCTTGTTAAGAGTCTGATGATTAGGAAATAGAAATAAATCTCAAATCCCTGAGTTATAACGACTGCTTTTTTAGGACATAAACAATGAATGCTTATCTATGTGACTAAAAGCAGGCCAAGACACCAGGTTTGATGGAATGTCAAATG
Source organism: Octodon degus (assembly GCF_000260255.1). Taxonomy (NCBI): domain Eukaryota; kingdom Metazoa; phylum Chordata; class Mammalia; order Rodentia; family Octodontidae; genus Octodon; species Octodon degus. The sequence goes on from NW_004524639.1 coordinate 4,391,580, forward strand.
TATGGCTGCTCACTGGCACCTGCACAATAGCCCCTCACAGTCATTTCCTGCTTGGCAGCATAGTGGAGAAGCCTGGAGTGTGGGTGATTGACTTGACATCTTGACTTGTCATTATGATTTGAGCAATTTTTCTACTTCCCTGACTTGCTCAAGTGACATTTTCTTATGTTATGAGAAACAGTACAAATAACTATTTCTAGGGAAGAAAGTCGAGACTTGGAACTTCTAGATCCAACAATGTAAGTTTCAGGGGCTGGGGATGCAGTACAGTGGTGAAATAAGTTAAGTACTCTCCCTAGGTTCCAACTACAATGCTCATGCACACATGCACGCACACACACACACACACACACACACACACACAAAGACACACATTTTCAAGTGAATAGCATACTAGTATAATAGTACCTTCTAACATATAATGCATGCTTATATACAAACACACTAAATTCCTGCAAGAGCTGTGAAGTAGGCTGTAGCTATTTTTAAATCTTCTGTGAGAAAAGTGAGTTTCCAGAGTAGAAAACACTTCAAATATCACAGTGTATAAGTGGTGAACCTTTCAATTTGGATTCCAAATTCTAGACTCTTTACATCTCTCCTAGTGTTGATTAATATTATTACTAACTAGTAGAGTTCCCAGGCTAAAATTCTCTCATCTGACTTTTCCTTCAGACTTTTTCTTCTGTTAGTCACAAGATGCTATTTATTTAGTTTCCATAATATTTCACAAATCTATCTATTTTGAACTTCCTCCCCTTGTTTCCATGCCTCTGGTGCAGGCTATCACTGTTTGCCACCTGGATTATTGCAATAGTTTCTTAATTGGTCCACTCACAATCTTCTAATCTGTGCTTCGTGCTGCTGTTACAGTAGGCTGTTTGGAAGCACAAGTCTGAACACGACACACCTATACTTAAAATGTTTCAGTGGCTCCTGAGGCCTTCAGAATGACGTCTCAAGTCCTTAGGATGATCCTGCTGCGTGCCTTTCCCCTTCTCCTTCATCTGCACTCTGCTCTGCACTGACAAGAGTGAGCACTTTTCTTCCTGAACATCTCATGATGCGTTTGCCTTTATTTCTATTGGAAAACATTCTTCCTCTTGTGGTCCATCTCTAACTATGTAGGAAGAACCTATATTGAATATCTTCAGAGAGGTTTTCACCTGACGTAGTGCCTCTGCTCATCTTCATGTAAATGTCTGCTATGGTACCTAACAGGTTTAGCTGTAATTATCAATTCACATACTCATCTAACCCACTAAACCAGTGGTGAACCTAGGACATGCATGTTTCAGAGGGATGTTACTATCAGTGAAAGTTCTAGAAGGTTTGCCATAACTGCACTAGTCTCTGAGATAAGAGTAAAGACAGATGAAATGAAACATATGCTCAGTATTTTTGCCTAACATCATCTTTTCAACATAGCAGGTAGGGAGTAAAAATGTTAATAACATCAAACTCATAAGCAATCATTAATTATGTACTATGTGCTCAAGGTTATAAAATGTACTGAGAACAAAATGTAGTGAGGCATTAGCTGCAAGTCTTACTGAACAACAAAATTTATGCAATTCATTTTATTAAAAAACAGCATAAAAGATTTTATGATTGGGAGATTGGTACCAAATGAAAGTCTATAGCAGCTCAGAAGATTTGAAACTCAGGAGGCACCACTTTCTTTGAGACATGATAATTAGGTATGAAGGGTTAACAGCAATTGAATATTTACCATCTGGAAACTGCCAGAGTACTCATTGCACATCAGATTTAATAAACTTGAGTCCTTTGAAAAGTGAAGGTGTTTTGTGTTATTTAGAGAGAAATGCCATCTCTCAGGAGAGTCACTCAAAGGAAGCACTTATAAACTGATACCTCCTAGTGCTGCAAGGCAGAATTCTATGTGGCGGGGATGTGATGTGGTTGGAATTTCTTCATTAAGGGAATTTATCATCATTACTTTGAGTGAAGGGAACAAACATGCTTGCTTTACATTTAGCCAGTTGGTTTGAGTAAAACAAGGTGGACATCAGGTGCTACTCATTAGGCTGTGTCTCGTAGGCTAGCACAGCCAATCAATTTGCACGAACAGAATATATGGTAATAGCTTTCCTGGTTCAGCCTCTCACCCTTAGTAAAAATATAGCACAACTTGTGAGAAAGTTGCCTTCTATTATCAAGTATCTAACTGGGAAACTATATTTCTCCTCTGAAGTGATGGTGAACAGCCATCTTATACAACAGAGAGTGGCAAATAGTTATTTTCATATGTAAATGTGAGACCTTGAATATTTTCTAGGAAAATTTAAATAAACTGGAATTATCTTTAAAACTTAGATGTGAAATATTCTTAGTCATCAGAGAAATGAAAATTAAAGCTATAATGATGTCTCACTTCCACCACCTGTCAAGATGGCTATCATCACAAAACTAAAAGATATCAAGTAGTAATGAGGATGTAAAACAATCATACTGGTTGGTGACAATGCAAAATAAGCCCAATCACTGTGGAAAATGGTACAGAGTACTTTAAAAATTTAAAAAATACAACTAGGAATACAGTTTGATGATAGAGAATTTTCTTTTTTGGTGCAAGGCCCAGGGTTTAATACCCAGCACCTCAGAATATATATATAACTATAAAACACAGAACAACTCTATGATCCAATAATTTTAATCTAGGTATTTAAAAAATGAAATCAGGTAACATCTGCACTCTCATGTTCATTGCAACACTATTCACAATAGTCAAGATGTGGAATCAAACTGAACACTCATGAACGGATGTATGAATAAAGGAAATATGCTACACATAAGCACAGGCAAAGGTTTCCTCGATAGGACCCCAGTAGCACAGGAAATAACATTCAGAATCAACAAATGGGACTGCAACAAATTAAACAGCTTCTTCACAGCAACAAAAACAAGCAGCAAAGTGAAAAGACAACCTATAGAATGGGAGTAAATCTTTTCTAGCTATTCTTCTGACTAACCCAATTAATAAATGGAAAAATGAATTGAATAGGCATTTTTTCAAATGAGTGAGTATAAATGGTCAATAAGTACATGAAAAACACTCAGCATCTACTAGTCATTAGAGAATATAAATCAAAGCTGCACTGACATTCCATTTTACCCTAGGCAGAAGGACCATTGTCAAGAGAAAAAAAAAAACAGTGAGTGCTCCAACCAAGAAAGAAAACTACAGGCCAGTCTCTCTAATGAACATGGATTCAAAAATCCTTAATAAGGTACTGGCAAATAGAGTATCACAAAACATCAAGAAGGTTATAATCATGACAAAGCCTCCTTTCATCACAGAGATGGAGGGATATTTCAACATATCCAAATTTATAAATACAATAATATTAAGAGAACCAAAGATAAAAATCACATGATCAACTCAATAGATTCAGAAAAATAATTTGACAATGTCCAACACCCATTCATGATAAAACCTCTAAGGAAAATTGAAATAGATGGTCTCTACCTCAGTCTTATAGAAGCCATCATTGATAAATCAACAGCAAATATCATATTAAATGGTCACCACCTAAAATCTTTCATTCTAAAATTGGGAAACAAGACAAGGATGTCCATTATAACCACTCATATTCAATATAGCTCTGGAAACATTAGCCAGGGAAATTAGATGAGAGAAAAATTATAAGGAATAAAGGTAGGAAAAGAAGTTAAATTATCATTATTTTTAGATGACATGATACTCTACATAGAAGACCCCCAAAACATCACTGACGAACTTATAGGTATAATAACCAAATTCAATAGTGCAGCAGGATACAAAGTCAACCCTCAAATGTCAATAGCATTTCTGTACACAGACAAAAAACCCAGAGAGAAATTATGGTAAGCACACCATTTATGATAACATCCAAAAATAAGGAAATATTTAGGCATCAATCTAAAAAAGGAAGTAAAAGATCTATTCAGTGAAAATGACAGTACACTCTAAAAGAAGATCTCAAAGTATGTCAGAGAAAGGAAATGTATCCCTTGCTCTTGGATAGGAAGAACCAACATAGTAAAAATTGCCATACCCCCAAAACTGCTATACTAATTTAATGCAATCCCAATCAAAATACCAGGAACACATCTCTCAGAACTAGAGAAAATATTCCAAAAATTCATTTGGAACCAGAAAAAAACATAGAATAACATAATCAATTCTGGATAATGAAGGCAGAGGGCATCACAATCCCAGATGTAACCTTATGCTATAAAGCTGCTCTTGTGGTTTGGGGTTTTGTAACTGGAATAATACAATACAGGACACACAGTTTATAAAACTACTTTCTAATAGTCACTCAAAAAATCATACACGAAAAGAGTACAGGAAATGTGTCCACATGCTAAAGACAAAAGAATGCAGCTTTAGTGGCTAGCTAACTGGTGGTCAACTTGTTACATCCAGCTAAATTGAACTAGCATGGTGCTGGGTGGGGAAGGCTGACCTGAGGACTGTTGCCAGCAGCATAAGAGGCAGAACTGGAGAAGCTGCTGGGAGACTGTTTGGGAAGCTGTTTGGAAAAGCTGTTGGAACTGTTGGAAGCTGCTGGTTCTCTTGGGCTATTCTGCTGGAGGATTTTGTCATGCTGGCTGTCCTGGTGAACTTGGGTGTTCTCATCAGAGGAGGAGCTTGGGACCTACTTGTTGCTCAGGATGGCTGCAGTTCATTTCGGGAGAGCTCTAGTCCTCATCCAGAGCACCCTAGCTCTAGAGGAGAAGATGGTGCACTGTTCAGCTTCCTGGAGAAGCTTGTCAAGTTGGCTTTCCTGATGGGTGCTCAGCTTTCCTCATCATCAGAGGAACTTGGGGCCTCACTGTTGCTGAGGACAGCTGTGATATCTTGAGGGGAGCTCCAGTTCTCACTTTGAGCATTACTTCCTGGCTCCAATTCAGATCCCTCAGCCTGCTACCACAGACCCTTTATCCCACTGGCATAGACTCTTGAGTTTCTACCACTGATCTTTGGACCTTCCCAGCACGAATCTATGAAACAGGCCTGCATGAAAGGTTGCTGTGGGCTCTAGGCCTCCAGTTGGACTTGTGGGAGGTACTGTTATGAGCTCTAGGTCTTCATCTGGACTCATGTAGGAAAATATTGAGGGATCCAGGCTCTGAGCTGGATTCTTTATCATTTAGTGTATAGAAAGATTTCTCTATTCTTTGTATATGATTCTTTGGATGGTTCATTATAAAATGTGACCTCCATTGTATTGTTCCCCTTGAAAAAAACCCCAAATCACAACACCAGCATCTATATTTCTGCCTCTTATGCTGCTGGCAAATATCCTCAGGTGGGCCTCTCACACCCAGCACTACGCGAGATCAGTTCAACTGGGAGTAGCAAGTTGACCACCAGTTGGCACTCCACCACAGCTACTGTGATAAAATCAGCATGCTAAAGGAAAAAACAAGACCTGAGGATCAGTGGAACAGAAAAGAAGATGCAGACACTACAAACACATTCAGCCACATTATCTATGACAAAGGAAACAAACGTGTTCACTGGAAGAAAGACAGCCTCTTTAATAAATGGTGCTGGATAAACAGGTTTTCCACATGCTAAAGATTAAAATTACACCAATATATATTGCCATGCACTAAACTAAAGCAAAAATGGACCAAAGATCTAAATATTAAAATAGAAACATTAAATTTACAGAAAAGAAATTAGGCAGAATTCTTGAAGATATAGGTGTAGACAGAGACTCCATGAACAAAACACAGACTGCAAGGGAAGTACAAGAAAGAATCAACAACAGAGATTTCATCCTACTAAAATGCTTTTACACCAGAAAAGAAATCACCAACAGAGTAGAAAGATAACTCACATAATGGAAAAAGAAATAGCCAGCTATCTCAAAAGACTTCTATCTAGAACATATAAAGAACTGAAAAATTCAGAGCCCTTAAACTCAAAGACCTAACCTCAAAATGGCAATCTGAGATGAATATCCCCATCTCAGATGAAGAAATGCAAAGGGAAAATAAATACATGAAAAATGTTCAATGTCATTGATTATTTGAAAAAGGTAAATTGAAACAATACTGAGATTCCATCTCACTCCAGCAAAGGACGATTTTTTTGGCTATTATAAAAAAAAATCAACCAATAACAAAATTCAGGAGGGGTTGTATGGAAAAAGAAACCATTATCCACTCTTGGTGAAAATGCAGACTGTCGCAGCTGCTGTAGAAATCAGTGTAAAGATTCCTTAGAAAATTGGGATTAGAGGTTCCCATTCAACCCAGCCATTCCCCTTCTGGGTGTCTTCCCAAAAGAACTGAAAACATCATATCACAATGATATATGTGCAACCATGTTTATAACAGCACAATTTTGGGGGGTTTTTTGTTTGTTTTTTAAACAATTTTATTGGGAAACAAATAGAAATGAGACAGTTTCAAAACTGACTAGTAGGATAGTTTCAATAATTAATACATTGCATATTGTGGTCTTCTTAGAGGTTATTTGTAGTACAAGATGCAGGCATGATATCCTGTCCAAATACTATTAGTACAAAGCTTTCTTCTCATTGAATTAGGAGAAACTAGCTGTATATCTATCTTAACTATTTTAAATATACAGATACAAAATGGTCCTTCATTTGTATCCCTTTTTATGGTATAGTTTTGTCAGAGAAGGTATTCCATTGTCATTTAAATATTGTAGGTGTGTGAATTCAGCAAAATATTCCAATATAATCCTGTAGTCCATAATAGTAGTGGGTTATCCGTAGGACTGGCAATGTCAGAAGTTGTTGACTTGAGCCTTTTACAGCTCAGCATATTAATAAGGCTTTACTTTTTATACTTCATTTTTATATTTTTCTGCTGGATGGTTAAGACCAAGATAAAGGAAGGCCTATATAACAAGAAATGTAACTTTGATATCTGGTGTCAGTCAAATCCCCTCAGGATTTATCCTGAGATCCTGTACCTCAGTTTGTAGATCTTTTGTAAGTATCAGCCGTGTGGATGAGTCATGGCCATTTGACCAATGTGCTCTCTGTGAAAGCCTGAGAGAATGTTTTTTCTCCATGTGACTCTTCTTAGGCACACTCTACATCATCGATCACTTTCCTCTTTGGCCCCATAATCCCCTTAATCAGAAAATTTGGGACATCACTGAGTTATAGGATGTTTCAGTACAGGTTCTCCTATGTCCTGAGTCCTCACTGACCTTGAAAGGCTAGGGCCAAAACGTTGGCTGTCCCTGCAACCCTTCTTTTTCTCTAATTTTTGGTCTGCAAACTTTGGTTTATAACAGCACAATTTGCAATAGCTAAATCTTAGAAACAAACTAGATGTCCATTAACCAAGAAATGGAATAAAATGTTGTGCTTTTTAATATAATGGAGTACTACTCTGCTATAAAGAAGGATAACGTTGGAACTTTTTTAGGTGAAGGCATGCAACTTGAGACCATATTCATAAAAGGAATACATCAGACCTATATGTGTAAACATTGTATTGTAGTGTGAGAAACCGAACAAGAAAATAGGATCCAAAATGTATAATATATATTGTGAACTAGACAGAAACTGCTCAGAAGGAAAGACAAACTGTAACAGTGGAGAAGGGAAAGGAAAAAAGAGGAAAACAAATATGTATATGTATACACAAGATAGTAGTTATACAAGTAGCTTCTCTTAGTTCATTGAAAAGAATGTTTTGCAGGCTGGTCAAATAGCTCAGTGGATTAAAGCACCTGCAAACAGGCTCAGGGGCTCAATCCCCAGGCCTGCCATGCTGGCCCCACCCCTGGGGCGCAGTGCGATGGCAATTCATACTGGCCATGGTGGTGTGGGCCTCTAATCCCAGCTCTTGGGAGGCTATAAACAGGGTGATCAGTACGAGACCCTGAACACCCTGTAGACCCTTCCCTAAAATACAAAAAAAAAAAAAAAAAAAAAAAAAAAAAAAAAACAAAGAAAAGAAAAAAACGTTTTGCTCTAATATCACTCAGACAAGATATCATGCTTATACCTTTTACTCTGAATAACAACTACAAAGACAATA
>NW_004524639.1:4399725-4404905 GCF_000260255.1 Octodon degus
GCAGGGTAGCAGGAAGCTCTCCTGTGGAGTTAATTTTTAAGAAAAAAAGAGGCATGAGTTTCCAAAGCACTGTTCCATGAAATCACAATGATCCCTCCAGTGGTGACAGTTAGAGGCTCAAAATCAGGCTTGTGGCAACTTAAACCATGTCCAATATGGCAAGCATCAGGAGAGCAAGGCCACTCATACTTGCAGGCTGCTGCTTTCTCTTTCATTGAAAAATGACTCATCTTTTCTTTTTACGCCATACCTAGTCATAACCCTCGAGTTTCAGGCCAAGTTGCTTATTAGTCAGGCAGTGAAAATCAATTTCACAGTTCTGTCCTCCTAAGACTTCTTCTTCTGTCTCTCTTAACGAGTCTCTCTATAGAGCCTTCCTCTTATTTTGCCAACATGGCCTCTAGCAGCTATTTCTTCTAAGATCTTTCTGAGCTGGCCCCTGGATCCCTGCTACACACAACCATTCCAGCCTGAATGATCACATGTGTTCATTACAATTGTTTTCTCTGTGCTATGAGGTCCACTCAGTTCAGTTCCGTCATCCTCTTAAGCAGGGACACATCTTAGGAGTGGTATTGGTGCTAAGTGTATTACACGAAAGATTCAGGAGGCTAGAGACCCATCTGGGATATTCACTGTGATAGAATTTGAGCCTACCACCCTAGATCCTGCCACTAAGTGGCACTTGATAAACATATTTTAGGCTGCAGAGTGACTCAAAAGTCAATATTTCTGTGTAATATCAAGTATACTCAGAACTGTTTTATCTACTTGCTCCACAAATAACTATTGAATCTTGAGGTTTCTATATGGAGCCATAGATATTGAAAAGTACTTGGACCCAGGGTGGTTGTCACCAGGACACTAAAGATCTTATTGTTTAGGGGCCAAGGAGATAGCTCAGTGGCATATACCCTGCCTGCCAAGCACGAAGTCCAGAGTTCAATCTCCAGTACTATATTAATTCTAATAGCTTCTTGGTGGAGTTTTTTGGGTCTTCCAAGTAAAGTATCATGTCATCTGTAAATAAAGATAATTTAACTTCTTCTCTGCCTATTCTTATTCCTTTTATTGCTTTCTCTTGTCTAATGGCTGTAGCTAATGATTCCAGAACTATATTGAATAAGAGTGGTGAGAGAGGATATCCTTGTCTTGTACCAGATCTAAGAGTAAAAGATTTCAGTACTACAAAAAAAAAAAGATCTTATAGTTTAGATGCACAAAATCATTTTCCTAGATCCCACAAGTCCTAAGTAATGATCCAGTAAGGTCCATGCCAGTGATTTGCAAGAAACGTCTTGCTTTGCAGTGGGATGAGGATCAAAACAGGAGCATTTTTCAATTTTTATGAACTGCCTCTCCCTGTTTGGGAGTAGAGACCAACTTTGACTTTCATGCCCCAGTCTTTCAGAGCTGCCTGAAGTTTAGAACTGAGTTTAAGTAGGACTCTGTAGTTAAAACTTGCTATGAGCAGCACAGTGTCTTTTTCTTTTCAAAAAATAAGGGAAAAAGTACTGCCCTGTGAGTCACACATGGAAAGTATTCTCCACAATGCCGTAGAAAGCTATTTCCAAAGGGCATCCAGACATGTCATGTTGTTTCTACCACATCTCAGTGCCCAAGGAGGCTGATGTGCAGCCTCTGAAAAGCACAATATAATTTCTTATTTCGCAGGGCCCTGCTGAGACTGGCAAGGGGACCTTTGTTTCCTAGAGTGAGTGAATCCAGCAACCTTGGGCAAGGTGAGTCACTCTCTGGGCCTCAATTTCTGCACTTTGAAAATAAAGGGATTGAACATATTTAGGACTTAGTCATCTTAAAAGTATTGAGGACATAGAAGCTCTGAGACAGAGTTCATTCATAGCTCTGTGCCTTGGTGTCTGTGAGATCCTGACAAAATCAACTAACATCTTTCAGCATCACTTTCCTTTTCTTTCTTTCTGTCTTTCTTTTTTCTTTCTTTCTTTTTTTTTTTGTTACTGGGGATCAAACTCAGGACCTTGCACTTGCCAGACAGACACTTATGCTGCCAACCTATCTCCCTGACCCATTTCTTTATTTTTGCATTGGACATAAGGCCTGCATAACTCAATGAAAGAGTATAAAAGAAAGCATCTAGCACAGCACCAGTAGTCAGAAATGACTATTTTTCTCTTCTTCTCTGTTCTTTCTTTCTCCTTTTCTTCCACAGACATAAACTGCAATCAGTGGAGGGTTTAAAATGTGCAAGCTGGGAGTATCCAGTGAGGTGCCTTCCATTCACAACTGAGAGTGCACAGAGTAGTGCGTGACTTCTGGAAGCCTCTAGCCATGGGCCTCGCAGCATGGGCAAGATTGCTCATACTTTCCCAGGTACAATGCTGTATACCCCCCATTCAGCTGAGCAGAGTTGTAAGATTAGGAGTTGCCCTCTCAATTGCTACAGTTTTATAAATTAGAAAGATTAGGATTGATACTGTTGTCTAAAGGTAAGAGAACAGTATCTCCTTAAAACCATATCAAAAATTCTTTTGGAGCTAAAGCAATCCCAATATACAAACTGAATATAAAACCACATACGTATATTGGCTCATTCTCTGAAGAATGTATATTCCTACTGCTTAGAGTCGATTATGAATTCCATAAAAATCAGACTGTTTCCACAGATTTCAGCAAATCTCCTTCATATATACTTCAGTGCCCTTGCTGTAACTAGGAAGGATATATTGCATGTTCAATTACTGACTATTGAACACTATTATTTAATCACTAAAAAGACCTGAGTCCCTATATAGCAAGTTTTGCTCAGCTTTGTTACTGTGCAATCTTAGTCAAGTTCAATTAATCTATTTGAGCACTCCTTACCAAATAGGTTGTGCAGATTAGATGACATAGTGCAAATGAAACATTGAGAATGTTCCGTACCACAAAATAAGGAGTCGGTAGATTTTAGGGTTTAGCAGGATTTTCACTAGCTCTACAACCACTATTATTACTAGGGCCCTTGGCGAGGGTGTCTCCAGTTCTAAATCTACATATTCTTTATAAAATGGAGTTATAGAAAAATGCTTTACATTTTTATTTGGAATAAAATTTTGGCAATGAAGTAAAAAATTACACCAACATATTTGTTCCTAGGCAAATTGAGACCTGTATTAAGACCATGGTCTGTGTAGACTGCTTTCTTTACATCTGTACAAAATGCATTCAATATATACTTAGTGAATGTCCACTGTGTTTCTTTTCAAGTAGATTTGTAGTTTTCACTTTGCTATGCAGTTTCACATTATACGGTCCCTATTACCTTTCATTTTAAATGATCAATCTTCTTTTGAACAAGGTAAATACAGTTGTGTTGGAGACTGAAGAAATTAAATATTTCTATGCTTCTTATCTGAGATTAGAACCAACTTAGAGGTTGAACCAGGGCTCTAGCAAGTGGAAATCAAAACAATGTGCCTTGATACTCGTAACCCTACTGGGAGAATAGAGCATAGATTTGAGATCTTATCCAATGTTACCTCTCCAGCCACCTGCACCCTGATCAAAACTATTCTCCAAAAAATCTTTGAGTCTACTCCACTGGAATATCATATACTATGTCTTTGAAAAAGTGAAGTAAACAGACCAGAAGGCACCCTCCTTCGGAAGTAGGCAGATCCCAAAAGAGAAGAGAAAAGGAGGCTGTGGCAAAGATAGCCTATTGATCCACCCTTCATTGATTATCCAGTGGAGGACCACTGAGCAAGAGATGATGAACCAGGCCCAGCATGATTCAGCAAGCTCTTCTAGTTGAGTCACGGAGGCTAGGGAATTGAGTGCCCTCCAGCTTTCCTGTACTTCTCTTAGCAATAAGGACCATGGCCTATCAGGGATATGGATCTCTCTTTTGGGAAAGGAGATGAGTGACCCACAGAGAGTCCCTCCTTCACAAGGCCACTTCTGTGGACTATTCATCATTGGGAGTGTACAACTAGTAGGACTAGTGGTCTGTGCATAGTTTTCTGCTTCGAGAAATGGTGAAAACCCTCTATTAACTGTATGAAGCTTAAAACCTGCAGGAAACACAAATATAGAAAAAACACAACCCTGGAGAATTATCTCACTATGTAATCATGGCAACAAATGTCAAATGGGCCCTTCGTGCCACGTCCAATCATAGTACATGTCTCTTGTCAATTCATTCTCCAATTTTCCTAGCCAGCTATTACATAGCTTTTTCCACTTCCTCCAACTCTAGCATCTTTTTGTTGTTGCTGTTATGGTTGTTGTGTATTTAGTACAGGGTCTACAGGATCTCACTACACAGATCAGACTCATAGTGATCTACCTGTTTTCAGCATCCCAAGCACTGGGATAAAAAGGCATGCACCACCACTCAGTCTCAGTTGCAGTCTGAGTGCACCCCAGGGGTGGGACCAGCATGGCATGCCAAGAATTGAACCCTGGTCCCTGCATCTGCCTAAACAGGGGCTTTACTCCACTAAGCTATCAGGCCAGCCCTGTAGCATGTTTTTGACCATGCTTACACTCAGAAGATTGTCTTGCTTGCTATTTCATTTAAAAATAGAGACACTCAGAAGAATTTTTTCCGACATTCATATCATTAGATAACTAGATTCAGATACTGGTCATATTATGGCTTCCTTCTGGTATTATGTATATACTGTCCATCCTCCCAGCAGAGATCCTCTCCTTGTACACTAGAGCCAATGTTCTATTTTTAATTCAAGGAGGACACTGTGATCGGCTAGTCCCTCCCATATGTTAACAAGTTTTCTTTTCTTTTTTACTGTTTCTTTTTCTTCTCTGCCCTCATTTCTGACTGGACCTCTCTTGCTGAATTCTTTTCTACTATGCCCTAGGTTTTCCCTGCAGACATGTGCACTTTTTGATCCCTTTCTTGTTCTTCTCCCTAGTATCTACGTGGGTCACTCTCTTACCTTCTTCGGATTTTTTTTCAAGTGTCACCTACTGTAATGCACTTTCTTGACTACTTGATGAAAAATTCAACCACTTCTTTTCCCATTACTTATTTCTACTTAGTACTTCTTTTTTTTTCAAAGTTTTATTGATAAACAGATAGCCATGAGACATTTTCAAATCAGAGTCCCAGCCCAGGTCCAGTGAGTGTGCGGAGAGTTTCCTGCTTCCCTGCGCCTGCGGGACCAGTCCCAGCCCAGGCGCAGCGTGGGCCGGAC
>NW_004524639.1:4412635-4415420 GCF_000260255.1 Octodon degus
GAGTATTGAACAATACAATCTTCTAATTTTCTGATTAATGACAAAGCTTCCTGAAAACATTAATTATACTGGAAGAATTTAGAAAGTCATTTTCTGAGTAAACCTTTCTTAAAAATTAATTTTGTAATAAATGGCAGACTGAAACAAAATAAAAAAAAGAAAAAGAAAAGGATACTTCCCTGATAAAGAACAACTGAAGAAATTCATGAGCACCCAACCAGCCTTACAAAGTTTGCTGAAATATATTCAGAAAGAGATTTTTATTTTCTATTTTTTTACGATTCTTAATAAACTTTATTTTCCAGTTGTTATACAAGTATCAAGGCTGGCTACATAGTCACTGGGGGAACCTGTATCCTCCTTTGAACATCATATTTGTTCCAAACAATTGATCTTTTTTCCCCATAATTTTATTGAGAAATAAATAGTAATGAGACAGTTTCAAATTGAATTGGTAGAACAGTTTCAATAATTAACACATTGCATACTGACTTCCTAGTGGTTATTTGTTGTACAAGATGCAGACATGATATCCTATTTACAAACACTATTAGAACAAACGCTTCTTTTCCTTGAATTAAGAGAATGTAGGAGAGATTTTTTAAAAGACCACAATTCCAATAATAGCAGTAGAAAGGGACCACTAAGCAAGGCAAGTAATTAAATAGACAGGAAAATTAGGGAACCAAGAGCAGGCAAATAACATGACAAATATAAGCCAATAAATACAAATTATAACCATTAGTGTAAATGACCTCAATTGACCAAACAAAAGAAACAGACTAGCAGAGTGGATCAAGAACCAAAATCTATGCTGGGTGTGGTGGCACACACTTGGAATCCCAGCACTTAGAAGAAGAGCTTGAGGCAAAAGGATCGTTGTGAGTTTGAGGCCAGCCTGGGTTACAAAAATCATTGTGAGCTCAAGGCCAGCATGAACTGCATAGCAAAGCCCATGCTCAAAAAAGACAGACACACAGACAGACAGACACACAGAAAATCCAGCAATATGCTCAACCAAGAAACAAATTTAACTTAAAATGAAATTCATACATTGAAAGTCAAAGCATAAAAAACAATACTCCATGCAACAGAAACCCAGAAGAAAGCACAGATAGCTATTCTGCTTGCATAAAATGTAAACTTTGAACCAAGAATGATCAGAAGAGAAAAGAAGGTCACTATATACTTTTTTAAAAAGAGAGCACAAATTAGAATTAAAACAGAAAAAATTGCAAGCAATACAAATTTTGAGTTAACAAAGCAATATGAATTTCACAATACTTGCAATACAATGTTACCTTCCAACCAGTTATTCCTATTACCAGATATATGCATGTAAAATTGGAAGAAAAAAGGAAAAAGAAAAAAACCTATATAAAATTAATACTAGGGCCATGCTTGGAATCCCTGTCTTTCTGGTCTTCTAAAAGGGTACTACTTCTAATATCATATCAATTGTGGATATACTCTCTCTCAAGCAAATGTTTGTTTTTTTAAAAAAGATAATAAATGAAAACAAGAGACAAGAAAAAATGTCATAGGACTGTCCTGCTACAATGTTGTATATGGTTAGATTTCTAAATTTTTGTGTAAAAATCTATATTTGTTTATTTTTAATTTATTATTATTTTTAAATTTTTTTTCATATTCTGTATGCATTTAAAGTTTAGCATATCAACGATTGATAGACAATACCTGTTCCATGTTATGTCTAAGGCATTTGATATTCAGATAGATTCTGATGTTAAGCTCAACAGCCTATGCTTCAGCATAATAATATTAAGCTTCTCTTCTGGAGGGGTTAACAACTTCAGTTTGCAGACCAAAAAATTAAAGAAAAAGAAGGGCTACAAGGACAGTCAATATTTTCGCCCAAGCCCCTCAAGGTGAGTGAAGACACAGGACGTAGGAGAAACTATACTGTAACATCCTATAGCTCAGTTGCATTCAAATTTTCTGATCAAGGAGATTATGGAGCCACAGAGGAAAGTGATCGATGATGTAGAGTGTGCCTAAGGAGAGCCACATGGAGAGAAAACATTCTCTCAGGCTTTCACAGAGAGCACATTGGCCAAGCAATGGCCGTGACTCATCCACATGGCTGACACTGACAAAGCTTCTACAATCTGAGGTACAAGATCTCAGGATAAATCCTGAGGGCATTTCACTGACATTATCAGACCCAAAAGCTACAACTCTTGTTGCATAAGTCCTGCTTTACCGTGGTCTTAATCATCCAGTAGAAAAGTATAAAAATGAAGTATAAGAAGTACAGCAATGCTGTTATGTTGAGCTGTGGGGGACTCAGGTCAACAATTTCTGACATTGCCAGGAAAGCAGAAGACCCAATCCTATTATGGGCTACTGGACTCTTTTCGAATGTTTTGCTGAGTTTACACACCTATAATATTCAAATAACGGAACTTAACAAAAAAAGGGGATACAGATTAATGTCCATTTTGTATCTGTGTATTCGAAGTGGTTAGGATGGATATATAGTTACATTCTCTTAATGAATAGAATGATCTGTTCTAATGGTGTTTGTAAATATGATATAAAGTCCACATCTTGTACAGCAATTAACCACTAAGAAGAATGTATGCAGTGTGTTAATTATTGAAACTGTCCTACTGATTTGATTTGAAACTGTCTCATTGCTATTTGTTTATCAATAAAATTCTGGCAAAAAAATTTTAAAAAAAAGAATATTTTGCTGAGTTTACACACCTATAATATTCAAATAACGGAGCTTAAGAAAAAAAGGGGATACAGATGAATGTCC
>NW_004524639.1:4415520-4420885 GCF_000260255.1 Octodon degus
TGATCCTCAGGTCTATTTTGATGCCAGTACCATGCTGATTTTATCACAGTAGCCTTGTAGTATAATTTCAAGTCAGGAATTGTAATGATTATTCATTTTCTCAATCATCATTTCTTAAAGCGGATAGTATACATTTATACTTTGTGAGCATGCGCTGCTTGTTTCAGAAATCTTTGTTCTTAATTTGTAATGAAATTTGTTCAGCTTGTTTCAAAAAGCTTATCCTTAATTTTAAAAAATGTATTCAGTGCATTCCAGAAATCTTTAACCTAAACTATTTCCAAATAACTTTTTCAAACAAATGTTGGCAAGCGTTTGACTACTCATTTGGGTTATACAGTGGAAGTTCACGTTTTTCAAAGAATAGGAGTAGCTGTTCCTAACTCCTTTAATTCATTCATTTGTGAAAATGTCCCTCGATTGTAACAGTATTACTTCATAATAAAACAGAGATTTTCTTTCAGATTTATTTATTTATTCATCTATTTTTTCAAGACAGGGTTTTGCTATGCTGTTCAGGCTGAACTTGAGCTCACTCTGTAGCCCAGGCTGGTCTCAAACTTGCAATGATCTTTCTGCCTCAGCCTCTTAAGTGCTGGGCTTGCAGGCGTGTGCCACAATACCTTGTTTCTTTTACATTTAGAGGATGCATATTCTAAACAGAAAAATATTGAAGTATGTACCAGTAACACCAATCTATCTGTAATGTAGCTCTTCAATCTGTTACTCTCTTTGAATCCCACTGGTCTAACTCTACAATAGGTTATAATTTAAGAACCAAAGTTTCATTATACAGATATTGTAAGTTAGAATGACAAAAACATTTTGGAAATGATCCAGCACTCAGGACTCTTCATCAATGAACTGCATGATAATCAAGGTGTCTTAGCTTGGGTTCTTCAGGAAGCAATCTTTAGGGATTCAAATGAAAGTGTTCTCTCTGGAAACCACAGGTAACACTTCTAAGAGAGTGGAGTCGTTGTAAAGGAAGTGAAGCCTGCCAGTCAAGATAATATTGGGGTGATATAAAGCCAGCTACCCCACTATGAGACTGATGATCACACTAGAAAGTTTGGGAAATGGAGAAAAATGCTCATCTATACACAAGTTCAGGAGCCACACCTCACAGCCCCTGGGGGACTGCTAATTCACTGGCATTTGCAGATTGCTGTACATGTCAATGGTTCATAGTTTTGCAATTCTAGGAAAAGAGCTCCAAAGCAGTGAAGAAGACAGCCTAAAAACATGAGAAAGCCAAAGTCATGAGTGGAGCTCTAGCAACACCTGCTACACCAACAGAGGCTCGAAGGAGCTTTTGTTCCATGAGACGAAGTGCTCCTGGGATAAGTTTGTGCCGACGTCTGACTCTCAGTCTGGCTCTTCCAGTCTCGCCTCAGTTTTTTAATCTGCTTTCCACTGGCATATTTTCCATGCTAACAGAGAAGTAAGGTCTAGATATGAGGATGGTATTATGAACATAAAGGAAAAGACAGCTTCAGAGAATCAAAACAAGGACTTTTCTTGTACACTAGAACCACTAGACCCAGGCTTTCTACATCCCTACTTTACTTCCTTTCTTACCTCATAGAAAGCGTCAAGCCAAAGGAAAGAGAATAAGAAGAAAGAGGCAAACAGAAACAGAGCTGATACCTGTCCAACCTCATGGAAGCAAGAGACTGTACAGAGAGACACAAGATCATAGGAGAGGGAGTCTTGAGTTCCTAGCATACTGAAACACTCCAGTGGCCTAGAAACAACTCCATTACTATGTGCTTCTTCCATGTGGGTGGGAGATGGCAGGAAGAAGTGAAAAGTTAAAAGTTGATGAACATTATGATTTGTCTCCTGTAGGTCTAAATCAATAATTTTCTATTATTATAGCCAGATGTGGCATATATTTCCATGATTCTTCCATCCAGCATTGAATGCCTCCTAGTCTTCCACTGCTTGGGTGTTACTGAGAGGCAGTGCCTACCATTCATAACTCTGTTCCAAGAGGTTGGACCTTTGCTTTTCATAGCTTTGTGCAGCCATTGGATAGATGTGTTACTGCCAGGAAGTTTGGGAATTAAGTATATAACCATGTAAGAATTGAGACACAGAATAGCAAGTGAAATAGAAATGGAATGTTCCAGAGGTAGACAGAAGGAGATTTTTGTCTGTGTGAGGGTAATCTGGGCAGCTTAATCATGTTGTAATCAGAGATGCTGCTGCTGGTAGTGGTGGCAGCCAGTATTTACCAAATGCCTGTGCTTGTCCATGCACCTCATATGGGCGATATCAGTAACCTTGCAACAATCTTGTAATCTCAATGATGTCATGATCTCTACTTTTGGAAAAGGAAACTGAGGTTTGCAGCAGGTAAATAACTTGCCACAGGTCATGCAGCTAGCAAAAGTCTTTCTAGTCCAATAATGTTGGACTACAAAGCCTGACCTCTTCTCCTCAGGCTGAATTGCTGCTTCTCAAAGCCAAGAATTCAAATCACTAGAACGGGCTTAGCTGAAACTCATAAACAGAAGAGAGTATGAGGTAGCAAGGAGAGTGCCATTAAATTAGTTGACCACAGAGTGTGACCTGGGAAGAGGCACTGTTGTGACCAAATCATGTGGTCATGATTCAAAGGAAATAGGAAGTCCTGAGCGATTAGATGCTGCAAGGAGGGCCAGGAACCAGTTCAGTGACTTCAGGGAGTGTTGAAGACAGCATGAAAAACAATCTGATTAGAGACTGGAATGTGAAGTCCAGTGTGGCATGTGCTGTTCTGTGGCTTGGGTAGATTTAAAGGAGCCGGTTTTTCCACTTCTTGCCATCATATCATCATCTTCTTCAATATTTCAGTTATTATCCTGACTTTGAAAAAACTTCTGGGGTCTTGACTTCACTGTGTTACCTGAATCTCTCAAGGGTAATTGATATTTAATTTAATTGTCTGGGGCTTTTTCAGAATTAATTCATTAATTATTTGGCACGTCTCACTAGCAGCTTGGACTCATAGTGATCATCCTGTCTCAGCCTCTCCAATGCTGGGATTATGCATGTGCGCCACTACACCAGTTCCAGTGGCTGGCGTGGCTCTCAGAGCTGGTATGGCATGTGGTGCCAGGGATTGAACCTGAGACCTTGTGCTTGCCAGGAAGGTGCTTAAACCACTAAGCTATCTTTCTGGCCCCTCATTTTCTGTTTTTAAACATTTCCCCACTCAGCAAGAAGCTTTAAGATTTGGGACTAATTTACAGGAGAGTTATATGTCAGTACATTATATTCAAGAATGTTTAGTGTAAATATATGTACTGTTGCAAGCTTGTAAAGTTCAATTAATGATAATTGCATTATTATACACAAAAGTGTATTTCTAATGTTAAAATGTCTTGATTTTTTGGGTTCCTAACAGTTCACAAAAGTTGCATGATAACTATGCTTCTAAAAAAAAAAAACTATGCCTCTACACAGGGGTTGCATGCATTAGTGCGGGTGCACCCATGTGTACTTTTGCACGTCACCCATGTTGTGCTGTGATTGAAATTGAAACACCACAAAGTAGACCCCTGCAGGAAGCTGGCAGATACCTTGAGGGCTACGAGTAGTGTCATATTCTTAGAGTTGTGAAAAGGAAACTTGAGAAATCATGATGAAAAAAAGTGTTTTTAATCTCTTTGGATCATAGGGGGTATCATGTGGATAGATATATTTACTCAGGATCTAACCTCAGCAGATCATGGAGAGGATGAGACATAGTCCTCCAACTCACTGTGTCTCCTTATTATCACTTTCCCGGACCCTGTGTTTACATTAATTGTTGAGGAAATGTTCTTTCTCTTGAGGGGCACAAAAGGTTGGAAAAGAAATGAGTGTGTGCTCAGGTGTCTCAACAGCAGGGTGGGAGCCATGCTCCAAGTGGAGTCAGCTGTTTACCAAGGTCCAGGGTCCCTGTGTACTCTATAGCTAAATGTGCCCCTAGCCCCATTGTTTCGAGAATCCAGACAGCTGAGTGTGTGCCTGGCAGGCGTGCAGGCTGGCTAAGCCCCAAAGCAGAGGCTCATTATTGTTGAAGGAACCACAGAGCTTCTTCAAATTACTGAGACAAGGGTCACAAGGGGAGCCAAACCCAATTTTCTATTTTGGGAACTTTGCAATAAGAAAGATAGGCCACTAAGGATTTTATTTGCATAAGGAAACATGGGCCTCCTCTGGTAAATTCTCATCATAGCAACATTAAAAATGTAAGTAAAGAAAGAAAGACAAAGGCTATTTCAACATCAGGGTTTAGCAGGAACTCAATTGAATGTAGGTGACAACTGAGGGCCCTCGTCTCTTTGCCATCACTGGTTTGGGGGCACTGAGGAATGCACTCAAAGGGGAGCATCATATGCTTTCCAGTCTCACCCTTCAGAATTTATTCAATAGCCAGAAAGAAAGAACAAAGCATCAGTGGAGTGATGACAGCTGAATTAAGATTTGGCTGTGTGCCAGAAATACTAATAGAGGTAACTACCATTTATCGGGCTTTAATAAGCATCAGGCCTCTTCCATACATTACCCTAATCCTACAGTGTAACTCTGGCTCTATCTTCAGTCACATGATCAAACAGCTGCTGAGTGGCACAGAGAAAATTTTAGTATTTTATACACCAAGCCTGCAGGGCATGGTGGTACATGCCCATAATCTCAGTACTTGAAAGGCTGAGGTAGGACAATCAACATAGGTCCAAGGCTGGTCTGGGCTACATAGAGTTCAAGGCCAGCCTGAACCTCATACATAGCATGAAACTGTCTTGAAAGACAAAACAAAATTAAACAAAACAACAGCCACAAAAATACTGATTATACCCTAAAAACCTTGCTTTTTAATCACTGGGTCATAGAGTAGGAAAAACTGCCCTAAAGTCTGACCCTCCTATTATTGAGATGAGGGTCCCAGAGCATTTCCGATTGCACCTCAGTGGACACCATTGAGGACTGCAATGGTCCAGTGCAGGAAAGGCCACGTGCCGTGATTCTCCTTTTCTTTGAGATCCAATATGTCAAACTGGTAATTAAGTTCTTTCTAGAGCTGTGGTTCTTAAGAATAGTAGTACTGCCCTCTGGAAGCAGTTTTGGTAATTTCTTAGGGCATGATGATCTTTTTTTTTTATTTTATTTTTTCAAAATTTTATAGATAAACAGATAGCAATGAGACAGTTTCAAATCAAATCGGAAGTACAGTTTCAACAAATAATACACTGCATATATTCTTCTTAGTGGTTAATTGCTGTACAAGATGCAGACTTGAGATCCTATTTACAAACACCATTAGAACAAATCATTCTATTCATTAAGAGAATGCAACTATATATCTATCCCAACCACTTTGAATACACAGATA
>NW_004524639.1:4420985-4422527 GCF_000260255.1 Octodon degus
ATTCTACTTGATAGAGGAAAATTCAAAATATAGTGTTTTTTACTTAAGTATCATAAAGTAGGACACATAGGTTAAATAAATATAACTTGAAAATCTTTAAAAAAAATTAAGTAACCAGGAAATGCCTATTGGAAAGGTGAAAGTTTTCTTCTTATGTCTCTACCTACCCCTGTTCACTTGCTTTCTAAAACAGTTCCTCTGTCAGCCACTTTGATTTTCATGTTTTTCAAGATTATATGGTCTACCCTTTTTTCTCATTTCTTCCAAATTTGTATCCACAAATTAGAACTTGCATAGAACTCCAGGCAAACATGTTGGCTCAATCAGAAAACATTTGAGTACCTTGCCTCTGCCTCAGTAGGGTATCATTCTCCTTAACCTTAACACCTCGAAGTCACACTTCACACCTTTCCTTCTTTCTGGCCAACATTTGCTGAAGAGGAAATTGTGTGAAATAGAGTTGGAAAAGTCCTGAAAAGTCAGAATGTGGGACTGACACAAAGAAAAAAAGTTATAGTTGAGGAAAACAACACGTACTGCTAAAACGCTGGATTGGTGTTACAAGAGAGGATAATCAGAACAGAAGAGAAAGTTTCAAGTGTCCTGTGAATGTGCAATCAGAGATTGTTGGGAGCTAGTTGGCCAAGGCAAAGAGCAAAAGCATTACATAAGCTACATATGCCTATGGGGCTTCATGGGGAAAAAGGAGAAAAAAGTCACAATTTTGGCTGCAACTCTTGCAAGAACATAAATGGCATGCTCATAATTGTGTATGAAGATTAAGAACAAAAATTTCCAGAAGGGTGGCTAAACTACAGTATGGAAGAAAAGGTAAAGAAACTGGAGGGGAAGAATAATACTTTTACTTTGTCTTTTTTATGAAACTTGATATGATGGAAATTTAATAATTGTAGAAACAGTGTTGAGAAAATATGTATTAATATGTATGATATGCAAAGTTCTTTGAAATAAGAAATTATAAGTATAGAGAAGAATAATATATATAATAGTACTTCTAAAATGATAAAGTGTTTTCCACAGAAAAAATAATTTTTATCATGAGATGGAATTGTCTTTACATGTGAGCTGAGTGTCTGTTGCACATTAGTTCAAAAAGAGTAGATGCCTGTAAAATGAGATCCGAGGAGGAAATCTTACATTATAGTTGCATAAACTCTATCTTGAGTATTAATTCCATTTATCTTATGTGACAAGTGCCGAGGAAGTTTAGGTCACAAAAAGAATTGTCATTTATAGTTTAAAGGGCCCTTCCCAATGTGCTGCGATGGTATTTCTACTTTACCACACTTTCTGTATATTTTATTTTGGGTATACTTACAATTTTGAGGCTAAAATTTTTCCCAAAATGCTTATATCCTGCCATTAATCAAGATGAGTGCTAAAGAACACAGTTGTACTTTGGTAATTGATGGCTGCAGAACATGCCAAACCTGGTACAGGGGGCATTTTGTTGAGAAAATCTTCATCACTGCATGCCACCTTCAGTCTCTGGTAGTTCACAGGGAGTACAAAACCCTCAGG
>NW_004524639.1:4422627-4426837 GCF_000260255.1 Octodon degus
TGGTGGTGTGGGCCTCTAATCCCAGCTCTTGGGAGGCTATAAACAGGGTGATCAGTACGAGACCCTGAACACCCTGTAGACCCTTCCCTAAAATAAAAAAAAAAAAAAAAAAGAAAAAAGAAAGAAAGAACAAAGAAAAGAAAAAAACGTTTTGCTCTAATATCACTCAGACAAGATATCATGCTTATACCTTTTACTCTGAATAACAACTACAAAGACAATAATACCCAATTATTGTTGTAATTGTCCTACTAACCTGTTTTGAAAGTTAGTTTCATAGTTTACCTTTTTTCTCCTTAGAATAAATAAAACAAATGCTATTAACTATGTGGGAGAGGTTGGTATGGAAGAAACCATCCTGAATTGCTGGTAGGAATGTAAACTAGTACAATCACTATGGTGAGTCCTCAAAAAGTAAACATAGATGTGCCCTTTGATCCAGGTATACCACTTCTTGATATATTTCCTAATGAATTAAAGACAGCATGCTGTAGTTAGACATGTATACCTATGTTTATAGCAGTCTAATCCCCAAAATCTAAACTGTAGAAACAGCCTAGATGTACATCAACAGATTAATGGATATAGAAATCATGGCATAGATAAACAATGGAGTATTATTTAGCCATCAAAAACAACTAAATGATGTCATTCACAGGAAATGGATGGAACTGAAGACCATCATGTTAAGTGATATAAATTTGATGCAGAAAGCTAAGTCTGTGTTTTCTCTCATATGAAAAAGTCAAAAACATAACATAAATGAGAGATGAAAGTAAACTAGAGAGTAGGCTTTTACAGATGGGGAAAGGGCTAGGGGACAAAGGAAGGGGCATATTAGGAATTAAAATAAACAATGTGTTCTGTGCATGTACACTACACCAAAATGAATCTCATCATTCTATACTACTAATATGCATTAACAGAAAGAAAACAAATGTGCTACCAATGCACAGGGGAATGCTATCTAGCCTTTAGGAGGGAGAGAATCCTGTCATCTGCTACAAGTATAAACCTTGAAGTCATTCTGCTCTGGGAAACAAGCAAGTCAGAAGGACAAATACTGCACATAGCCCACTCCCTCCCTCTTTCTTTTCTTTCTTATTGGCTAAAGTAAAAAATCTATACCTGAAGTACGGAAAATGTTCAGTTTTTCTTCTTTGCTTTATGTATTTTGCTTCTTTTCAAACTTTGGCATTGTCAGACTTTTTAGTTATAAAGGTTTTGTTTATATTGAATAATTATTCCAGATTCTGTAGAAATAAAACTGCCCTAATTACAAATTCATTTTTATGCATTTATTATTTCTGTTCATGTAAATTCTTTATATCCAGAAGATGAACCATAAATTGGACTGGTAAATTATATCACTAAGTTCTTAAGTTTCTTAGCCAATGCATAAGTACTAAGAAAAGGTAAAAGAGTGGGAATTTTATGAGATTCATTTAATATATAGTAAAGGCAAAAGGGTACTTGCTTAAATGTTTTGCATTCTACACAAATTTGTGTTATTATTTTACTTTTTTTTTTTGGTGGAACCAGGGACTGAACTCAGGCCCTTGCGCTCACCAGAGAAGTACTTATTCCACTGAGCCATCTCCCCAGCCCCATTATTTTACATATATGTTATTCATATACCAAATAAATTTGCTTTCATTCAGATGGATTATGTACATGGTAAAGCTGATGGAATTATGAACTCTTATTGATAGAGGATATTTGGGCCACAGGGAATATTTAGTCATAGGGACTACTCTATTCTCCAATCACATTAAATTCTTCACACTCTCACCATCCTACCACATTCCCCATACACTTTTCTTGAGACTTATGACCTATTTTTCCAGAATTAAATCAATGTTTATGGCAAAAGATCTGCTAAACCAAGAAGTAGCAACTGCTTAGCCCACTAGAATGCAGCAGCCTGGAGCAGGTGATGTCATGTCCATCTGTGTTGTCAAAAGGCCCCTGTCACTGTGGTGCTGATGGGAATGAAGTACAAGGGAGCCAGGGAGTTGAAGTTGCTGACAGTTTGCTTATCCAAGAAAAATCAAGAGTGATCTACACCTGGTCACCGGAGCTGGGGACGAGGGGAGCATTTAATGTTAAGAGTGGTAACATAGACAGCTCTTATTGACTGCTTTCACTTGGTCCAATGATAGGAAAAGAGAGATGAGTGAAACTCCTCCCTACGTTTCTGGCTTGGAAAACTGAGTAACATCTGAATCCAAGTTTTATAATAAATCATTTGTGAAATGAATCCAATTTAGAAAGATCTGCATTAATTTGCCTTCCACATTATCATTCATTCACAGTGCTTTATTACACACTCGCTGCAAACAGCTTTAGGCTCATTAGAGTGAGAAGAAAATAAAAGATGTTGTTCATAAAAAAGAGACACAGATGTGTGTGGCAAAGTCCTATATGGAGGATTGGAAACAGAGTCAACACATCTTTATGCAGTGTTGTGTGTAAAAGGCTGTACTCAGTGTTATGCAGTACAAGAGGAGCCATAAAAATCAGCCCTTGGCTCCTAAATTGTTTAGTTTGTGATAGAGGATTCCCTTAGCCAGACCAAAAGCAGGGAATGGAGGTGATATTTACCATCAGTTGGTAGACACTCACCGGGCCTGGGCTAGGACCGGGGACTACAAAGAATTAATTGAAGCATTTAAAGAAAATGAGCAGAGAAGACAAGCTATGATAGGAGATTGTGAGCTGACAGAGACTGGTTGGAGAGCTAAGAAAAGAAAACTGGGATATCCAAGACAGAGCATCCCAGGTGCGTGGTTGTGAGTTCTCCGGGACAGAACCACCTAAATTAGAAAAGGACAGATTACATATGAATGTTCACGGATAAAGCAAGACCTGTGGCATATGCTGTGTGGCAGGAACTAAAAAGGAAAACTCACAGAGCAGAGTACTATGAACACACCAGCTGTGTTGGTGATGAAGGAGCAGGCTGAACAGGCAGAAATGGGTTACACCAGAGTCAAGTGCATTCTGCCTCGGGTTGAAACAGAACAAAACCTTATTTCTCCAGGAACCAAAGAGCATGGGAGCCAGAGTAGCTTCATCCCAGGTTACAGTGTGAAAGTGAAGTAAACCAACCAAAATCTTCATCGCTCTAATCCCTGTGATTAAAAGGAAATGCTAGCAGATAGATCCTGAAAACGATCCAACCAGGGTTCATATTTTTGCAAAGTGAGTCACATGAAACGGACCTGGGAAAATCGTAACTGGTTATGTAGTACATAGCTTGATATTCCTTTGTGTTGCAAGGAAATTTAGTCAGAAAACTGAATTACTTATTTTTCTGATTTTTAGTAAATATGAAAAGAATGAAATGCTACTTGAAATTCTGGACATCCAGGTGAAAAATGGGGAAATACAACCCTGGGTAAAGAAATTTCCAGTCCCATCGTACATGCCATCTAAAAAACCTGAGATACACCATAATGGAAAAATGATTCCTCAGGGATTGCATTTCCCACCATTAGATTCTATCTTCTGTGGCCTTCTTGGAAATGTACATTCTAATTGAACTAAAAATACTCTTGTCTCCAGTGAAAGTGTTCATCTAATTATTTTCCTTTGTTCCAAATCATTCAACAAATAATGAGAGCCTGGCACAGTGTTAATGGGTGTACACACGTACAAAACCTAATCTCCACCTTCAAGATGCTTGCAGTTTACGTGACCCCAGGCCTTAGATGAAAATGGTATAAGAAATTCACCTATGAGAAGGTATAGGTGAGTACAGTAAGATGATAGAGAAAAAGACGAAAGATTCATACAATTGGAAGAGAAACCAGAGTGTAAAGGTGATAGAGGGATTGGAATTTGCTGGATTCTCGGTCAAGTTCAGAGTCTGGAACACTGTGAGGGATGATAATTGAAAAAGTAAAGTTCGTGGGAAGGTGGGAGAAGGATATCAAGAGAAAGGCTGGTTGGGGGGATGGCAAATTCTGTGGAATAGTAGATAACAAAGCATATAAGGAGGAGAGTGAAAAAACTAGAGAAAACTAAGTTCTCTAAGCTTATAGTGAATAGAATGTCCATCATTATGATGTAAGTAGGTGTGTGTGGGCAGGAAAGAAGAAACAGACAGAGATAGTACACAGGCAAACAGAAAGTGAGACAGAAGACTGCATGTGTCAGAGAGAGAGAGAGAGAGAGAGAGAGAGAGAGAGAGAGAGAGAGAGAGAGA
>NW_004524639.1:4426937-4429559 GCF_000260255.1 Octodon degus
ATATACAGCTACTTTCTCTTAGTTCAGTGAGAAGAAAGTTTGAACTAATAGTGTTTAGACAAGATATCCTGTCTGCATCTCATACTATGAATACTACAAAGACAACAATGTGCAATATATTAATTATTATAACTGTCTTACTAACCTGTTTTAAAACTGTCTCATTGATACTTCTTTCTCAAAAAAATTAATATATAAAAATAAATAAAGGATCATTTTGTGACATAAAAAATTACTTATGTATATATAAGATAGGATAGATTTACAGCTACTTTCTCTTAACTCAATGAGAAGAAAGGTTTGTACTAATATTTTTGGATAAGATATGTCTGTATCTTGTCTTCTGAATAACTACTACAAAGACAACAACATGCAATGTATTATTTTTTTTGCAATGTATTATTATAATTGTCCAACTAACCTGTTTTGAAACTGTTTCATTGCTATTTTGTCTTTTTCTTATTAAAATGAATAAAAAATTTTAAAAAATAATGTATAAAGCAGCAGCAATTATTGATCAAACCATTAAAATATTCTCCATATTAAAAAAAGAAATTAAGAAGATAAAAAGTATGAACAAGTCAAAAAAGGAGATGAAACAAATTAATGCATTATGTGCTCCTTTCCATAGACCAGCAAAAATGCACAGCACAGTTGTCCAAACCATCCTGCCCACTCCCTCTCCTGTCCTGCTCAGCTCAGTAACTCTTTCCTAAGTTCATTTCCTCTTCCCAGTATCTATTGTACCCTTCAGATTCCATTTTTCTCTTTCAGTTCCTCCCACTAAGGAGACAATACAATGTTTGCACATGTGGGTCTAATTTCTTTCACCTAAGAGTGTGTTATCTAGTTGCATCCATTTACCAACAAGGTCACTACACACTAGTCAGGGGAAAATTACAAGAGGAAGAAATAATAATCATAAATATATATGCACCAAATGGGAGATCATCTGATTATATAAGACAAATTTTAATAGGCATGAAAAATCAAATAAACGATAATTGTAACAGGGGATTTTAACATCCCATTGTTTGTAAGAACTCTGTGTAAGTGTGAGGAAGACTGTCTCTGTCCCTGTGCTTCTCTGTCTTCCTTTCTCTCTCTCTACTCCTTGCACTACCACCAAGATGTTCCCCAGCAAAGATTTCATTATATATACATTAGCATCTTACCAAACAATGGTCATCACCAGGTACAAGTTTTCACCATATCTCAATACATTTCTGACTAGAAGAGCCATCATTTTGCTTCACTCCCATATTTTTCTACCCAACTGTTCTTGTTCACTTTCCACCATTCCTTTAATGCATTAATCTCCCCCAGCTTTATTACTTTGGTAGCTGGCAGTTGGGAAGGGCTTGTACAATACTAAATATTTGAACTATGAGGAAGAACGGGAAGGGGAAGTAAGAATAAATATATGTCATGTATGGGAACCTAATAACTGCAATTAATGTAAACATTGTAGGCCATAACATAAGCTAAGACAAAGAATATCAACAGGAATGAAAAATGAGGCTGGGGAACTGGAGGAGAGAGAAGAGAGGGAAGGAAGATAAGAGGGTTTAAAAAAATAAAAAAGCATGCTCTAATGTGTATAAGGAGTGATTCCCCAAAATGATTATAAATTACTTGTACTACAAACATGGACAAATAAAGTTAAGAAGAAAATAACTTTAATTACTTACATGCATCACCCAGGTCTTCCAGGCTATAATAATCTATGGAGGAGTATACAGAGCTGTGAAAAAATAAAAATAACACACGTCTCCTACTCAGTTTGATGAAACACTGTATCATTTATATTTTTAGAGTACCAGCTGTTTCGATGAGCCCCCGGGGACATCTCACTTATGCTCTTACAATTGGCTATTGTTGATGTCATATATGTATAGCATTCCAGTAGCATTTCTAAATTTTTCCAGAAGTATGAATATGTTAACAATCGCTATTTTTCCAATGGAAAAATGTGGGATTCTTTTATATTATTTTTGTGTCTTGCTCATTTTCTTTCAAGATTGTGCAATTTTCATTCAGGAGGTTATTCATTTTCTTGGTTAAATTTATTCCTATTTTATTTCTCTACATATTGTGAATGGAATTGCTTTCACATTTCATTCTTACCAAGTTCATTTTTTATATTAAAAAGCTATTGATTAGGGGTAATTAGTTCTAGGTATTGATCTTGGGGACAATTTTTCACAGTGCCACGTTCTCAAACCATTTGTTTTTATTTTGTGACAGAACCTCAGTAAATTGCCCAGATTAGACTCAAACTTGTAATCCTGCTATCTGAGTGTCTTAAGTAGATGAGATTACAGGGGTGCACCTTCATACTGAGTTACTGATTTTTGTACATTTTTATATACTGTGACTTTCCTCAGTTTATGAGTTCTCACAGTTTTTGGTGAAGTCTTTTTTTTCCTATGTATAAAATCATGTAATCTGCATGTAGGTAATTTTGCCTTCTCCTTTCTCTTTTTTTCAAAGTTCTATTGATAAACAGATAGCAATGAGACAGTTTCAAATCAAATTGGAAGTACAGTTTCAACAAATAATACACTGCATATATTCTTCTTAGTGGTTAATTGCTGTACAAGATGCGGACTTGTGATCCTA
>NW_004524639.1:4433060-4434091 GCF_000260255.1 Octodon degus
AATAAATAAAAATTAAAAAAAAATCTTTATAATGATGTTTGTAAGTAGGATCGTAAGTCTGCATCTTGTATAGCAATTAACCACGAAGAAGAATATATGCAGTGTATTATTTGTTGAAGCTGTACTTCCGATTTGATTTGAAACTGTCTCATTCCTATATGTTTATCAATAAAACTTTGAAAAGAAAAAAAAGATATTAGAAACAGTACACATTTGGAAGCCAAAAATAACAGGTATTTCATTCAAACCACAGAACACATTTGCAAGCCAAAATTAACAGTTATTTCAATCAAACCACAGATATTTTAATTGACAATTTATAGTTTATTTTTGTTCAGATTTCTTATTTCTTTCCTTTTGTTGATTTTAGATTTGCATTCCTCTTGCCTTTCTACTTCCTTGGCTTGCACCTTAACTTATTTAAAATCTTGTTATTTTCTTGGTATAATTGTGCTGCTAAGTAGTACAGTGTTTGCTTTGCATGTGCAAGGCCCAGTATTTGATCCTTATCACTGAAAAAAAATCTTTCTTTTTTCATTTAAGCATTTATTGCTATAAAATCTATCTTAGTAATGCTTTTGCAGTGTCTCAGAAATTTTGGTGTTTTGCATTTGAATTTTCATTTAATTTTTCATCAACTCTGTGGTTGTTCAAGAGAATGTTGTTTAATTTCTATTGAGTTGTACAATAATTAAAATTCTTCTTACATGATAATCTACATAGAAGACCCCAAAACCTCCACAGAATGATTTCTGGATTTAACAGCCATTTTCAGTTAGGTAGCAGTATACAAAGTAAGCACTCAAAAATCAATAGCCTTCCTGTACACAAAGAACAAACTAACTGAGAGAAGAATTAGACAGACAACACCCTTCACAGTAGCATACAAATATAAAATAAAATACTTAGGAATCAATTTAGCAAAGGAAGTAAAAGATCTATATGTTAAAAATATGGTATTCTAGGGGCTGGAGAGATGGCTCAGTGGTCTAAAGCACCTACTTGAAACAAGCTTGGCAAAGCACAGGGAC
>NW_004524639.1:4443444-4448480 GCF_000260255.1 Octodon degus
GCTAGGACTGGGTCTGGGGGCTCCCGGAACTCGGCAGAAAATCCTACTCGTTAGGCGGGGTGGGGGAGGCACTGCAGAGACCAGTAGTACATTCATTCATTGTGAGAGGGGAGTTACATTGGTGTATTCGGAATATATGTGTATTTGAGTGCACTTTGTATATTCTGAAGGACTAAGTATAGTTCTTTATTTAGTAGACACTAATACTTGATTGATAAGATTCCAATAATATATGCAAGGTTAGTTTTCATTGACTTTGATATTTTCAAGGTGAGCCTTGATTAAAAGTTTTTTTATTTTCAAAAAAAAGGAGAGAAAAATGAGCATGCCTAGATAGTTCAATTATTGATTTAAACTCGTAACAAAAGTTCATTCCTTGGCCTTCCATGCAAGTATGTGCCAACAATGACTCCTAGTCGTTCTCCCTGTGCTATTGGGCAGGCATGACATCCAGAGTAAGTACAGATTATCCTTCCTCTGGGACACCTGTTTCAAATGAGCTGAATGAATGAAGGAAACTAAGATCATTGCTTAGAGTCATTTGAACAACAAATTTAGAAAGGAATGCTATGAAAAATAAACAACCTGTGTTTTGTTAAATGAAGGCAATTCACATCAATTTACTTGTGACTAGAGAGTCACCCTACAGATGATAATCTAAGGTACACACAGAATATGTCAAAAAGGAATGAAAGAAAAATCATTTCAGTATATAGCATCTCACGTTCCAAGAGAATCTCGTGATTGGCATATTCATTTGCTTTCTATTTTAAAACAAATGCAAGGACACACAGGAGGAGCTAAGGAAGCATCCTCTAAATTCCCTTTCCATGAAGACAAACTGTCTAGCTCATTGGGCTACACTGTGGCGGAATTCATCACTACTATCTTCACCGTCCAGCTGCATTGCACAGATGTATCTATCTCATTGATTGGTTGTCCATCAAATCTGAATCTAATTTATCTCATTGACAGGCTGTGTCGCTCACAACACACCTTCATTAGTTTGTTGAGGTGCTTGTCGATTTATTTTGAGCTGATTCACAGATCCCAGGTAGAATTATGCCATGGTAGAATCCGAAATGACTTTTGCAGTCTTTTCTTCTAATCCTCTGCCTAGTAAAGAAATTTTCTCTACAGTCTTCCATGCCTAGGGGTTATTTAGCAGGTGTTTAAGTAACTCTGGTAGTAGGCAGCTAACTAATTTGGGAAACAGGTCATTGTAGTTACAGTCTCCTGTATTTCTTAGTAAGATCCTGATACTCAACAAGGACTCCTTAGAACTTTCATCTCACTCTTGGTTCCCATATTGATTATCTATGTCTTCACAGAGCAAAAGTATTTTTTCCCAGATGATCTGTGGCAGCTTGGTTTTCAGAGTAATACTCTGTTTTTATCCTATGTGCAGATTTTTCTTGGAAAACTGGGTATTTATGGCTCCGGTAGGTGAGTTTAAAGAGTCTGTGGTGGGGATAAGGAAGAACCATTGGCATGTTTAAGCATTCTTTTTTTTTTCTTTTTTTCCCATAATTTTATTGAGAAACAAATAGCAATGAGACAGTTTCAAATCAAATTGGTAGGACAGTTTCAGTAATTAACACATCGCATACATTCCTCCCAGTGGTTAATTGCTGTACAAGATGCGGACATGATATCCTATTTATAAACACCATTATAACAAATCACTCTTCGTTAGAGGACATAGGTTAATAGCTACCTAACACAAATCCTCTCTCTTTCTGTTTTATAACAGACCTAAAATTGCGCTCATGATTTGGTACTCAATCACAGAAACTCAGCTAACCCAGGGAAGTAAACTGGTCCTCAGCTTTATGAATGCATCTTGATTATCTCAATCAAGACAATCAAAAAATCATTGCTGGTTGACTGGTTTAGAAAATTAAGCTAATGAATGTGTGATGAATAGCAACTATTATAGATAAAATGGTGGACATATGGACTTAATAAAAGTCAAAGTGAAAAATTCAGTGATTTTTATTTTATGATTAAGAGAAAGATATTTATGTTTCTGAATATCAGCAAGGAAGTTTATCTCCCCAGTTGATTTAGGCTGTCATCTGCCATGAAGCCAGTCTGAGACCAAAATCTACCTGAGAAGAGGAAGGCTGAGAGAAAGAAGACCGAAATTATGCTTGGACAATGGTGCATTTTGTAGTGGTTTAAAAGCAGGCACTGCATGGTGGCGTAGACATTGGCACAAATGCTGTTACCATTTATTCAGCTCTAGTTTTATGAAGTTATTCTTTGTGCCAAAGCAAGTCTCCACCATTTTCTATCCTTTCATCAGGTGTGAGTGGCCATTTCTAAGTTGGTTGTTCTCCTTTGGGAAATGAAGATAATTACTTCACTGTACTGTTGTGAGACTGAAATAGAAAACACTAGTAAGGGAGACTAGC
Organism: Octodon degus; assembly: GCF_000260255.1. Classification (NCBI taxonomy): domain Eukaryota; kingdom Metazoa; phylum Chordata; class Mammalia; order Rodentia; family Octodontidae; genus Octodon; species Octodon degus. Next base: position 4,445,862 of record NW_004524639.1, read on the forward strand.
CTAGGCCTAGTCCTTAATATAAATTATTAGACACATTTTAGAAAAATAAAAATTATATAACTGGTATAGTAGATAGAAAGTACAGTTTATCTGAATTAATTATTGTTTCTCCCAGCCATGGAATAATGGAGATGTTTGGTCAGAATCTTTAATGCTTCAAGAACATCCATTTACTCATTTTACAGTGGCAACCCGACTCTATAGAATACAAGGATAGTAAAGGAGACTTAACGTGGGCAGAAGTAGACAGGAAAAACATTATACACAGTCATTGGCCCTCATTGAAAGTGCATGACCACCTAGGAAGTAATAGTGTGGCAAGGCTAATTTGATCAATTTTGCTGAAGAATAGGTTTGTGGTTGAAGTTTAAGACCTCAGCAATTAAGACAGAAATTTTTTTCCACTCTCATTTTTCAAGGTAGATGGGACTATTAGTTTGCTTGAAGCCAAGACCTATGTGTGCAAATTATATACTTAATAGAGTCAGTTGGTATGTAGTACATGTTGACTGGTAAAATGAAGTATATGAATCAAGAGTAGGTACTTCTGCAGAACAGGAAATTGTGAAGGAATTGGAGAGCAGAAAAAAGAGGAACTGGTGAAACATAGAGTTTTCTTTCATGAAAGATTTGTTGTACAGTTAGAAGGTCTCAGTGGTGAATATTCTACCATTTTTCCTATAAGTCATCAGGCCTTTCCCTAAATCATACCATTAGCATCATATAAAAGCATGACTTTGATGGCCAGACAATTTTCATGCTACACTGAACTGCTTGCCCCAACCCTCTCTTGTCTGTTTGCAAATTTATTCCTTATCATCTTGGTTTCTGAACTTGTGACTTATGTACTCCCATAAAGTTTCATCAACACCTAATTTAAGCACTACTTGTTTGTCTCTGGCATTTATATTCCTGGTTTTCCCATAATTTGAATTCTCTAGTTTACTTTATCACTGGCTTTTAAACACAAAAGAAACTATTGGGAGTCAAGGCCATCCTTCAAATATAAAGGCAAGTCCTCTTAGGATCAGAAATAAATATTAGAAGTCTCTAGAAACCTAGACATAAAGTGGAATCTGTTCTTGAGTGTGATATCAAAATCACATATACAAGACCACATAATCTACAGAGATAGTTTAACTTGTTCCTTTCCAATCCTGATTCATTTTTCTTTTCTTTCTTTTTTTGCTTAATTGAGATGGGTAGAATCTCTGCTATAATGTTATATAAAAGTGATCTATCTTGTTCCTGAATTTACAGGGAAAGCTTGCAGTCTTTTGGGATTTAAGTATGCTGTTACTCTTCAGGCTTGTGAAAATATTCTTTTAATGTTGAAAAGATACACTATGATACTGAGATTTTTAAATCATGGCAGCGTACTACAATTTTTTAAGCTTTTCCTGGGTCCATTGAGATATTCATAAATTTTATCTACTATTTAGTTAATATGATGTAATTCTTAGTTTAAATAGTTCATTGATTGAATTTCTCTGTATATAACTAACCTTGTATTCCTGATTTCAATCCAAAATAGTCATTACATATAACCAATTTATAGGTTTCTATATTTGGTTTGCTATTATTCTGTTAAGAATTTTTGCGTCTGGATGGTTTGAACAACTATATTGTGCATTTTTGCTAGTCTATGGAAAGAAGCAGTTAATGTTTTAAGTGTTTCATCTCCTTTTTTTCTTTTTCAATTGTTTGTACTTTTTCTCTTCTTAATTTCTTATACATTTCTTTCATTTCTTCTTCCAATTTTACATGCATATATCTTTTTATTATTTATGCATTTTGTACAGGGTCCCACTACACAGCTCACACTCATAGTGATCCTTCTGTTTATAGCCTCCCCCGCACTGGGATTACTGGTGTGCACTAGCACACCAGCCTGGACTTAGTTGCCAGCTCAGCACACCCAGGGGTGGGGCCCACATGGCATGTGGGATGGGGGATTAAACTTTGGTCCCGGTGCTTGCCTAAACAGTTGCTTAGTCTGCTGAGCTATCTCGCTGTCCCTACATGCATATATCTGGTAATATGAATAACTGCTTGGAAGATAAGACTGTGCATTATGACAAATACTGTGAAACTCGTATTACATTGTTAAATGAAATTCTGTATCGGTCAACAATTTCTGACATTGCCAGTTAAACAGAAGATCCAATACTGTTATGGGCTACTGGACTATTTTAGAATATTTTGCTGAGTTTACACATCTATAATATTTAAATGATGGAACTTAACAAAAAAAGGGGATACAGATTAATGTCCATTTTGTATCTGTGTATTCAAAGTGGATGGGATAGATATATAGTTACATTCTCTTAATGAATAGAATGATTTGTTCTAATGGTGGTTGTAAATAGGATATCAAGTCCGCATCTTGTACAGCAATTAAACACTAGGAAGAACGTATGCAATGTGTTAATTATTGAAACTGTCCTACCAATTTGATTTGAAATTGTCTCATTGCTATTTGTTTATCAATAAAATTATGGGAAAAATTAAAAAATTAAAAAATTTTTTAAAAAGAAATTCTGTATCAGTTGCAATTTTTTCTGTTTTAACTGTAAATTGTACTGTCTTCAGAAAAAAAGAAAAACAAACAAACAAAAA
>NW_004524639.1:4448580-4451538 GCF_000260255.1 Octodon degus
AAAAATAATAATAATATGTTAAAAAAATATGGTATTCTGAAAAAGGAGGTTGAAGAGGAGACGGACAATGTAAAGATATCTCTTGCTCATGAATAGGAAGAACTAATACTCTGAAAATGGCCATAATCCCCAAAACTGCTGTACACATTTAATGCAATGTCCATCAAAATATCTCTACCATATGGCACAGAGCTAGAGAAAACATTGATAAAATTCATTAGCAAAAAGAAGAGCCCTAGAAGAGCAAAGGCAATCCTAGACAAGAAAGGCAAGGAAGGAGACATCACCATCTCTGACTTGTAATTTTGCTACAAAAATACTGAAATAAAATCAGCATGGTACTGGCAAGACAACAGACCTGAGGATCACAGGAATACATTAACTGATGCAGATATAATTATAAACACATCCAGCAACCTTATCTTTGACAAAGGGGCTCAAATATATTCACTGGAAGAAAGATAGCCTCTTTAGTAAATCAAGCTGGAAAATGTGCATTTCCATGTACCACAGACTAAAACTTCACCCATGTGTATCATCTTGCATTAAATTACAGTTGAAAATAAATCAAACATCTAATGTGTTTTTTAAAAAACACTAAATCTATGGGAAGAGAAAGTAGGTAAAAATCTTGAACACATAGGTGTGGGAAGAGAATTCATGAACAAACCCAGACTGCCCTAGAAATACTTCAAAGAATCAAACACCGGGATTTCATCTTATTAAAGAGCTTTTCACATCAAAAGAAATCACCAACAGATTGAAAAGACAACCAAGAGGGTGGAGAAAAAAAAATTATCCCTTACAACATATAAAGAATTGAAAAATATCAGGCTCCCCAAATTTGAAGACCTAATCCAAAAATGGGCATCTGAGGCAAATATTCACTTCTCAGATGATGAAATACAATTGTCACATAACTATGTGCAAAAATGTTCAAGGGCTGACCTGATAGCTCAGTGGACTAAAGTGCCTGCTTAGGCAGAGTGCAACACCCAGGGTTCGATCCCCAGCATTCTGTGCTGGCCCTGCCTGCGGGGCACATTGAGATGGGGATTGAGACTAGGTGTGGTGGCGCCATTTGGGAGACTGAAAAAAAAGGAATCACTTCAAGTTTGATCTACAACCATGTCCTAAATACAGAGGAAAAAAAAAGTTCAACATCATTAGTCATTCAAGAAATGCAAATTAAAACAACACAAAGATTCCATCTCACCTCAGGAAGAATGGCTATCATTAAGAAGTCAACCAATAATCAATGCTGAAGGGAACGTGGGAAACAAGGAACACTCCTCACAATTGATGGCGTGCAGACTGGTGCAGCCACTGGGCAAATCAGTGTGGAGATTCCTCAAAAAATAGGATTAGAGATCCCATTAGACCAGCTAGTCACCTTTAGGATATCTTTCCAGAAAAATGAAAAACATCATACTACTGCCATATATGTGCACCTACAGCACAATTTGTAATAGGTAAATGTTGGAAATGATCTAGATGCCCATTTACTAAGGAATGGATGAAAAATATGTCATTGAAATAATAGAGTATTACCCAGCCATAAAGAAGGATAAACTTGAAACTTTTGCAGGTAAATGCATGAAACTCGAAATCACACTCTTAAGTGAAATAAATCAGATTCATAAGAATAAACATCACCTTATAACCCTGGCATTAGAAACTAAAAGAATAAGTAAGATATAAAACATACAATAGATACTGTGAAATTGTTCAAAAGGGAAAAGAAAATAAAATTCAGGAAAAGGGAAAGGAAGGAAGAGAAAAGGAAAAAATTCAAGTCAGTTATAAGTGTCTCTTAGTTCACTGAAAGGAAGGTTTGTGCTAATATTGATTGGAGGAATTTTCATGCGCATATTTTGTACTCTGTGATTTTTTTTCCAGCACCAGGGATTGAATTCAGGCCTATGGGCTTGCCAGGCAAGCACTTATTCTACTGAGCCATCTCCCCGACCCCTTGCACTCTAAATAACCACTTTAAAGATAAAAATATGCAGTGTATTGGCTATTGTTATTTTATTATTTGTTGTGAAATCTTCTTTTATATTTTGCATAAAAAATTTCACTTGCTTTTTATTTCTAGTATTATTCTACTGAACTCAGAAAAAATACATACAATTTCAATTTTTTAATTTACTGAAACAATTTGTGAACATGATATCTAAACTGGAAAAAGGTTTCTATGCTTGTGAGAAGTATGGGCATTCTGTAGCTGTACTGCTCATATCTGTTAGGTCTATTTTATTTACAGCATAGTTCAAGATTGAGGTTTCAAGTTATTATTTGTTCTTCAGATGATACATCTGGTGGGAATGGAGTACTGAAGTCTCCAAGCATTCATAAATTAAAGTCTTCATGTCATTTAGTTCTAATATTTTCTCTATGTAATTCGGTACCCCACCACTGGTGGTATACTATTGATAATACCTATTTCCTCTTTCTTTTTTCTTTCAGAACCGGGGATTGTATTCAAGCCCTTGTGCTTGCCAGGGAAGCGCTTATTCTACTGAGCCATCTCCGCAGCCCTATTACCTGTTTTTTACTTATATTTTATTTTTTTGCCAATCCGGGGATTGAATTTAGGCCGCTGTGCTTGCCAGACAAGCACTTATTCAACTGAGCTATCTCCCCAGCCACCCCCCCCTTTTTTTTGTTATTTTCTTTTGTTAATGTAATTCCTTTGTCAGTTAACAGTGATCTTCCCTTTTTACAGTCTTTTATTAAAATATTTATCAACATAATTTATTTATTGTTTTTTCCCATAATTTTATTGATAAACAAATAGCAATGAGACAGTTTCAAATCAAATTGGTAGGACAGTTTCAATAATTAACACACTGCAAACATTCTTCCTAGTGGTTAATTGCTGTACAAGATGCGGACATGATATCCTATTTACAAACACTATTACAACAAATCCCTCTATTCATTAAGAGAATGTAA
>NW_004524639.1:4451638-4454784 GCF_000260255.1 Octodon degus
AAGAGAGAGCTAAAGCAAACTTGAGGTTCTGTCAGCCCTCTTAACCATTGGTAACAGGGTGGAGACTCTAACCACTAAAACAAAAGCAACGAGATCAGTTAGCCTAAATTGAACTTTAAAAAAGAGGAAGTGAGGAAAGTTTGTTTGTGAGCCCTGGTGGCAGGAAATCCTGTGACTAACCTTATTTCACACATCTCAGATTATTCAAAGGGATCTTAACTTTCTTAAGAACAGTACTTAAAATGGAAGAGGTTATCTCACTGATGTCTGGGAAGAGCTGACACCCTTGCAAAGTAAACTAATCCAATTTGAGTTGCCCTTTAGCTTGTGAATGGATATTTTAGGGAACATGGCCCCCTGGAGTTTCAAATCAATAGAGTAATGCAACATTAACAAATGGCATTCGACTGTATTAAATAAAAATGCCAACATATTGGAAACAAATGAAATCAACAGGCCATCTTTTTACTTGTGGGAGTGTTTTTATAAGGCTGAAAGCATCCATTGACTATGAGCTATAATCACTTTCCATAGGAATGGTGAAAATATGGACTCTGATGAGTTCTCCAGGGGCTAAAGAGTAGATGAGGAGGGTAGAGATGATGGGCAGAACAGGACAACAGCATTCAGGCAAGTGATGACTTGTAATCCTGCAAGGGCACAATAATGGGAAGGCACCCTTGTGCCAGGCTAGGTAGCCTATTAGCAGGAGGAGTTAGGTATCCAACCACCTGGAGCTCTAATTTCCAGCTAAAGGTGTGATTGTGGCATGAAGGGGGTCTTAGACTTATCTTCCATCAACTGAGGGTGAAAATGTACCTCAGACAAACACATAGGCACTTTGCTTTTTGTATTCCAGAGGTGTATATAAAGCGTGCTCAGTTTCCTGAAGACAAAGACAAAGTGTGAAAATTGTTTGCCATGTATGTTGAAAGCTGGCATGAGTTGGGCCAACTGGATTTTCTAAATTGTCACAGATCTAGCAGGACCCTCATTACAATATATCACAGCATTGCTCTGCTTGATGAAGTCAACAGAACTCTGACTAAGTCTAGTCCTCTTACAATAGAATCATCCTCCCAGAGGTGCACAGGCCCTGTCAATACTCACGTTGTGTCCAGGTCCTGTGCTTCTGTGGGGTATGTCACAAAGTTTCATGTTTCAACAGGCTGTTCAACCTCAGAAAAGGCCGAAATCCTATTTTCAGGTCTGACTTCCCATATCACTCACGAACTAGTGAAGACAGGATTCTTCCCATGCTGTCTGAAATTGTTTGGTGGAATGCTGCTGTATTCAAAGAACATAAACAAAAAGGAAGATGAGTAAATGGGTTGAATATCTGCAGGCACATGCTGGGAACCTGGCCTCCATCTGACATGGGTGACAGAGGGCAAACTCTCAGGGCTTTCTGCCTTTATCAGGATCACACCGGGCCAAGTCAAAGTTGGGGACCCCAGTCAAAGTTGGTCTGAACAGTGGGGACAGGAAACAGGGTAAAATTGCCTAGGCACTTGTTTGAGGGAAGCTTCAGGAATCTGAGACAAGAATCAGGTAGAAGCCTGGACATGGAGGAGGGGAGACATTCCAGACCAAGGCAATACTGGTCCAAAGGCATAGGGCAGGAAAGCAAGGTCACTTCTGAGGGGTCAGAAGGAACTATTGTCAGTACTCAGAATGGAGGAAGGCATTGAAAACTGTGGGAAGCAAGCTACAAAACGCAGGAGCAGAACACCTTAAGAATTACTCCAGGCTGGAAAGTGGAGGGACATTCAGAAAAGAGCTTTTTATCACTGACTAAAGAAAGGAGAGACAATTACCTCAGATTTTGGTGATTGTTCTGATCACCCCATCAGCTTAACTGAGAATCTTGGGCATGGAAATCAGTCGGAAAAGAATTTGGGGATTAGGTCCAATAATTTATTTGAATTCATTTGAGAGACTACTACTCGAAAAACATTTTGAATCAGGAAAGTAACTAGTGGAAACTCAAGTGCTGTATCAAGAGTGTAAACCATGTTAGACCTCATTTGGTCAAAAAAGCAACTTTAACGGGATCTATAGATGTGATTTGTCATATAACTAATTGTTGACCCATGATGAATAAAACAACCATATTTCATTATTTTAATTAATTTTATTACATGTTAATTCCAGATCAGATATATGACCTATGAAGTTGTTCTCCTCAGGGCTAAATTTATTTACATAGTTATTGTAACATTAAATCACATTTAATCCTACATTTAAAATTCATCTTTATTGAAAGTAATAAGAAAAAATAAAAGAAAGTAATAAGCCCAAATAAAAACACACAATGCATCAATAATAAGGCATAAGAATTTAGAAAACACAGAAGCCTGAGAGTTAGGAAGACATGATTTCGAATCCTATTTTAGCAACTCGTTAACCCTGGAAGAACTTAACCTATGCTTGCTGTAGTTTCCTCATATGTAAAATGAGAATAAAAAGTAATCTTTCCAGCAATAATGTATGGATGAAATCAGAACCTGTACATAAGTATCTAGCAAGTTTTCTATACATAAGTGCTCAGAAGGACAGTTTAATCTTGATTATTTATTTTCTTTCTTAATTTCCAACAATTTTATTGATAAACAAATAGCAATGAGACAGTTTCAAATCAAATTGCTAGGACAGTTTCAATAATTAACACACTGCATATATTCTTCTTAGTGGTTAATTGCTGTACCAGATGCGGACTTGATATCCTATTTTAAGAAAATGTAACTATATATCTATTCTAACCACTTTGAATACACAGATACAAAATGGATATTCATCTGTATACCCCTTTTTTGCTAAGTTCTGTTATTTGAATATTATAGGTGTGTAAACTCAGCAAAATATTCTAAAAGAGTCCAGTAGCCCATAATAGCATTGGGTCTTTGACTTGACTGGCAATGTCAGAAATTGTTGACCTGAGTCCCCTACAGCTCAACCTAACAGCATGGCTTTACTTCTTATATTTCGTTTTTATACTTTTCTGATGGATGGTTAAGACCAAGGAAAAGCAGGACCTGTGCAACAAGAGTTGTAGCTTTTGGGTCTGATGAGGTCAGTGAAATCCCTCAGGATTTATCCTGAGATCTTGTACCTCAGATTGTAGAACCTTTGTCAGTGTCAGTCAT
>NW_004524639.1:4454884-4457028 GCF_000260255.1 Octodon degus
CTCAGATTGTAGAACCTTTGTCAGTGTCAGCCATGTGGATGAGTCACAGCCATTGCTTGACCAATGTGCTCTCTGTGAAAGCCTTCTCCTTTCTTATATAGTAAAAACTCGGATTGTGAATAACAATTTCCATAAGTGTTCTGAAAGATGAGAAACTGTTTCTAATAAATTTTAACTTAATAAACAAGTGATGTCTGAGCCAATGCCATCTCCCCTGTGAAGTTGTGGGTGATTGTCTGCCAATAGCAAGAGTTACGCGATCTCATCTGTAGAGCAGAAGGACAAAAAGCCAAAGAAGCCTCCCTTCGAATGATTTTAGGAGAATGTGGAAAACAGTGAAAAAATTTGATGGAAAAGCACCATACAAATAAGGCTGTAGTGATGTGAGTGATTAATCTTTTTAACGACAATGCATTGTCACATTTCCATAAAATCTTCAAAAGCAGGCAAATGTCAGTGTCATTGGATGTACTCCTTGTTAAAGTTCCATAAAATGAAAAAGATTTCATTGAGTCAATAGATACTAGTCGTTACATTACTGATAGTGAATGTCATCCTACACAATAATCATATTCACTTTGGTTTGCCTCATAACAAGCACAAAGGTCTTCAAAGGTTAATTTTTAACTTTTACTATGTTTTGTATTTTCTTTATTTTTTTACAAACTTAATGTTATTTTTATATTAATATTTTGAGATGCTAAGCAAATCATCTCATTTTCCATTATTTCCTATGGAAAACTTCACATTGATATGCCAGTAATTTGGTATATCAAGCACCTTTCTGGAAAGAATTATGTTCACAAAAAAAGGTGCTACTGTAGTCCCTGTTGGTTTTTTGAATTTCTGTGGGATTAGTTATGATGTCTCCCTACTTCTTCCAAAATGCATTTGGAGCATTCCTCTTTTTCATTTGACTAGTCTGGCAAAAGACTAATTAGATTATGGTTGTCATTTCAAAACATCAAATCTTCGTTACAATGACCATTTATATTTTATTTTTTCCATTAAAATGCACAATTTTATTTAACAACTGAAATGATAATTTAGTCAATTGATGCAAAACAAGTTTACAACTTATAGATGTTGGCAAAGATAAAAGTCTCAAATATATTGGAAAGATTATAACAAAGATAAGTGAAAAGACAAACAAGAAGTAGTGCCGTGTTGTTATGTTGAGCTGTAGGGGACTCAGGTCAACAATTTCTGACATTGCCAGTGAAGCAGAAGACCCAATATTATTATGGGCTGCTGGACACTTTAAGATTATTTTGCTGAGTGTATTTATATTTTTATATTTTTATATTGAAGAATAAAAACAAGAGCAAGCAAATCAAAAGCAAAGACAAAAAGAGGGTAAAACAGTAACACATACATTACAGATTTTCCAAACTACAATAACTGATTAACAGTGATTGAAAATTATCTATTTTAATCATCAAATCAGTTGCTCAGATGAACAGATATAGGTATGCAAGATGTGATATATGATTGAATATTACTACATGCTTTCAAAGAAATCTTAAATTTTTATCCTTTCTCATTTTCTTTTATTACCTTTAAAAAAATTTACTTTAAAGAGTATATTACTCATTGATATGATATTAGAAACAGACCCAGTCCTAGCCCAGGTCCAGTGAGTGTGTGGAGAGCTTCCTGGTAACCTGCGCCTGCAGGACCAGTCACAGCCCAGGGGCAGAGTGGGCCGGACCCTCTCCCACCCACTTGGGCCGCCCCCCACCACTACGCCCTACCTCCTCACCCCTCCCACCGAGTAGAAATTTCTGCCGACTTCCGGAAACCCCCAGACCCAGTCCTCGCTCAGGTCCGGTGAGTGTGTGGAGAGCTTCCTCCTAACCTGTGCCTGCAGGAACAGTCCCAGCCCAGGCACAGCGTGGGCCGGACCCTATCCCACCCCCTCGGGCCGCCCCCCACAACTCCGCCCTACATCCCCACCCCTCCCACCGAGTAGGAATTTCTGCCGACTTCCGGGAACCCACAGACCCAGTCCTAGCCCAGGTTCGGTGAGTGTGTGGAGAGCTTCCTGCTAACGTGCGCCGGTGGGACCAGTCCCAGTTCAGGCGCAGCGTGGGCCAGACCCCCTCCCACCCTTTCAGGCCGCCCCCCACCACTCCGCCGTACCT
>NW_004524639.1:4457128-4458756 GCF_000260255.1 Octodon degus
TTCAAAGTGGTTAGGATAGATATATAGTTGCATTCTCTTAATGAATAGAATGATTTGTTCTAATGTGTTTGTAAATAGGATCTCAAGTCTGCATCTTGTACAGCAATTAACCACTAAGAATATATGCAGTGTGTTATTTGTTGAAACTGTACTTCCGATTTGATTTGAAACTGTCTCATTGGTATCTGTTTATCAATAAAATTTTGAAAAAAAATAAATAAAATTGATAAAAAAGAAAAAAAAATAAAGGACCTTTTCATACTTGATGCCAGTTCAAACATTGTAGGTACTTGAAGTCAGAAAAATAACCCAATATAGTCCATCAGTCCATGATAGTAGTGGGTTGTCAGCAGAACTGGCAATTGTCAGAAGTTGTTGACTTGAGCCTTTTACAGCTCAGCATATTAATATGGCATTACTTTTTACACCTCGTGGTTATACTTTTCTGCTGGATGGCTAAGACCAAGTTAATGAAAGGCCTATATAACTAAAAATGTAATTTTTGTGTCTGACAAAGTCAGTCAAATCCTTTCAGGATTTACGCTGTAACCATGTACCACACCTTGCAAATTACATTATTTCTTATGGGAAAATGTCACTCACCACTGGCAGATTTAGGCACTCACCACAAGATCCAGAATGAAATAAGGCCAAGAACCAATGCATGGCTCCACTTTGTTCCATGTTAGCCACTACATGCTAGAGTGTGCATCAATGAGTTAGACTCTACTGTCTACTTGTACAATTGTTTAAAAGGAGACTTTCTTTTCTTTTCATTCTGGAATTTAAGAAGACAAGGGAAGGCTCATAAAGATACTTAGGCTTTTTCTCCAGGCCTCCGGCTGGGGGTTCCCTCCTTCCCATGGCCGGACACCTGGCTTCCAACTTTGCCTTCTCTGGAGGTGGCGATGGCCCGGGAGGGCCGGAGCCAGGCTGGGTTGACCCATGGACCTGGCTCGGCTTCCGAGGCCCTCCTAGGGGGCCAGGAGTGGGGCTGGGGGTAGGGCCAGGCCCCGAGGTGTGGGGTATCCCTCCATGCCACCAGCCATTTGAGTTCTGTGGAGGGGTGGCCGTGCTGTGGCCCTCAGGCTGGCATGGGTCTGGTACCCCAAGGTGGCCTGGAGATCACCCAGCCCGAGGACGAGGTGGGGGCTGGAGTAGACAGCAGCTCAGAGGAGGCCTCCCCCAAGCCCTGCACCCTGGTGAGGTAAAAGTAGAAGAAGAGCTGGAGCCAAACCCCAAGGAGTTCCAGGACATCAATGCTCTGCAGAAAGAACTGGAGCAGTTTGCCAAGCTGCTGAAGCAAAAGAGGATCACCCTGGGGTACACTCAGGCTGATGTGGGCCTCACCCTGGGCACTATCTTTGGGAAAGTGTTCAGCCAGACAACCATCTGCTACTTTGAAGCGCTACAGCTCAGCTTCAGGTGGGTGGAGGAGGCCGAAGACAACAACAATGAGAACCTGCAGAAGGGATGCAAAAACGGAAAGCCTCCTACAGGCCCACAAGAGAAAACTGAGGATCATTGAGAACCAAGTGAGAGGCAACCTGGAGAACATATTCTTGTCGTGCTCGAAGCCCACACTGCAGCAGATCAACCGCATTGCGGAGCAGCTGGGGCTGGAGGAC
>NW_004524639.1:4458856-4464871 GCF_000260255.1 Octodon degus
AGAAAAAATTTTATTCAAAAGTTCTAACAATGCACAAATCCTATGAAAGCTTGGTTTTGAAATCCTGTTTCAACATTTTGAGAGTAAATTTTTTTGATTGAAGCCTCTCAGTTTTATTTCCTTGTTATAGCATCTATAGACAAGGATCCAGGTATGTATTTATGTGCTCATATAACACTGAGAATAATAAAAAAAAATTTTTTGAGAGGTACTTCATTTCTTTCTTGAAAGTAAGACTGATTTCAGCATAGTGTCAGTAGCATAAACAGATGCTTCTGCTATTACAGATTTTCAGGGGCCTATGACCTGCACATATGTTGGAAAGTTCTGGCTCGCATATAAATTATTATTTAGAACTTATTTTCAGTTGAAAATTTTGTATATATTTGTAATTCAAAATCTTTAAATTCTATTATTTGGATTCCCAAAAATGACAGGGAACAGTTATAGTTAATGTTTTCCCCAAAATGTTTTTTAAAAAATGAGTCTTTGTATAAACCATAATAAAAATAACAAAAACTTCTTAAAAAAAAAAAAGGAAGTAAATCCATGCTGTTACGTGCAGCTATAGGGGACTCAGGTCAACAATTTCTGACATTGCCAGTCAAGCGGAAGACTCAATACTATTATTGGCACCTGGACTTTTTTAGAATATTTTGCTATAATATTCAAATAATGGAACTTGACAAAAAAAAGGTATACAGATGAATGTCCATTTTTTGTCTGTGTATTCAAAGTGGTTAGGATAGATATATAGTTACATCCTCTTAATGAATAGAGGGATTTGTTCTAATGGTGTTTGTAAATAGGATATCATGTCCGCATCTTGTAGAGCAAGTAACCACTAGGAAGAATGTGTGCAAAGTGTTCATTATTGAAACTGTCCTACCAATTTGATTTGAAACTGTCTCTTTGCTATTTGTTTCTCAATGAAATTATGGACAAAGGGAAAAAAAGAAATAATACTATTCTAAAGAAAATATCCCATTTAATTTCCTTCGTCCTTTCTTCTCTCTGTCCTCTCTATGTCACTCTCTGTGTCTCTTTGTCTCTCTGTCCCCGTTTCTGTCTCTGTTTCTCTCTCTCTTTCTCTCTCTCTCTTTCCCTCCATCACTCCCTCTCTCCTCCCTCTCTTTGTCAGTGTTGTGGTAGAACCCAAACTTCAAGCATGCTAATTGCATGGCCTAGCACTGAACTAAATCCCCAGACCTTCATTTTATGTTTATAGTGACCTATGAGATAGTTACAAGTACTATCTGATGTTCCAATAAGAGACAGAAGTGGGGCAAAATGAAGAATCAATGACTGAAACAGTATGGATATCAAGGTCAAGGAGAGCCCACTACCAAAGAGGGCACAAAGAATAGAACATCGATCCCCAAGGGACTGATCACTCACAGGTCTTGAAGCCTAGTGGGACTTGAGAAAAAAGACTAACATATAATAAATATATATTCATTATATATTCATGCTGTTCCACAGAGCTTTCTGACTTGAAGGAAATAGTTCATATCTATGCTCTTCAGTATGACAGTCACTGGCCACACGTGGCTTCTGAGTGTTTGAATTGTGGCTAGCATGACTGAGGACCAGAAGTTTGAATTTGCTTCATATATTTTCTAAATGTTTATACTCACCTATGACTGATGATTAGCACACTTGATAACACAGCTGTATAGAATGCCATATCTGCTATCTTATGTCACCAACACTTTAGTCTCCTTTAACATCTTTTCTAAATGAAATGCTGGTGGAATCCCCAGGATCACTAAGATTCTTGTCTATGAGTGAGAAAAACATTGAAATAAAAAATATGTAATATCAAGTAACCATTTTAATAACTTCCTTTGCATTTCCATATTTTTGAAGTGGTTGCCACCCTGTGAACCACTACCAACCTGAAGTGCATTCACAAATTTATGTTGAATTTTTCTTGGTTTTTGTTGTTGCTTATTTCACTTTTTGCAGTACTTGGGGTCGAATTCAGAAACTTACACTTGCCAGGCAGGCACTTACACCACTGAGGTCTCTACCTATCCCTGTTCAATTTATCTTGACTTTCCACCTAACACATTCTTCAAAGAGTGATAGACAAATTTGACACATTTGTAGGAAAATGGATACACCTAGAAAATATAATGTTGAGTGAAATAAACTGGACATATAACCTTAAATATCACATGATATCTCTCATTTGAGTGAGGCAAAGGAAAAACAAAAAGAATGATAAAGAATGAGGAAAAGGAGATGAGGGGATAAATCTCTTGCAATAGGGAGAGAGTCCAAGGAAACAAGGGCAAGGGATGAATAGGAAGGAAATGAGAAATAAGTTGAAAAAAGATATGACATGTTCATAATCTTAATAATTTCAATTAATGTAAACATTGTATGCTATAACAGAGTCTAAAATTAATAATATCAAGAAAAATGAAATAGGGGAAGTAGGGGATACAAACAAACAAGCTGTAGGGCCTCAGAGATAGCTCAGTGGCATACATGCCTGCCTGATAAGCACAAGGTCCTGAGTTTGATCCCTGGTATGAAAATACATAAATTAATTAAAGTAAATTAAAAGAAGCTGTAGCATGTGCATGTAACCACTCCCCAAGATGGTTGTAAACTGCATG
The DNA here is from genome assembly GCF_000260255.1 of Octodon degus. Classification (NCBI taxonomy): domain Eukaryota; kingdom Metazoa; phylum Chordata; class Mammalia; order Rodentia; family Octodontidae; genus Octodon; species Octodon degus. Next base: position 4,461,484 of record NW_004524639.1, read on the forward strand.
AACTGAAAAACATACTAATAAAATTAAAAGGATTCTTAAAAATAAGAGTAGTAGAATTTTTGCATAGTCAAGGAATTGGAACAACTCTACTCTCTGCTTACCTTCCCCCTCAAAATTAGCTCACCATGGCCTGTCTTGTTTACAGAGACAGGTCACCAACAGGGAGTTGTGAATGTTTTTTGTAAAAGGGTCTTGGAAGACTTTGGCCTATGTGCATATGTCCTAGAGAAGTTGTTTGCAGTTACAACCAACTACCTTGTACAGGACTGGGAATTGTTTTTAAAGATAGGAGGAATCATGTACAGGAGTCTCAGCACTGGTGACCACACAATCAGAAGACAGCAGCCTGGAAAATGCCCAGATCACATGAAGTTCAGCCAGTGCCAGATGTGATAGACCCTGTGTTTAGAAACCCCATAGCTACTTTTATTCTATACAGCATGCTTTCCCTTCCTTTTGCTAGACCACCAGCTGTTCCTATGGGCCTCAACTCAAGTTACAACAGCAAAGGTCACTTTAATTCTAGGAAACTGATACCCCTCAACAACTTCATAGCAAATTCCTGAAGAGATGACCTCAATTAGAAACTGTGTCAGTTAAAGTAGACATACTGGGCTTAGTTAGAACAGAATAGTAAACAGCTTCCATTGCATGTGTAAAAGGAATAATTTGAGAAGAGACTTTTCATAGTTGGTTGCTGGGGTTCTGGTTCACAGGGTGTATTTAGAGACACAGCCACATACACAGGGTTATTTGGAGGGCAGTCCTTGTAGGCAGCTAAGTGGCAGGTGTGATCTCAGTGACAGCTGCCTTTAAAATGCGCTTGCCACAAGCCTATATGCATGGAACTTAGCATTTAGCTGCTTAGAATGCTCCTCTTTGTTCACAGAGTCTTAAAAGGTTCCCATGTTATCCTGGACATGTTTTTCTATGCTAAGCATTGAAAGTCATTGAAGCAGTCCTTAGAGGTGTTCTTAGCTCTTCAGTTGTTAGTGCACCATCTCTCACACATTATTATGGGCATCCATTCTGTATGTGGTGAAGTGGCAAGCATGTGACTGCCAAAGTTTCCTTATGTGAGAGTCACTTGAATGGTGGAATTTGAGGGGCCCTGTCACTACAGCACAAGGAATAAGAGAAATTGATAGGATGGGAGAGGGGATTTATTCTTTATTTTTATTAATTTTATTGAGAAAGAAATAGCAATGAGACAGTTTTAAAACAGGTTAGTAGGACAGTTACAATGATTAATACATAGCATATTGTTGTCTTTGTACTAGTTATTCATAGTACAAGATGCAGACACAATATCTTGTCTAAACACTATTAGTACAAATATTTCTTCTCATTGAACTAGAGAAAATAGCTGTATATTTATCCTACTTTGTATATACAGATTTTTTTTTCACTACAAAATGGTCCTTCATTTGTATTCTCTTTTTTGTTTACTTTTGTCAGAGATGGGTATCCAATTGCCATTGAAATATTGTGGGTACTTGAATTTAGCAAAATATTCCAATATAGTCCAGTAGTCCATAATAGTAGTGGGTTATCCGTAGGACTGACAATGTCAGAAGTTGTTGGCTTGAGCCTTTTACAGCTCAGCATATGAATATGGCTTTACTTTTTATACCTCATTTTTATACTTTTCTGCTGGATGGTTAAGACCAAGATAAAGCAAAACCTATGTAACAAGAAATGCAGCTTTTGTATCTGACAAGGTCAGTCAAATTGGAGAGGGGATTTATTCTGACATATATTGGAAGTAGCTATTCTGTTGTACATAAAATATGATTTATGCTCATTCCAGAATCACCTATGGAAAATGAGAATACAACCAAAAACGTGTGTCTCCTAATTAGCCTGTATTAGAAATATAATGTGACTTGGAAGCCAAACATGCCATGGTCTGCTTTCAGGCTAACATAGAATACAGCACATTCTCACTGTATAGGAATGTGGCATACCCTCATGTAACTTGTAGAAAGATATGAAGTGTATTTGTGCATGCAACATAGCAACAGATAAAACACACGCTCTGACAAGCATTCTCTAGGTAGTGTGCTTTCATTAGTTATACAAGCATGGTCATCTTTGAGAGATAGTCTTTGCTACTGATATAAATACAGAGATCTGGTTCAATAAGGGGCCCGGAAGCAAGCAGGTTTCTTTATACCACAAGACTCTACTCTTTGCTACCAAGGTAAGTGGAAATGAGCCAGACTCTAGCATTTAGGGGCATAGGATAAAGCATGGATATAACAGAACCACTGGGCAACATCTCTAGATGTTGTATACAAATGATACAAATGATGGGCTGGAGGAATTCAGAAAATAGCAGTTGATTTAATATGGAAGCTTTTACACACTGTTGGTGCAATCTGACACAAAATAATTATTTGGAAACATTTGGGAAGCCACTAGACTGAGGGCTGGCCTGGTATGATTTTATTAATAGTAATTTTACAAGGCAGTACCAGTCTGTATCATGACTGCAATCCTGGGCAGGGAAGCAGTGTCCAGCAGCCCAGAAAAGCAGCTGCCATTTATTGAGCAACAACTAGCTTCCTCTCATGATGACACTTTATTTAACCAGCTTTTCATTTATGTTTCATTGGCATCTCATTCAATTTGCTTACCCTACATTTCTGCAGATCAGCACACTCTTCACAATCCAGCCAGTACCTTTTTTTTTTTTAGTGAGTTTCTATATTTTACCAGCATGCCAGTACCTTCTAGGACACTCAAAACCAGTCTGCTGAAAGCTGCTTGAGGAAAATATCTGCTATGCTTTGTATCTAGATGACTCCCCCCCAGCCTCATATGCTCATAGGTTGGGCTCTGGGGAGGTGATTGGCTCATACAAGCATGATATTCATCAGTTGAATAGCCCACTGATGAGTTTATGGCTAAATATGATATGGAGAGGTGAAGCCTGATTGCAGGAGGTGGGTCACTGGAGGTGTGACCTGGACCCATCATCCACCCTTCTCACTTGATGTCACCCTGCTTCCTACTGCCCTACATGAACTGATTCTCCTCTGCCATGCCCTGCTGCCATGCTGCCTTGCCTTGGAGCCAGTAGACGATGGATTGAAACTGCTACAAGCTGTGAAACAAAATAAACTTGATCATTAAAATGGGTGTGTCAGGTATTTTGTCCTAGCACAAAGAAATTAACTACAAACATGTGGACAGGACATCAGTTCAGCTAAAACCACTTTATCCTTACTGGTGATTGTACTCTCACCTCTGAATCACAATCATGGGCATAACCTGGGAGGCTCTTGTAAGTACAAGCGCTTGAGCCCCACCGCATGTGTGCTGAATCAGATACACCAGCAATGGAGACCAACATACCACATTAAAAAAAAAAAAAAAAAAAAAA
>NW_004524639.1:4464971-4469818 GCF_000260255.1 Octodon degus
AACTGTAAATTGTACTGTCTTCAGAAAAAAGAAAAACAAACAAACAAAAAGAACTTCTGTATCTATAGTCACAGGCTATTAGTCTGTGGTGATGGTGGTGGTGGTGGTGGTGGTGGTGTGTGTGTGTGTGTGTGTGTGTGTGTGTGATATCTTCCTTTAGGTTTGATATTGGGTAATGTAATCACCAGGAATTGTTCTCTCTTCTATTTATTGGGAGAGTTTGTGAAACATTGATACTGATCCACCTTTGAATTTTTGGCATAATTTCCTAATGTCTTCTGGGACTGAAATTTTCTTTGTGAGACATTTTTCTTTACTAATTCAGCCTCTTTACTTGTAATAGGTATATAGGACTATAGTTTTTTAAGTCAGTTGCAGTATTTCTGTGCCTAAGAACTTTTGTTTCTTCTCAGTTATTCGATTTGCTAACACAGTTTTCTATAGCATTCCCTATACTTTTGCTTTTAAGTAATTAGTAGCGTATTTTATTTATATTAGTCATTTGAGGCCTGTCTCTCTCTCTCTGTCTCTTTTTTAATTCAGTCAAACTAGCTAAAGTTCTATCAATTTTGTTGATAATTTTTAAACTAACTTTTGGTTTCACCGATTTTTCTCTGTCCCTTACTTAATTCATTTATGTCTTCTATAATCTTTATTAATTCATTTTTTATTTCTTTGTATTTAGGCAACTCTTATGCAATTTCTTAAGTTAGAGGTATGGATTATCCTATTTTTAATGTGCTTTGTACAGGGTCTCATTACGTAGCTCGGACTTGTAGTGATCGTACAGTTTTCAGCCTCCCCAGCACTGGGATTACAGGTGTGCACCACCACAACTGGACTCTAGATTTATCCTTTTGAGGTATTTAAAGATACACATTTTATTTGACTACTGGATTAGGCGCACTTCATAGATTCTGGTATGCTGTGTTTTCATGCATATTCATCTGAAAGCACTTTCTAAATTTCTAGCATTTCTTCTTTGACCTGTTGCTTATTTGGTAGCGTGTTGCTTAATTTCAACATATCTGTGAATTTCTCCCAGTTATTTCTATTATGTATTTGTAATTTCATCCACTGATGTTGACATGTGAACATACTTGTACCATTGCAAATGCAGAATGACATCACTTCCTAATCAGCTGGACACTGGTGTCTGCTGATAGTGCTCGTCTTCTCAGCTTACCCACCTCTGGAAGGATGTGGGGCTAAAACGGTAAGAACAAGCCGGGCCAGAAGTGATTAAGGTCGCTTTATCAGTCTGTGGCACATGGCTGATAACTTACACCCTGTGAGTGAACCTGGGTGGTGAAAGAAAGATCCAGTACTTTCTGCCATGTGTCTGGAACATAGCTTCTACAACACAGCATTGTAGAGAATAAGAACCACTGGCAGCCTGTTCCTCCTGAATACAACTCTATATCCAACCAGGAGAAAAAGAACCCTGTTTTCCTAGTTGCACATGTCCAGAGTAGACCTTTCATAACATGGAGAAAGGAGAGAGGCGAGGTAATGGTAGGATGTGGCTCAAAGTCCACAGGCTCTCACTGTTCCTACTGAGGTTCAGAATATTTTCTTGAATGAAAGCTATTCTATTTTCTGTATGCCCTTTCAGTAATTTCCAGGAACTTTGAGTAGTTGATTTTAAAATAACTTTTATCAGTTAAATTGTTTGCCCAAGGAGAGAGTAAGCTGGATTCCTTACTGTGTGTTTCCAGAAGTCCTGTCTCCAAGATCACTTCTCCAAAACTTCTTTTCCTTGTCACTTTTCCTGACTTATGCAAAACAGATGCAGTTAAAGGATGCTGAATAATTCAGGCTTCTTTGAAATGGTTCAGAAATTCACAGATCCAGTGATACAGACAATAATAGCAAAGAGTTGCTTTGTGGACTTGGTGTTTGTCTCTGCATATTTCCTTGTATTTTTGTTTCTCACATAGATCACCAAGGCTCTCCTGCAGGAGGTGAGGGTGTGGAAATGTCTAGCACCAACTGTTTTCTATTTGTTCGTGAAAATGCATAAAAGTGAATACACTTGTTTGGAAACACAGACTACTCTGAGGGGCTGGTATACTTTAGAATTTCATCTACACATTTTTCCAATTACTACATTTACTGTCCAGTTGCCTTATATGATCCCGTGCCTAGGAGCCCAGAGAAATTTGGGATTGAATTGGAAATGTCTTTGGACATGACAAAGAGGAAATTCTCCTCCATTATGAATGGAAGGGATCACTTTAGTGCTCAATGTCTGTTTGGCTACCAAATGTATGGAGTGCCTACAGGGATCACAGCCTTTTGCTGGCTTTTTAACCTTAGGTCGTTCTCTTCCCCTCTAAATAAAAATTGGCCTACAGTGTCTGATAAGGATTCCTTGGTCTGTATACTCACAGACCATGTGAATGAATAAGCTCCTGTGAAATTTCTTGCCCATCTAACCCCCCGTCAATGTGTCTTATGATTCTAATAAAGTGGCCATGAGGATCTACAATTGTAGACTTCCATATAAGTCAGAAATTTTCATCACTCACTGGGATTTACCCTATAGTACTGCAATATGTACTTCTTTCTTATTCCCCAGGATATCAAAGACACAGATTTTATCATGCTGTGTGCCTTTCTAAGACAAACGTGGGAAGGAAATTGTGCCCATCTATTTATACTTTACTTACTTCTGCCCAGTAAACTAATAATAAACAGAATTGGTGATCCTTAATGGTTAACATCCAATGAGACATTCTGAAAAAATGAGTGGCATATAAGTGATTACAAAGTAGAATTAATCCTCCTCTTTCTCTCTTTCTCACTTTCACTGCCTTATCTAGCTTGGTAAGAAATGCAAGCAGTTACCTGCTCCATGTGTAAGCACACATGTGTGAGGCTACATGGGTCAGGACACATAGCAAGCTCTACATGTAAAAACTTAGTATGTCTCCCAGTTGCCTCCCTCCATACTCCTGCAGCCCTACACACACACACACACACACACACACACACACACACACACACACATCACATTTGATAGTGCTACTGCTAGTGACTACGTGTGTAAAACAGGCCTAGGGTCCTTGGAGAAAGCTTTGCAAGCTGCAGTCTTCCCAGTAGCATAACTCTCTACACAGGCATATCTCAAAATCTTGTTTGGGGGTTATTGAGTACTTGCCTGCTTCACTAATAAAGTGAATATCCTGATTTTCCTTTATTTGCCAGTGTACTACATCTATTTTATTTGAGGGAGAATCCAGAAAAGACTGAATCTTAGTTCCTCTCTCCAACTTAGAAAAGCTACTAACAATTCATTCCACAATTCTCTGTGTTGACAACCCCAGTAAATAGTTTAACAAAAGAAGTAAAGAATATATGAGCTTTGAAATATTCAGTCTTCAAGTTCATTGATATTCTTACTTGTGCTCAGATCTCCAATCTTTATCTACTATGTTTTTGTAACATCCAACTCCAAAAAGAATATAACCTCATGATGAGGGCTATTCTTGTCTGAAGAAGACTCTGAGACTACAAACTCTCACCAAAGAATCTTGATCCAACAAAATGCTACATATCTAGTAAATAACCACAGTGAAAGATATAGTCTCATGTAGAAAGTACTAAAAATTGGTGTGGGGGGAAGGTTTGTAGCAGGAAGCACAATAACAATACCAGTGAATGGAAAGGTAAGATTTCACTCAGGTTATATTGATCTCAGGTCTCCAAGGAAACAAGTTGAAATGGGAGTGACAGTGTTGGTGGGGGTGCTTGACCAAAACTATCAATGAGAAATTGGACTGTGACATCACAGCGGAGGAAAGGAAGAATACAAATATAGTTGGAAAATATATATATAGTTGGAGAGCAGGAGATCCCTTAGGGTATTCCTAGTACTACCATGCACTGTTATTAAAGGCAATGGGAAGCTACAATCTAATCAAGGCAGAATGACAAATGGTCCAGAACTTCCAGGAATGAATGATTGGTCATCCCCACTCTCATTACAAAAATCTGTATTAATTCATACTCACTAGAGAAACAGATTTAGTGCAATATATATAAATCCATACTAACATAAAAGATTGGCTTACAGTGGTTGCACACAGAATCAAGTGTGAAAAAATATAAAAGGGCTGTCTGTGCACTGGACAGCTAAAGGACTGAATGGAAGGTCTGGGACTCATTTTACTGCCCGGCTGAGTCTGTGTAAGGAGCCTAAACATCAGTGATAGCAAACTACAGTCTGTGCTACAAGGAAGGAAATGATGTCTCAGATGAAGGTGAAGAACAGAGATTCTCCAAAGAAACAGAAGTGAGCCTTTGTTCTTCAATTCCCTTTTATAACACTCAGACTCCAGTCCTAGCCCAGGCCCGGTGAAGGTATGGGAGAGCTTTGGGCTACCCTGCCACAGCAAGACCTGCCGGTCCAGGCCCAGGCATACTGTAGGTGAAACACTCTTCTGCACCCTTGGGAAGCACACCACAACTTGGCAGCAACCCCCTGCACCCTACCCGCCTAGTGAGAATTTCTGCAGCGTTCTGGAGACCCCCAGATCCAGTAATCGCCGAGGCCCAGTGAGTGTATGGGAGAGCTTGCACTCCCCACTACACCAACTGTCCCCTCCAGAAACAGCTCACTCCTGGCATACAGGCCTAGAGTAAACCACGGCAGCTTCAATCCCTGCAGAGAGACTTGGAGACAGAGCACCCAGCTAGTCCAGGGGAAGAACGTCTTGTCAGAGGGGCACAAAAGGTTCAATCCCAAGAGAGGCAGCAGGAAAGAGCTGAGCACAGGAGCCAGACCCAAAACAAGCACAACTGGATAAGCCAAAACTTTGTAGATCTGCACCTGCATTGCACTA
>NW_004524639.1:4469918-4475338 GCF_000260255.1 Octodon degus
AGAGAGAGACAGAGAGAGAGACAGAGAGAGAGACAGAGAGAGAGACAGAGAGAGAGACAGAGACAGACAGAGAGACAGAGACAGACAGAGAGACAGAGACAGACAGAGAGACAGAGACAGACAGACAGAGAATTTATGTTCTTGATTTTAGTCCCCTCATCACTTTGATTTTAAATAAAGAAGCCTGGGGCACAGTAAAAAACAAAGATACTTAGGCTATTAGAACCTGTTATGTTGTGTCAATATTTCTGATCCCTATTCAGACCTATTAATTAGTCTTAATGTTCTCAGAAATAACATAACTAAATGAATGAATGAAACTTTGAAAGAAAGGAATGGTGGTTTATTTTGCATTCATGTTATATCTCACCACAAAATAATTTTTGGTAATTTTAAAACAAATTGGATGGCAAATTCATACATAGCTTTTTGGGGTAAACTTCAACCCAAACAACAAGTTATGATACCAAGTAAGTGGTTTTAATTTTTTTTTTTTGCTTTTTTAGCAGGATTTCTAGGTGTGATTTTAACATACAACCTAACATGGTTAATTAAACTTATGTCACTGAACAACCAGTCAGTTCAGTGAAAATCAAACTAGTAAAAATAGCATGAAATGAATCAAGTATCAGCTGGATTTATTTAAATAGTCTTGGTTCAGTTGTTTTATAATCTGTCTTAAGCAGTGAGAGAATATCCTACTTAAAGAGATCAAAAAATCTGTTTAGTGAAAATGACTTCACAAAGTCATTGTTTATAAGAAATTATGACATTGTGCTATACCAATATAGAGATGTGCATCGTTTCTTGGCCTTTTGGCTAAGACCAAGTGTAGTATCTGTTCTTATCAGTTTAATATAGAGATGTGTGTTCCCAAAAGCCCTTAGGAAGAAGGTTGTAGTGGTCAATGCATTGCATCAACTTGGCTGGACTGCCTGGGTGGTTCCACATCCTGGACCCTGCCCCAGAGTGGCTCAACACAAAAAGGGTATATAACGGGGTTGAGGAAGGATTCAGCATTCCACTTCTTTGGAGGAATTTCAGTTTTTGCAGTCAGCTTGGACTTCATCTCCTGGCTTTCAGCACAGATTCTTCAGCCTCTGGCTTGGATCCTTCAGCTTTCCATCGCAGATCCTTCAGCCTTCAATTGCAAACCCATTGGCCAACTGATAGAGACTTGCATGGAACAATGCAGTGAGATTCAGACCTCGGGACTCAATCCTTGAGTTCCAGGTGTGCAGATGCCCTCTGGACACTTCCTCATCCAACTCTGCAGCCGGCTGTTGTAAGCCAATCTTGTAATTTCTTATACTTTTGTACACCTTGTGTTATATCTGTTCTTGGTATTATATCTGTTCCTCTAGTAAAACCCTAATACAAAGGTTAACTAGATAACTTAAAAGATCAGCCAATTAAGAATTTACAGCAGTAGAGTTTTTTAAAAATTCAGACACAATCAAATCTGTCATCTGTAAATAAATAAAATGTGGTATATCCAGACAATGATAGCCTAAAATGATAATAGTTTGGCCATTAAAAAGAACGGAGTTACTTATATATGCTACAATGAGGATGATTCTGAAATCATTATTCAGCACCTAGAAACCATACACAAAAAGCCCACATTTCATGATTTCATTTATATGAAATATTAACAGAATTCATAAATCTATAGGAATAGAAATTAGATTATAGGTAGCTTAGGGCTGAGAGTGCTAGTAAACAGATATGAATTAAATCGTACATGGTTTCTGTTAGACATGATAATATTGTAAACCTGAATGTAAATAGAGCTTTTGCAAATGGGAAAGGGATCAAGAATTGGAAGGAGCAGGGAAGAAGGAGAGGGGTAGGGGATGAAAAATAAAGAATTAAGATATAATATGCACATGGACCAACTCCCTGTAATGAATGTAAAAATTACCTGCTGCAGACATATACTCATAAAAAAGGTCTGTAGAAGTTGCAAGACTCTAAAAATGTTAAAAGCCAATGAACTATATGATTTAACAGGTTATATTTCATGGTATATGGATTATTTTTCCATGAAACTGTTACCTTAAACTCTCTATAATTAGGATATTTTAGTAATATCTTGTCCAATTATGTTCTACCTCTCCAAAAGTTAGACAGTCAAATGGAGAAGAAGAGTGTAAGGACTTTAGAGTCATTTGTATTACCCAGGTAGCTAACCAGTATACTTAGCTGCACAATCTTAGAGCAAATCTCCTGTGTGGAAAAAAAAAAAAACACTGCCTAGGCTCTTGCAGGATTCCTCCAAGAATAAGATGAGATGATTTAAATAAAGAAGCTAAATAAATAAAGAAAGAAAGAAAAAAGAAAGAAGCTAACACAGGGTCTTCTCTGAGACTACTTCACCACACCTGGTGCCAAGTGGCAGCGATTTCAGTGATGAGCTCCCAGAAAGGCAATGTGGCTCATTCCAGGCCTCAGAAGCTCCAGAATACATTTAGCTTCAAAAATGACAAGTTTTTTTTTTAAATGACAAGTTTGATAAGAGTATTCAGGCCAAGAAAATTAATGCAAAACTAAATGATGGAGTATGTCGGTGTTGTAAAGAAGTTCTTAAGTGGTGGGTAAAATACAGCAAATATAAACCATTATCAAAATCTAAAAAGTGCATTAAATGTTTACAGAAGACTGTGAAGGACTCTTACCACATAATGTGTAGACCATGTGTCTGTGAACTGGAAGTTTGTGCAAGATGTGTAAAGAAAGAAGACATTGTTGTTCCGTTTAATAATGAACCAGAACACAGTGAAAATGATCAAAGATCCAATCATAGAAGAAGCTGCAAGGGGAATTAAGAAAGAGATAATGACTTAGATTTTGACATTGATTTAGATGATACAGATGATAATCAAGGGGATTAATCGAACATACATTAAAAATCATTTTAGGAATATAAAAAACAAAAAAGGTAACACAGTGCTTGGCACATTTACAGCCACCCAGTGCATGTTTGTGCGCTTCCCACTTTCATGCCTCATGTGGAATTTCTCTTCTGCTCAGATTTCAACCTTGTGAACATGTTTCAAGCTATCACTTCATTCCAGCCCCCCTCGGGAGGTACCACATTAAAATCAAACAAGGCAACCTGAAGTTTTAGCTTTGAATAACAGCTAAAGAAACCTTGACTGTCTGAATCATTACAATGTACTCATGTGTAAGTGGGAAAGACAACAAAAAGATGAAAAATTGCATCTGGAGGACAGCATCAGAGGAGCGCACCTCATTCATAACACGCAGTTTGCAGTTGGCGACACCCCCACAAATGACTAATCTCCAAGAAGAAACTCGATTCCCTCAACGGCAAGGAAAAGAAGTTTAACACAAGCAGCTGTGGTGATAAATCTTCCTATCAGTTGTGGTTATAAGGCTGGAAAATCTTGAGTTAACTGCACCAGTGAATCATGCACATTTATTTCTCCTTGTTTAAATATATTTTCCTTTATTTACATAGAGATGGCTTGTAATAAAGCTACCGTTAAACAATGGTGTCAGAAAACCACAGACAAGAATCCATTTTTTTAGCCTCTGTGACAATAATATAGATGCCAATTCATGGAATGTAGTTTTCCTTTCTCTGCATAAATATTAAAATAATATTTCTACTTGAAGTGCTCAAGATATTGTTACCTTGATCCCAGCCACAGAAAAATAGATTAAGGAGAGGACTTTTTGATTAGATGTGGAAATTTTAAAAAATTATTATTTGTCTAAAAATGTACAGTTTACAGATGACCCCAAATACTTAACGAGGTTAAAAAGAACACAATTCAAACAAAACTATGGAAAATTTTGTGGTGATTTAAAAATTCATAACTTCAGTCTCAAAGTAATATTTCTATCAGGAATATAAAGGAACATGTCCGTACTTTGCAATTGAGTTGCTTAATACAAAGACAGCTTTGGATTTCTGCAGGAGATATAAAATAGTGCAGTGGTGGAAAAAGATACAATTATTATGTTTAGGTAACTAAAAAGTAGTGTTCACGTTCATTTTAATGTGCTTAATGAGAATTTTCAAGAATTGTTACCTTAGCAATGACTCTGGGACAATGAGATCTGATCTTTTTTTATGTGTTTAATACAGTGTCCACAGGGTCTCACTATGTAGATGGGACTCATAGTGATTCTCCTGTTTTCAGACTCCCAAGTGCTGGGATTACAGGTGCGTGTCACCATGCCCAGTCTCGTTCTTCCTCTCAGACCACCCTGGAAGATGGGGCCAACATAGCACAAAGGGGATTGAACCCTGATCCCTGCATCTGCTTAGCAGGCACCTTTAATCTGCTGAGCTATCTCGCCCACCCAAGATCTGAACTTGCAAGAGAAACTTTTATCCAACTAGACATCTTTTCATTCATGCATTCTCTGGCAAGTAGATAGTTAAGCCTTTAAGTAGTGCTATGAAGGATCAAGAAGGTCATTTTGTCCATCATCATTTAAGTATAAGCAAGAAATATATATCATACCTAATGTGTACCTCAAAAGCTATTTATATACATTGTAAAATGATTAACATGGTTAACCTAATATACATATTAACTCACATAATCACTTGTTTACTGTGTTGAGAACATTTTAGATATTATCTTTTGATACATTGCAAATATATACTGTGACATTAATTACACTTATGTTCTAATTAGATCTCCAGAATTTTTTTCCATAATTTATTGAGAAACAAATATCAATGAGATAGTTTCAAATGAAATTGTTATGACAGTTGCAATAATTAACACATTGCATACATTCTTCCTAGTGGTTAATTGCTGTACAAGATAATGATATGATATCCTATTTACAAACACGATTAGAGCAAATCCATCTATTCATTAAGAGAATGTAACTATATATCTATCCCAACCACTTTGAATACACAGATACAAAATGGACATTCATCTGTATCCCCTTTTTTGTTAAGTTCCATCATTTAAATATTATAAGTGTGTAAACTCAGGAAAATATTCTAAAAGAGTTCAGAGGTCCATAATAGTATTGGGTCTTCCGTTTCACTGGCAATGTCAGAAATTGTTTACCTGAGTCTGCTACAGCTCAACATAACACCATGGATTTACTTCTTATAATTCGTTTTTATACTTTTCTGATGGGTGGTTAAGATCAAGGTAAAGGAGGACCTATGCAACAAGAGTTGTAGCTTTTGGGGCTGATAAGGTCAGCAAAATCCCCTCAGGATTTATACTGACATCCTGTACCTCAGAATGTTTGTCAGTGTCAGCCATGTGAATGAGTCACAGCCATTGCTTGGCCAATGTACTCTCTGTGAAAGCCTGAGAAAATGTTTTCTCTCCATGTGGCTCTCCTTAGGCACACTCTACATCATGGATCACTTTCCTCTTTGGCCCCATAATCTCCTTGATCAGAAAATTTGG
>NW_004524639.1:4496692-4497758 GCF_000260255.1 Octodon degus
TGTGAGACAGGGAGACTCGGGATCAGGTGGAATTTTGAACAGGCAATTAGGTCAAGAAGGCTCTGATCTTGTGAATGGATTAATCTATTCTATTAGCAGTTTAATGGGTTATCTTGAGAGTGGTTTTGCTGTAAAAGCTAGATTGACTCTGCCTCTTGTCTGTATTCTGTCTCACCATCTGAAACCCTGAGCTACCTCAGGATTCTACAGAGCCCCCACAAGAAAGAAGGCCCTTACCAGAGGTTGCTTTGTGTCTCTGGAATTCACACAAAACAGAACTGCAGAAAATAAACTCTTTTTATAGGTTATTCAGTTTTACATATTCTGTTATATCCACAGAAAATAGTGTAAGACATTGGTTAACTTTTCAACCTTCAAAATACTTAGAATGCTGTCTCTTGTTGACCAATCTGTTTTTTTTGCTAAAGTACGACTGTTAGTTCAACTGTGAGAATATTTATCATATTTTAAAACAAAAGAATCTTTAACCATTTATAATAAAAAACAAATTTTGACTCTGTATTTATAGAATTCTGTGTAAAGTTAGAAACTGTTTAATTTCAGTTCCATCAGTAACATTCAAATTTAGGTTCCACATATATGTATATGGATATATATAGGTATAGAATACAGACATATAAGTTCTAATTTCTCTACCTTGAACAGAGAAAATATGTGCATTTTCTCAGAAATGATCATAGAGATTTATAGGCTGTGGAATAAGTTAGGGTTTTCTTATAGCTAGTAAAGTGTGAAACCAATCCAAAAGTCCTTCTAGTAGCTGATGAAAGAGACGGTGGTGGTATGGACTATAGTGGTAGTAGCAATGGAGATGGTGAAAAATCTAACACAGAGCCAAAAGTTAATTTGCAAGTAGAAGTCACAGACACAGAGCAGTTCCACGTACACACCCATATGAGAGAGTAGAGGCTGGAAGGAGTAACAGTACCCTGCACCCGAGGAAACACAGCCTAGAGAGACAGAGGGAAAGCCTAAGCAAGACCCAATCCCAGATGAAGACAATTCCTAGGAAAAAAAGGGAGCTATAAGACCCCATGACTGTCAA
>NW_004524639.1:4498193-4500505 GCF_000260255.1 Octodon degus
TTTCTTCTTTCTTTTTTTTTCATTCTTTCCAGCACTTGTTCTCAATCACAATTAATTCCAATTACTTCATAATAGGACCTACTCTTTCTCAAATATCTCACCTCCCTCTCATAGCCCCTCAATTAATTTTTCCAATTTTACTTCTCAGTTTTCATTCTCTCATTCCCCACCTCTACATCTTTACTAGTATAACTAGTAAGCTTTATAGTACTCCAGTTTATGCTAGTTTTTTGGTGGGCTCAGTCCACCCTGAGGGCGGGACTGGGGTGGTATGTGTTGCCAGAGATCAAACTGCAGTCCCCTGTTCCTGCCTAAGCTTGCCTAAGCAGGTGCTGTAGACTGCTGAGCTATCTCCTTGACTCAATATATGCTGTTTCTGTTGAACACCATGCTATCGTTAGTAAAATTAAAGTTGTTCAACTTAGTAGACATATATTATATATCAATAGTACCTCAGTATTTGGCTTGTCTTAGTGTTAATAGTATAATAGATCTCTTTTCTATGGACGGTGTGGTATTTTATCAGCTCATAGGGTTTGTCAATGTTCAGTTTGTATTTAATGTTATAACTGACACTGACTTTATTATTATATCTAAAGTGTCATTGCTGTGGCTGTTATTTGTTTACTTGAGATGCCAAAATCTAAACTGCTTAGGGGTCACTAACAATACTGTGGCACATTCAAGGAGAATTGGGTATTGAGTCAAACATAATGCAACCTCCCATTTCAAGAAAACAGAGGTGGTTGGATCATAAGAGAGGGACAAGGCCACTATTTAGTCATAGCCAGGAAATACCACTGAATAGCAGACATTAACTAAAGAGATCTCCATAGTAGAATCAAAAATTTCCATTATAATAAGTGGACAAACCTCAGTGCGCGCGCGCACACACACACACACACACACACACACACACACACACACACAGTAGAAAAATGACAAACCAAGCCACCAAAATTCCTCCAAAATCTCCCTTTTAAATCTCCTTTAAAACTAATCCATGGGACATCAAATGAAAAGAAATCAAAAACCTCATACCCAAATTACCCAGGATGGTATCAGAGGAGATAAAAAATAGTTCAATGAGGCAGGTGTTAAGATAACAGAACACACAAGTAACAAGATATTGGGCTAATTAAACAAAATCATCACAGACTCTAAGAATACACTGATAAAGACAGAAGAGCTAAACAAAACAATGCAGAACATTTGTGGCCAGCATACGGTAGGACTATAAAGGGTTTTTATAAAAAACTCCAAATAGAAATTCACATGAAAATTTCTATTGAAAGTATGGGCAGCAGAAGTGATCAATGTGAGGACAGAGTCTCAGAACTAGAATACAGGGCTGTTTGCAGTGATCAATAAATGAAGCATCTTTTTTTTAGTTTTATTTTATTGGGAAGCAAATAGCAATGAGACAGTTTCAAAACAGATTAATAGGACACTTTCAATAATTAATACATTGTATATTGCTATCTTCTTTGTGGTTATCCATAGCACAAGATGCAGACATGATATCCTGTCCAAACACTATTAGTACAAATCTTTCTTCTCATTGAATTAAGTGAAATTAGCTATATATCTCTCATAACTATTCTGTATATACAAATATAAAATGGTCCTTCCTTTGTATCCCCTTTTTTTGTTTAGTCTTATCAGAGATGGATATTCCATTGGCATCTAAATACTATAAGTGTTTGAATTCAGCAAAACAATCCAACACAGTCCAGCAGTTCACAATAGTAGTGGGTTATCCACAGAAATTGTTGACATGAACCTTTCACAGCTCAGCATATTAATATGGCTTTACTTCATATATCTCGTTTTTATACTTTTCTGCTGGATAGTTAAGACCAAGATAAAGCAAGACTTATATAACAAGAAATGTAACTTTTGTATCTTATAAAGTCAGTCAACTAGACTCAGGATTTATCCTGTAACCTTATACCACACTTTGTAGATCCTTTGTCAGTCTCAGCCATGTGGATGAGTCACAGCCATTGCTTGAACAGTTTGCTCTCTGTGAAAGCATGAGAGAATGTTTTCTCTCATGTGACTCTCCTCAAGCACACTCTATGTCATTGATCACATTGCTCTGTGG
Source organism: Octodon degus (assembly GCF_000260255.1). Taxonomy (NCBI): domain Eukaryota; kingdom Metazoa; phylum Chordata; class Mammalia; order Rodentia; family Octodontidae; genus Octodon; species Octodon degus. The sequence goes on from NW_004524639.1 coordinate 4,500,301, forward strand.
CCCTATAATCTCCTTGATCAGAAAATTTGGGACACAACTGAGTTACATGATGTTACAATATAGGTTCTCCTCCGTCCTGAGTCTTCACCAACCTTGAAAGGCTAGGGTCAAAATGTTGGCTGCCTTTGCAATCCTTCTACTTCTCTAATTTTTTGTCTGCAAACTTAGGTTGTTAACCCTCCAGAAGAAACCTTATTTCTTAGAT
>NW_004524639.1:4501380-4502549 GCF_000260255.1 Octodon degus
AAACTGATGGAAAAATAAGACACTTTCATGATAAAGAACACCTAAAGAAATTCAGGACCACAAAATCAGCACTTCAAAAAATTCTGAAGCATAGCTGAGAAAGAGGCAATGAACCCAACAATGACAAAGAGTCAAATAGGATGAATATACTATGTAGGGTCAAGAGTTTATTAGAAAGCAAAGATAAGGAAGTGACAAAAGGAAAATAATGGTAAGAATAAATCAATACCCATCAGTAATAAATCTGGATGCAAATGATATCACTTGGCCACTCAAAAGACACACACTAGAAGAATGGAAGAAGAAACAAAATTCAACAGTATGCTGTATATAAAAAACACAGGTAACCCAAAGGGAAACATAGAGTTTACACTTGATCTTAGGCAAAAGGCCGAGAAGTGATGGAAACATAGAGTTTAAAAATCAAAGTTTGGAAAACAATATTTCATTCAACAGGAAGCCCACAAAAGCAAGTGTAGATATCTTATATTCAGAAAAAGTGCTCTTCAAAACAAAACTGATCAAAAGAGGTACAGGAGGTCAGCATATTGGTTAAGGGAACAATAAAACAAGAAGTGCAATATCTAACATATATACACCAAACAATGCTGCACTCATCTTCATAAAATAAGTGCTACTGCAAAAAAAATAAGTGCTACTGGATACAATTGACCTAAAAGGCATAAACACAAAGCGAGGGACCACAATACCCTACTCTCACTAAAAAAAATAGATCAACTAGACACAGGCAAAAAAATATCAAAGTTAAACAAAATTTTCAAACAAATGGAATTAATAGATAAATACAGAGAGTTCCACCCAGTAAGATTATTTACAGCAGCACATGGACTTTCTCCAAAGTAGACCCCATATAAAAGAATAATAAATGAGCCTTAATATAAAAGAATTGAAATTGTACCATGCATGTTATCAGACCACAGCACAACACAGTTAAAAATAAATGACCAAGAGACACAGAAATTATACAAATGCATGGAAACCAAACAATGTATTAAGTAAACAATAGGATACAGAAGAAATCAAGAAATAAATAAGACAATGCCTAGAATTAAATAATAATGCCAGTGCAGTATACCAGAACTCATAGGACATAATGGAGACAATGCTAAAGGAAAATTCATATCTGTGAATTCCTACATTACAAAGTC
>NW_004524639.1:4503719-4504924 GCF_000260255.1 Octodon degus
CAGGAGCAGAGCATCTTGCCAGAGAAGAACAACACATTCACTCACAAGGACAGCAGGAGGAAGGAGCTGAGCAAAGTAGCCAGACGAAAGCAAGGCATAACTGGATAAATCCAAAATTTGTAGATGTCCACCTGAACTTCAGTAGGGGTGAAGGTTATAACTGCATCAAAGGTCTACAACAAACGTTAGAAGACAGTGCTATACAAAATGACAATGAGAAGTAACAAACCGCAATCTCAGAACCCAAGCCCACCCATAACAAGTGCAGAGGACACTAACACACAACAAACTGGGAATCACACAGCTGAAATCAATGAATCAACACCTTCTGAAATAAAGAAACAGGTGCAGAAAGGTATAGAGGAACTCAGATTGGAAATGAAAAAAGAAATCCGTAAATTAATAACATCTACAGTAAAGAACCAAATGCAGAAACTTATGGAGGATATCCAATGCCAAAGCAGAACAAGTGCAGAGGACACTAGCTAAGCTCAAATATAAGAATTAATAGCGTCAATAGTAAATAAGAAACAGCAGAAAGTCACAGAGGAACTCTGAGCAGAATTCTCTTCTACTAGCTCAGCTCACATGTATGAATTAACAGGATTGATAGTAAATAAGCAATAGTAGAAAGTTATAAAGGAACTCTGAGCAGAATTCCTTTCTGAAATAAAAAAAGAATTCTCAGAACTCATAGCATCTCAAGTAAACAAGCAACTACAGAAACATAGGGAGGAAACCCAATCTGAAAAAAACACCACAGTAAAATAATTAATAACTGCTTCTAAAGAAGACATTGATAAAAAAAATAGAGGAGATTAGAAAAATGACAGATTCCATGAATGAACAATACAGGAAAGAAATAGATCACATGAGACAGAGTCAAAGAGATATAGAGGAATTTAAATCTCAATCACAAGGTTGCAAAACCATTTAGGTAAAAGTGAAGAAAGAGTTTCAGATCTTGAAGACGCTGGTGCAGCTGGTGAAAAGGTAAGAAAGGATCTCTTAAAAACAACGAGGATGCAGGAAAAAAAGATCCATCAACTGGAAGATGATGCAAAGATGAACAATGATAGACTAAAAGGCATCAATGAGAAAGAAGGAGTCAATACAAATGACATTAAAAAAATATAGGAAGAAGCAATAGCAGAAAACTTACTAAATATGAGGAAACAATCTGACATTCAGGTAACTGAAGCATA
>NW_004524639.1:4512725-4532031 GCF_000260255.1 Octodon degus
AAAAAAAACCCAATTATTTGCCTCAGATTGCTATTGTTGGATGTGGCTTGATACCAGGAGGCTGTGAAATACTTTTAGTCTAGAGTTCTCCTTCTCTGCCTGTGTGCAAATAAGGAAAATTATCTGGGTTAGTCTGGAGTGTTAGGCAGGGCTGTCAGTGAAAGAGATGGATCACATTTAATACCTTAATTGTTCCTGTTGCTGGGAATGAGGGGATAAGGGAAGTCTGAGTTGTCTTCCAGGCCTCTTACTCTCATAGCCTATGGGCAGTTCCAGATTGCAGGATAAAGTTCTGGAAATCACCAACCGATACTCCTGGAGGCCGCTGGTTAGTATCTGTGTGATTGCACATTCAATCAGTGCAGCTCTGAACAGAGCAGACAGATGGGCCTACAAGTCTGTGAAGGATGAGAGGCCACAAGCCTTCAGCCTTCAACTGTTCTCTGCTGTGGTACTTCAATCTGCCTTTATTCCCACTCAAAACTTCAAAAGGCTGAACTCATTTGCTTTCACATTATACAAGATACATGGGTTTGGGGATTGTGACGTGTGTGTGTGTGTGTGTGTGTGTGTGTGTGTGTGTGTGCGCGCGCATGTGCATGTGCACGTGCGCATGCTTACTGAGGCTGAGTTTCTCCCTATCATTCTGATACTTTCCTAGTCTCAATTCTAGTCTCCCATGAAACAGGCACTGGAGAAATTCCCCACCCTAGAATTTGTTTTTCAATTTCACTGTCACCATTCTCCTCAACCGAAGATGAATCCCAGAAAGGTTGGCTACTGCCTCCCTAAAGAGACATCCCACAGTTATGAAAACTGTGGGGATTTTTTGTTCTCCCATACACCAACCATGGCGAAGGGAGTTAGCTCTTTACATGGCTCCAGCTGGCCATAGTGGCACATGCCCATAATCCCAGTACAATGGGAAGCTGAGGGAACAGGATTCTATGTTTAAGCCCAGCCTATGCAACACAGCAACTTAGTGAGACCCTGTTTCAAAATAAAAAATGATATGGATATATAACTCGGTGAGAATGCCCTGGGTTCAATCCCCAGTGCCACCAACAAAAATTTTAAAGGCTCCTCATGGCAGGTCTGTCTAAATTCAATTCTCACATCTTCTATTGAGACAGAGGCAGAACGAGCTTCCTAAGATGGTTCTCCCTACTGATACTATGTCCACAGGGTAATACTGATATGTCTCCATGCCTGACCATTTGGCTGAGCTCAGGCTATAGATCTATCTGCCTAGCAGCAAAGTCAGCATTCCTAACGGTACATTGAGATTTTCTTTTACTGTCCCACTGAAGAGGACGTTCTCCTCTATTGAGCCACCACTCATTCATGCGAGTGTACATTACTTCTGTTACTGTTCCTTCTAAATATCAATATTTGTGAGTTCTACCTAGTTTCTTGCTCTCCTGATTATTGCATTCTAATAATTTCTTGTCATTTCTCCACCTTCTCATGAGGCCATAATCTGTTGGTTTTAATGAGTATCCTGAAGATTATCAAGTCTCTTAAGTTTTAAAATTTTAATTGAAAATATGCATGATATAACATTCACTGTTCACAATTTGAAGTGTGCAGTTCACTAGTAGTAAAACATTGATATTGTTATATAGTCACTCTGCAAAAATCTTAATCTTCCAAAACTGAAACCATTACCTATTCCACAATAGCTTCCTATTCTTTGCTGTCCCAAGCTTCCAACCTCTACCACTATATTTTCTACATAAACTTGACTCTGCTCGGTACACCCCAGGAGTGGAATCATGATACTTGTCTTTCTTGACTTACTTACTTCACTAAGCATAATGGCCTCAAGCTTCATTCATGTTGTAGCTTGTTATAAGTTCCTTGCTTTTGAAAGCTGAACAATATTGTATTGTATTACATGCCACATTTTTCTTGTCCATGCATCTCTCAATGGCGACTTAAATCACTTCTAGCTTTTAGCTACTATGGATATGCTGCTGTGGACATAGACGTACAAGACTCTCTTCAATACTTTTAACTCAATTGGATAAATACCTGGATGCAAAATTGCTAAATCATGGGGTTGTTTTATTTTTCAATTTTTTTGAGTAAATTCTATACTGCGTTCAATGATTTCTCATTTCTGTCAAGAGTGCACAAGTATTACATTTTCTCTGAATTCTCATTGATATTTGCTATTTTCTGCTTTTTAAAAAAATAGCTGCCATCCTGATAAGCATAAGTAGTTACTTTACTCATTCTTAACTGATCTAACAGATAATTGATTCATCAATACAATAAAAACAACATATACAAAATTTATGATGGGTAATGAACTGAAAACAATTACAAAAATAGATATTTATCCAACAATATTACTACTCACTTGCAATGTGAGTGAACTAAACTTATCAATTAAAAGATAGAAACCGTTAGAATGGACAAAAACACAATCCACTATATGTCATCTAGAAAAAAAAAACACTCTAAAGATAAAGACAAATAGATTAAAAGTAATTGGATGGAGAAAGATATATTTTGCTAACAATAATCAAAAGAATGCTGGGATAGCTATATTAACGTTGACAGAGCAGACTATAGAACAAGAACAATTTTCATCGATAAAAATCCTATGTTACCTAGTGACAGAGGGGTGAATTCTCACAGAAGACATGACAGCGCTGAATGTGTATGCACGTAACAACAGAGCATTAAAATTACATGACACAGAACTGATGGAACTGCACAGAGCAACAGGCAAATCCCCTAGTTTACATGGGAGACTTCAGTGCTACTCCATCAGTAGTTGACAGATGCAGCAGGCAGCAAAAGAAGCACTGAGGATATGCTTGGAATAAGCAATGCCATCAGTCAGTTCCACTAATCAGCATTTATGGAATAATTTGTCCCCAGCCATAGAATACATGTACTTGCAGACTCCATGGCATATTGCTCCAAAATGTAAAACAAATTATATCAAATTCAAAAGAAAGGAAATCATACAAAGGATGGACTCTCACCCCATTGAAAAGGAAGCTTTCTGCTATTATCTTTTTGCTTTGCTTTATGAGAGAATCTTTTTTTCTTTATGCCTTGTATTCTGAAAAACTGCTTTGAAGATAATGGCACACAGTTTATTGACTAGCTATTCACTTACTATTTTGCTACAATTTTTTTACATAAAATAGGTATAGACTCATCACAGTGGGATTAAACAACCTATCAATAATTTTAAAATTCTTACAAAATTGCAAAATACTTCAAGATTGAACAAGTATTTCTAAATAGCAAATGGATCAAAGAACTCTCAAGGAAAGACTTAAAATGTTTTGAGGTAAATGGAAATGAAAATACAACTTAACAAAATTTTTAGACTAAAAAAAGCAATACTGAGATGGACATGTATAGCATAAATGCATAAGTGAAAGGAAAAATCTAAAATAAAAAATCTAAAGCACTTCCCTGGCAAGCACACGACCCTGAGTTCAATCCCTGGTTCAAAAAAAAAATCTAAGCATTCACTTACAGGGCACTCAAAAACAAGAGTGAATTAAATCCAAATAAATAAAATAGGAGCTGGGGAGATAGCTCAGTGGTCTAAGCGCCTGACTGGCAAGCACAAAGACCCAGTTTCCAGCCCCAGTACCACACGACATGCTGCTGTGGCAGCCACTGAAACTGAGCATGGTGGTGCATGCCTGTAATGGCAGCACTGGAGAGGCTGAGACTGGAGGATTACCATGAGTTTGAGTTGCACAGCAAGACCCTGTAACAAATAAATAAATAAATGATTTTTAAAAGGAAAATAAAGTAAGAAAGAAATGAGAAAATTAATAAAAAAAATAGAGACAGGAAAGAAAAGAACAGTACAGGAAGGGAAAGAAACTGCTCAAAAGGAAAGTACAGCTAGGATGGGAGAAAGGAGAAAAGAAAGAAGGGAAAATATATACATACACAAGATGGCTAAGGTAACTGTACTACTCATTTCTATTGGCTTATTAAAATGAACAGGTAATGCCTAATTCTTTGATCAATTTTACATGCCTATGTCTGGTAACTGAACAACTACTTTGAAGATAATGATATGCAATATAATACCACTGTAAATTTCCTATCATCTAGTTTTGAAATTCTGTATTTTTTATTGTTTTATAAATTTTTATTCTTTAAAAATAAATAAACTGTAACTGAAAAAAAAGAAAGAAAATTAAGGTACAAACCAAAGAAATGGGAAACGTATTATTGGAGAAAATCAACAAAACTAAAATTTTGTTCTTTGGAAGAAGTGCCAAAATTGAAAAATTTGTCCGATGCATACAAAATATATACTTCTCATAATAACTAATTAAAAGGGTAATAGACCTTATTTTTTAAAACAACCTGCCTTTTGCTTCCATTCTGTGTTCCCACAATGCAGTGTGGTTGAGCGCCTGCAAGCCTGCGGGGACACTGAGGGGGGACCGGGGCTGAGGCAGCAGGGGAGGACAAGAGCTGTGGTGGGCACGCAGCGTCGCCAGGCAGTGTGGATGTCAGGCTGGATGGATGATCGCGGTGGGGAGGGCGACGGGTGCATTTATGTGGGGAACCTTGTGACAGATGTGCGCGAGAAGGACCTGGAAGGCCTGTTTTACAAGAACAGCTGCATCCATGAGATCGAGCTCAAGAACTGACAGGGCCTCATGCCCTTCACCTTCATGCGCTTCAAGGACCCTTGAGATGCTGAGGATGCAATTTATGGAAGAAACGGTTATGATTATGGCCAGTATCGGCTCCATGTGGAGTTCCCCAGGACTTATGGAGGTCGAGATGGGTGGCCCCATGGTGGCAGGACTGGGCCTCCTACAAGATATGATTTCCAAGTTCTCCTTTCAGGACTTCCTCATCAGGCAGTTGGCAAGATCTGAAAGATCACATGCGAGAATCTGGGCACGTCTGTTATGCAGATGTGCAAAATGATGGAATGGGGATGGTTGAATATCTCAGAAATCAAGATATGGAATATGCCTTGTGTAAATTGCATGACACCAAATTTCGATCTCATGAGGGTGACACTTTCTACATCTGAGTTTATCCTGAGAGAAGCACCAGCTATGGCTACTCTTGGTCTCGGTCTGGATCAAGGGGCTGTGACTCTCCATACCAAAGCAGGGGTTCCCCAAACTACTTGTCTCCTTTCAGGCCCTACTGAGACAGGTGATGGGAGATATGTCTTTATTTTTTAGATGACTTGAGCTGCTCTGTGCTCAGAATCTACATTCCAGATTGATCATTTAGTATTTTAGGAAATTTTTTAAAAAAAATTAAGGAAAAAACTAGGCAAGCACATATTCTACTGAGCTAGCTCCCCGACTACATAATTTCTAGCAGGGCCATATAGCAGTGACATGTTTTAAACTGCAGGCATTGTGGTTTTGGTTCAGAAACAAGTTATATTATTTTTCACCCCTGATTAATGGGGAAAAAAAATCAGTGCTGTGTCTTTGTGGGTTGCTCTGCTATGGAGAACAGGAACTACTGTGACTGAGTTGGCCCATTCTGTTTAGAAATATATTTTAAATGTTTAGTAAAAATAAAATAAAACAGAACCTGTACATTTTCTAGAAGATAGCATACAAGAAAACATAGGTGACCCTTAGTTTGGTAATACTGTTTGAGATACAAGAGTGAAAGCATTATCTGTAAAAGAAAATTTTGATAAATAGCAATTCACTCAAACAAAAGCTAGGTACTTGGGAATGTGCCGCCTTTCTGTAGTACCAGAACTGTGGAGGCTGAGGTGAGAAGATCAAGATGAAGAGGACAGCTTGGGCTGTATAATGAATTTGAGTCAACCTGGAATACATAGAGACACATTAAACACACACCACAACCCCTCCCCACCAAAAAAAAAATCCCAGAAAGACAAATGTGAACTTCTGTTTCGCCAAAGATATTGATTAGAAAATGAAATTGCAATGCACAGACTAGGAGAAAATCTTTGTATTGCACACATCTCTTGAAAGTCTACCATTCAAAATATGTAAAGAACACTTTAAGTGTTCAACATTCAACATTTCTTTGGGTTTCTATATTGTGTGAATCCCTCATGAAACTAAGGACTAAAATTGTTTGTGAATCGAAGTCTCCAGGTCTGTGTCTTCTGAGAAGAATGCATCTAAGTTTTCTAGTTGCTATGTTACCTAACCCCAGTGTAAAATTTCTACCAAACTAATTCTGAGGTGTTGACAATTAATAGGTGTCTTAGTCACTTTCTGATTTCTGAGACACAACATCTGACACCACCAAATTTAAAAAGGAGAAGGTCACTTTGGCACACAGGTTTTACAGGATTCAGCACATAATTTGGTGAGTCCAAGGCAAGAAAGACATGTTGAAAGGGCAGGAAAGAGGAAACCTGCTCAAGTTATTGCTGGCAGGAGTGGGAGGGAGAAAGAGTGCAAGAGCAAGAGCAAGAGCTAAGGCGAGGGCTAGGGAGAGGGTGAGGGTGAGGGTGAGTGAGACAGAGAGAGAGAGAGAGAGAGAGAGAGAGAGAGAGAGAGAGAGAGAGAGGGAATATGCAGGATGTTGGCAAGGAAATACACCCTGACATGTCATGCCCCCAGGCTCCTCTTGACAGAATACTCAAATACAGTCCTAGACCAGATCCAGTGAGTGTGTGGGAGAGCATCCAGCTACCCTGCACCAGCAGGACCTACTACTGAACCCAACCCAGGCTCAGCATGGGTGAGAACCTCTTCCTCCCCCTTGGGACACCCCTCGACACTACACAGCACCTCTCACACCCTGCCCACCAAGTAGGAATTTCTGCCACTTTCCAGGAACCCCAAAACCCAGTCCTAGCCAAGGTCCGGTGAGTGTGTGGGACAGCTTCCTGGTACCCTGCGCCAGTGACACCTAGGAACAGCTTGGGTGAGACATTATTCCACCCCTCTGGGAAGCCCCCCAACACTCCGTAGCACCTCCCCCACACTGCTCGCTGAGTAGGAAATAAATGGAAAAGATAAATTAAAAAAATAAATAAACACTCAGTCTCTCACAGTTAACGTTTTTTCCAGGGCAGTTAGCACAGGGCTGCTCACCAGTATTGAATGGATGAAAGCGGACAGAGGCAGCTTGTTGGGGCTCACTCAGAGGAACATGCTTCAGTAAAGGCAGCAGGGAAAGAGCTCTTCCAAGGGTCAGTCAGTTCCTTCATGGTTTGCTGAAGGGATGATACTGTGGCTTCAGCTACACCCATATCCAGGACCTTCTCCTGATGTCAGGTGAGGATGGTCGGGGATGGGGCTGGGGGAGCAAACTCGATCTGTCATTACCTCTTTATACTCAAGTGAGGAAGATAGCATCCATCTTGTTTTCTTTTTAATAATTTTATTGAGAAACAGTAATGAGACAGTTTCAAATCAAATCGGTAGGACATTTTCAATAATTAAAACACTGCATACATTCTTCCTAGTTGTTAATTGCTGTACAAGATGTGGACATGATATCCTATTTACAAACACCATTGGAACAAATCCCTCTATTCATTTAGAGAATGTAACTATATATCTATCCTAACCACTTTGAATACACAGATAAAAAGTTGATATTAATCTGTATCCCATTTTTTGTTAAGTTCCATTATTTCAATATTATAGGTGTGTAAACTCAGCAAAATATTCTAAAAGAATACAGTAGTCCAGAATAGTATTGGGTCTTTTGCTTGACTGGCAATGTCAGAAATTGTTGACCTGAGTCCTCTATAGCTCAACATAACCGCATGGCTTTACTTCTGATATTTTGTTTCTATACTTTTCTGCTGGATGGTTAAGACCAAGGTAAAGTAAGACCTATGCAACAAAAGTTGTGGCTTTTGGGTCTGATAAGGTCAGTGAAATCCCTCAGGATTTATCCTGAGATCCTGTACCTCAGACTGTAGAACCTTTGTCAGTGTTAGCCATGTGGATGAGTCACAGCCATTGCTTGGCCAATGTGCTCTCTGTGAAAGCCTGAATGAATGTTTTCTCTCCATGTGACTCTCCTTAGGCACACTCTACATCATCTATCACTTTCCTCTTTGGCCCCATAATCTCCTTGATCAGAAAATTTGGGACACTACCGAGTTACATGATGTAACAGTATAAGATCTCAAATGTCCTGAGTCTTAATTGACCTTGGAAGGCTGGGGCCAAAATGTTTGCTTTCCTTGCAGCCCTCCTTTTTCTCCAATTTGGTCTGAAAACTTAGGTTGTTAACCATCCAGAAGACAAGCTTATTGTTATTACCATACAACTTAGGTTGCTAAGCTTAACCTCACTATCTATCTGAATATCAAACATCTTAGGCATAACATGGAATATGTATTTTTTATCAAGTATTGATATGTTGAACTTTAAGTCCCTACAGAATATGATAAAAAATTAAAAATGAGAATATATTTTAAAAATACCATAAAGAATTATATACTTCTTATTTTTACACATAAGTCAGAAAAACTAACCATATACACCCTTGAAGCAGGACAATCCCACAACATTCCTTTTCCTATCTCTTGCCTTCATTCACCACCCCCTTCTTTTTGAACAACCATCTACCTGAGAGACAGCATAGCAGCAACTGGCATTTCATGACAAGCAGCCCCTATTCAGAAGACCAGAATGACAGGCACTCCAAGAATCAAACTACTATTACAGATTACCATCTTCAGTGCAGTTGCTTATTTCACAGGTATCAGTATATATAGTTAGTCAGATTGAGAATCTTTCCAATTAACTGCTGGATTCATAAATCTTCTGGAGATTCTCAGGATCATCGCCTTGCCCATCTTCTACATATAACTGTATGTCTTGACATTGTCATGTTTCCTAGCTCTTCACCTTTCCCTCTCTTGATTAGTTAGTCCTCAAGACCTTGCTTCCCTTTTATTTGTATTATACCTTTGTATTTGTATTTCTTCTTTTGAGTTCTTATGCTAGGGAGACTATAGGATATTTACACATGTGTGTCTGGTTTATTTCACTTATGAGTATATGTTCAAGTGGCATCCACTTCAATATAAAGGCTTTGAGTTTATCATTCTTAATAGCTGAATAATGCTCCATTGTGTAAAAATACCTCTTTTTCAACCATTCCTCATGTGATGGGCATCTTGGTTGTTTCCAAAATTTGGCTATCACAAATTGTGCTGCTATAAACATAGGCACACATATAACACTATGATATCATGTTTTCAGATCCTCCGGGAAAATTCCCAGTAGAGGAATAGCTGGTTTAAATGGGATTTCCAGTCCAACTTTTCTAAGGAGTCTCCACACTGATTTCCATAATATTTGCACCAGTCTACATTCCCACCAGCAGTGGAGAAGGGTTTCTTTTTCCCCACAGCCTCTCCAACATTTGTTGTTGGGTGATTTCTTTATGATAGCCATTCTTTCTGGGGTGAGATGATATCTCAATGTTGTTTTAATTTGCATTTCGCAGATTAGCATCCATCTTGTATGACAGCCATCTTTAATAGATGGAAATATCTTTGGTGCATAAAGGAGCAGCTGTTGTCCCTAGGGCAAGAGGTAGCAGAGGAGACTTTCACATCCATGTCTTCAGGCATCCCACCGAGCACTCTCTCCTTTCCGCCAGCTGCCTCTTCTCAGAGCTCTAGAACTCCACAGGCCAAGGCTTCAGTGGCAGCTCCACAAGGAAGTATCTGTTTAGTCCTAGAAGGTCACTTCCTTATTTTTGAACCTCAGTTTCCTATGTGAACAACTTCCGTGATTTCTATGGATGTTCTGCTGGTTTTAGAGAAAACAGTCCATAGAAATCACTTTGCTGTTTAGCAGAGGCATTTCTGGTTCCCAAACCTTAACTCCTTGCTCTCTCCCCTGATACATAACCCATTTGGAACAAAGATGAACAGAGTACTTTTAGTGGCTGACAAGGATCAGGTACAGAGAGGAGCCTGGCTGCTCGGACTTATATCACTCTGGAACCACACATCCGCATGGGCTTGCTGCATAGATACTTTCTTTCCTGCTGGTTCCTCACGCACCCCAAGGAGGAGCAGGCTTTAAAACACAGACTTTCTGATTTTCGTAGTGAAATGAATGAAAGAACCTTTTGGGAAATAAAGCGATTTCTTTTTAGCTCCACTTGTTTACTTTTCCATAAACTCCCAAGATGGCTTGCATGTTAGCTGTTAATCACACCATCTGTTCAAACAGTACTTCACTAAATGATTTGATTCATACTTTTCTTCTAAAAGAATCTTTTTAAGAACAATGTTTATGTCTCTGTTATCCCTCATTTGGCAGTGTAGCACGAGATGAGCTATTTTAACTTTGCTGTCATTGTAAACACATATTGAATTTCCCATTTCTTAACTGTGCAGAAAACAGGACAACTTCTCTACATGTATTCCACTGGACTCTGGACTTGGTCTGGGGGTGGGGTACAAGCTGTAACCAGACAGAGATTCTATTTTCTAAGAGGGAAAAGAAGATATGGAGTACCAGACACTATTTTTCTCTGAAGTCTTTAATTTAGTTGCTGTGACTAAGTTCCAGCTATATGAAACAATTTATGCCATGCAAGGGAACACGGTGTTCTTAGTGGTTGGAAAGGGTCAGGTATGCTAAGGGGCCTGGACACTCAAACCCTCTCATTAATCAGTAGATAAATTTCTCCTTTAGAGGCACTTATAGGGAACTAAGCCTGGGTCTCTCCAGCCTTTCCATGCCCAAAGCTTGAGTTATAGCAGGCCTGGAGAGGAGCAAATGGGGATAATGGAGATGCACTTATGATTCCCAGCTCTTCTGTGGGCCATCTAACCCCTGCATCTATGTGAGCATTTAAGGATGTCCGGGCAGCAGCAAGATAATGTCCATGGGGGTACCATTATTCTTGCTTTCAAAAATTTTCAGCCCCAGTGAATGTGGAGAAGAGGTATATGTAAGGTTGTAAGTGAACGCAGCCGTAAAGGATATACTGCCTCTGGAAGCCTTCCTAAAGCCTTTCATGATATGCAGCCATCCCATGTGCAACCCCAGTGGTTACTGGTCAGCCATACAAATTTACTATTTTTCCTATAAGAACTTACTTCTTTCCAACTGTGTATACAAGATTGATTCAATGCAATGTGTTAATTATTGAAAGTGTCCTACCAATTTGGTTTGAAACTGTCTCATTGCTATTTGTTTCTCAATAAAATTATGGAAAAAACAAAGGTGCTAGGACTAAGGGTGGGTGACCAGTCCAATGGTTAGCCAATCACCGCTCTAATCCCAATAGCATGCAAACAGTATCAGGGACAGAAAGAGACTGCCTTCTCCCTTCCTTGGTTATTTTTGCCATCTTCTCCTTGGCATAAACCAGCTCTCTTCTGTGATGCCACTGTGTCAAGCCACCTTGCCTTGGAGCCAGCTAACTACAGACTGAATCCTGTAAAAACTGTGAACTAAATAAACCTTTCCCCCCTTAAAAAAAAAAAAAGATTGATTCAGTGTTTGTGAAAGGCATGTGGTCCTCATCTAGTGGAGGGCTTTCAGCCCTGAAAACCAAGTGTCTTGGTTTATATCTATTTGTCCCCTCAAAGCCTCATGCAGTCATGGGGTGGCTTCTGGAGTCTGTGATTGATTCATGATCAATACTGGGATTATGGGTGTGAGTGCCCTGGGGCAGATGCTCTGCATTACAATGTAAGGAGGGGGGAGAGGCTGGCTGGCTACCTGAGCTGCTGCCACTCTCTTTGCTCTTGCTCTTTGCTGCCACTATGAAAGGCTGCTTTCTGCCATGTGCCAGTGTGCCTTGGAGCCTGCTGAGTATGGACTGAAACCTCCACTGACTGTGAGCCAAATAAACCTTTCCTTCCTTCATTTAGGGTGTCAGGTACTTTGTCCCAGCAATGACAGAAGAGTAACTGAGATGCCAAGCAAGAATATCTCATGTAGTGAGAGCCTTCTTCAACTATGCCAAGCCTAGAGATTCAGAGCCTTTTTCATCATTATGTAGATATTGATGTATCAAGTGCATTTGTCCCTGATCCCTATCAGCAAGATAGTAAGTCCACCTGTGAGAGATCTGGAGAAACTGTTTCAGTTTCTTCTCTTTCTTACATCAGTACTAGGCCAACATCCCTGTATTTTGTCATAAGATAACCTAGAGGGGTCATAATCATCTTAGTATTACACAAATCACTGCACAGTCCTCTTATGGTAGTGACACCATGCTAGCTGGAACTGATGAACAGAAAACAGAAAGCACTCTGAATACCTTAATAAGAGGCATGCCAAAGCATTAGAGATAAATCTTATCAAATTCTTTAACATGCCTCATTAGTGATATTATTAGGTGTTTATGGCCTATAACTAAGTCATATATCGGTATCACTCACAACTAAGGAAAGAGTACAATCTTTGGTGGGTTTCTTTGGAATTTGGGAGGAGTAGACACCACATTCAGGTATCGCTGTGCCAATCCACTTATCAGAAAATCTACAGCACTGTCATTTTTATTAGGGTCAAAGAATAAGTACTTCCTATTTTTAATGAGTATGTTTGTATACATATGCATATGTTAGGTAAGTACCTTTTTTTCTTTTGTCTCTTATTCTCTTATGTAGATGAAGAGCATTGATATATCAGTACTGTGAATATTGTATGATAATATTTAGGGTACAGTATATTAAAAAAATAAACTCATTCAAGACTTTATTTTCTCTTCTAGGGAAGAGATTAGTCACTTTTGTAACACAATAAGTGACCTTAGTTTTGTCTTTATTTGGACATTAAGTACAGTTTAAGGAGATGTCTGGGAGTGGCAACTTGACAAGAGGTGTACCTAGGGTAGTTAATATTATGTGTCGATCTAACTGTGCTAGAGATGTGCAGATGGTTGGTGATGTTGTAATTTGGGTTATTTCTGGGAGGATGTTTCCAGAAGAGTCATCATTTGAATCAGTAAACAGAGTAAATATGTGCCAATGTGAACAGCCATCATCAAATCCTGCCAAGGCCTCTGTGCTTCAAAAAGGCATAGAAAAGTTGTAGCCTCGCTTGCTCATTGTCCCGGGACATCCTTCTCGTACCCAGACACAATGGAGATGCTGGTCTCAGTGCTCTGGACTCTGGGTCTTCTGCCAGCCATCTCTCAGGTTCTCAGGGCTTCAGCCTCAGAATGGGAGTTACACCATGGGCTTCTGTGGTGTGCAAGCCTTCAGACTCAGACCAAATTACTCCAGCAACACATTTCATTCTCCAGCTTGAATGAACACGGAGGAACTGCAGTTTGCACAGAATTTCTCAGTCTTCATATTCATGCCATCCAATTCATGTAATAAATCTCATCTTCATATTTCTCTGTATAGCCTAATAGTTAAGCTTCTCTAGAGAGCCCTGCCTGATACTGGCCAGAAAGAAAAAATGACCCTGTAGCAAGTCCAAGCTGATAAAAAGTGTCTAGGGCTGGATGTGTAGCTCAATGGTAGAACACTTGCCTAGCAGGTGTGAGGCCCAAGGCTCAATTCCCAGTACTTAAAAGGAAAAAAAAAAAACAGTTCTGCTGTTCAACTCCTATGATTCAACAGACCCAAGGATTCTGGAAGTGCCAAAATATCTATGGCAGATGGAAATGCTCCAGGTCATTTCTGGCAAGCCATAATTGAAGAATTACAGCACAGACTCCAAGGGCTTTGAAGTAAGGACAACCATCCTTTGCCAAGAGCTATTGCCCAGTAAAGTAAATCCTACTGTACCTAGTCAAGACTCAACATCAGATTATCATAGAACGAGAAACAATTTAACCTGAATTTATTATCCTGAAGTGGCTATTCATAATCTGCCAAATCATAAAAATGGATGCATGCAGCATTCCATCGTGCCATATAAGAACAAAACTAACTATGAAAGACTTCAGTAAACTAAAAAAGAAGGTGGCTCAAACTTGCATTGTGAGCGTTTCACTGCTTTCCCGTTAGCACTTACAAAGTTTCCACTTTTGAGTTGACAAACAAAGAAAAAAAAGGGCTCTGATTTCCATGAAGATGTGCAGAGTATGCTGGAGCTAGCCAGATGTGGAGAGATGGGACACTGCAGACTTCCTACATGAGGCTCTCCCCCAAAGACTGTAAAGAAATACTGCAATTGTTCAGGGCTCTGAATGTTCATTTAATGGTGAAATGGCCTGAATTATGTATCTATTTACAGATAATAGTCATTGGCTTCATTAACTGGTTAGAAACGTGAAAAAAACAGTATTAAAAGATTGATGATTAGTACAGAAATGAGATGCAGATGGGCCTTTTGACCACATGAATCACTCTGATTAATGATGCTTTAACGACTATTATACTAAGTGTTTAGACCTTGATGTTTTCTCTTTCTTGTTGACTTTGGAAACATGGGACCACGTTCATGTGAATGGTCATGAAATAGTCCCCTGTAGCAGACCCATAGAGACTGAGATGTTGCAGTACACCATGAATGAGGCCTTTCAAACCATCCAGACATCAGAGATCAGCCAAGGTGGGCTAGACCAGCAGAATCTCATAGTCAACCGACAAAATTCTGAAAACTAAGCACAACAAGAAGGGCTTCAAGAAGATGCAAGCAAACAAGGCCAAGGCCATGAGTGCACATGCCGAGGCTATCAAGGCCCTTGTCAAGCCCAAGGAGGTCAAGTTCAAGATCATCCCAAAGGGAGTAAACTGCAGGCTCACTCAACTTGCTTATATTGCCCATCCCAAGTTTGGGAAGCACATTCGTGCCCACATTGCCAAGGGTTGCAGGCCTTGCCAGCCAAATACCCAGGCTCCAACTTCTGCTCCAACCCAGGCTCCCAGAGGTGCCCAGGACCCTGTGAAGGCTCCACAGTAAAAGCCTCTTATCTGCTGATATAAAAACAGAAGGACTGGTGTGACCCCTGGGGTGCCATCTGTGGGGGGCTGGTGTCCTGTGCTCTTTGCACAAATAAACCTGAGACAGGAAAAAATTAATAAATAAAGTTAAAAAGCCCCCCCAAAAAAAGACAAAACAAAAAATCTGCTTTGGACACTTCATTCAAAAAAAAACTTGAAAACTGAGATCATTTTTAGAGCATTACTATTTGACCAGTTGATTCCAGTAGAAACAGAAAGTCTAGTAGCCTAATTGCAAAGAGAAAGTGAAATATATGTAGATAAGAATGCCCCTCCAGTGAATGGCACCAAGCTGGGCGTGGTAGAGTACGTTTCCATTCCCAACTACTTGGGAAGCCTGAAGCAGGAAGACTGCTTGAGTCCATGAGTTTGAGGTCAGCCTGTGCAACACAGCAACAGCCAGCCTCAAAAAATAAATTCAATTAATTACTTAAAATGCATGGTACTAGATTAAGAAGATGTTGTGGGAAAATTCTGCACAATATTTAAAATTAATATTATTTCAGTGCTAAAGTTTCAGAGCATAGGCAAAGAAACAGAGCTATTGAGTTCATTTTATAACTTTAAAATCATTTTGCCAAAATGTCACAAAAATAATACAAAAATTATTATCCAAGATCATGCATTGCATTTGGTTATCTGATCTTTTTTTTTTCTCTTGCTTCATCTGAAAGAATTCAGGACCTTTGTGTTTTTTAAGTACACAGAGCAGAATGCTCAGGAGGGCTTCTGGTGCACTACTTTTATACGTCCTGAAAGTTCTCACAATCACTGCTATTCTCATAATGTCTGACTAACATTTGCACTCACATACTTCATTGTATATTAGTTTTTACTTTATATTCTATGGACATTAAAAAAATCATGATTATGTAATATATAGATGAATTTAGGTCTGTTTTCTGGAACATAAATAGTGCACTTGAAATAATATCACTCCACTTAGATACATAATGCCTTTGAACAATGTAAGCCCTTAATTGCTCTTTTTTTTTTTTTTTTGGTGGAACCAGGGATTGAACTCAGGCCCTTGCACTTGCCAGGGAAGTGTTTATTCCACTGAGCCATCTCCCCGGCCCATTTGCTCTTTTTACACAAATAAGAAGGTTCTGAATTTTAAAAATTCAAGTCAGTCATGTTTCCAAATGCCCTCTCAGAGTTTACATGATTAGATTCACTCTATCCCTTTGTGTGTGTGTGGGGGGGGAATCAGGAATGCCACAGAAGTTATTTTGTGTCTTTTTCCTGGCATACTATCAAGAGGTACATGGCATATAGTTTTGTCCCAGTGTTGGCACTGTTAATGTTCAAGTCCCTCTTATGGTAATGCATGCCCACTTTCTCCAACATTAAGTAATTGTTTTCTTGTTTGTATTATTTCTCTTGTATGATATGAATTTCATAAGGAGATACTTCGGGGCAGCACACATATCTTGCTTTTTATGAAATCTCCATTGAGGAGCTCTAAGATAACACTTTCATTGCATTATGATGACTTTTCCACCATGAGGTTTTCTTCTTTCATCACTACTCTATTTGCTTGAGATGGGTAATGATTCCAGTCATCTTGAGGTTTGTTGCACGTATGTATCACATCTTGATCATTTTTAATTCCTCACCTCCTCCCTTCTTTTCCGGAAAACCTTCCTATTCACAATGCACTAAATCATAAAAAGGATCACATGGAGCAGCATTCCATTCCACTCCAGTGTCTACCTCACTGCTTCTTCCCACCACTTCCCTTTTATTTCAGTTTTTTAAGTATTTATATGTTGAGACTCTCATTAGAGAAATTTTGCATTAACTTTCGGTGTCTGTTTTATTTCATTAAATATTATAGCCTCAATGTTGATATACTTTCCTACAAGTCTCAGATTTATCCCTCTTTATAGCTTAGGGGTACCCCACTGTGTATATATACATCTTCTTTATTTATTAATCTGTTGATGGGCATGTAAGCCATTTCCATAATTTAGCTGTTAGGAGTAGTTCTGTTACAAATATGGGTATATGGATATAATTGTAGTATGATGATTTTAGATCCCTTGGGAAGATGCCCAGAAGAGATTTAGCTGGGTGAAATGGGATTTACAGTTTTAGGTTTTTTAAGGAATATCCACAATGATTTCCACAGTAGTTATTGTAGGTTTACAAGGTATGATTTTTTTGAATTTTAAAAATTGATTTCGCTAGCCTGGCCCTACCCCGGGGACATGCTGAGACAGTGATCGAGAATGGGGCATGGTGGCACGTGTCTGTAGTCCCAGCACTTGGGAGGCTATAAACAGGAGCGTCACTACGAGTCTGATCTACACAGTGAAACCCTGTACACCCTGTAAGCCCCGTCCCATATAAAAATAAAAAATTAAAAAATAAAAATTGATTTCATTCATACAAAAGAGTGAAAACTATGGTACAAAAAACTTGCATACACCTTTCAGCAGAACTCTCAAATGGTTATTTTTATCATATTTGTTTTATTATTCTGTCTGTATGTACTTCCATATATATTTGTGTGTGATATTTCTCTGATATATTGAAAAAAAATTGCAGAAAGAGTACTTGTATTTTCCACAAGATAATTCTCTTTCATAATAAAAGCACAGCTATAAAAGTCAACAAATTAAAATACAGTATTTCTAAATTATCTACAGACCTTATTCAAATTTTAATAATTATCTCTGTGGGGAACAGGAGAAAAGAAGGAAAGGAATACACACACACATGCACACACACACACACACATACACACACACAATAGCTAAGATAATTGCACTACTAATTTCTATTACTTCACTGAAAGAAACAATTAGTACATACATTGGTTGATCAATTTTGCATACCTATATTTGGTAATCTGAGCAACTACTTAGAAGATAGCAATATGCAATATAATAGCCATTGCTAATCTCCTGTCATCTTGTTTTGAAATTAAACATTTTATTTTCTTTAAAGTAAAAGAAATATTATTATCTCAATAGTATCTGTTATGGAAAAGGAAATGCTGGAGTTTTTAAAATGTATGAGTTGTACTCAAGTGCCATGTTTCTTTTGTCTCTTAATTTGGGAAAGTTGTTCAATGTTTGTCTTTCCTGGTCTTGATGTGCTTGGGAGTATAGAGCAGTTACTTTGAAGAATCTCTCAATTTGGATTCACTTGACATTTCCTAGCAGTTTTCAGGTTATGTATTTGTACTAAGTGACCAGTTCTCAGTGCATCCTATCAAGAGGCAACATGCGAGGCTGTTCCATCATTAATACAATTAACTTTGTCATTATTTCCTAATTTTTTTTTATTTTTTTGTATTTTAGGACAGGGTCTACAGGGTCTCACTATGTAGATTGGACTCATAGTAATACTCCACTTTACAGTCTCCCAAGAGCTGGGATTACAGGCAGGCACTTCCATGCCCAGTCTCAATCGCTGTCTCAGGGGGCCCTGGAGGCAGGACTGGCATTCTAAATTTTTAAAAACCTTTTAGTTATTTATTTGGTACACAATCCTGCTACACAGCTAGAACTTGTAGTGATCCTCCTGTCTCAGCCACTCCAGTGCTGGGATTACAGGTGTGGCACCATGCCTGGTTTTGGTGGCTGGCGTGATGTGGAGTGGCTCCAGGGCCTGCATGGTATGTGGTACCAGGGATCAAACCCAGTTTTTTGTGTTTGCCAGGCAGGCACTTAGACCCCAGAACTATCTCTCCAGCTCCAACTTTATGATCATTTTGTTAAGCCAGTATCTGCCAGCTTTCTCCAATATGAAATTACAATTTTCTGGGCTGGCGAGATAGCTCAGTGGTCTAAGCATCTGCCTTGCAAGCACAAGGACCTAGATTCCATCCCCAGTACCACAAGCCACACCAGCCCCAGGCATGCTGAGCTGGCCACTGAGACCAGGCATAGTGGCACATGTCTGTAATCCCAGTGCTGGGCAGGTTGAGACAGAAGGCTCACCAGGAGTCCTACTTTCTTAGCAATATCCTGTAACAAATAAATGAAAAATTAAAAAAAAAATTACAATTTTCCTTTTTATGTATTTAGTACAGGATCTACAGGGTCTCACTACAGAGACTGGACTTATAGTGATCCACCTGTTTTTTAGCCTCCAGAGCACCGAGTTTACAGCAAATGACATCATGCGCAGTCTCAATTGCCATCTCAGTATGCCCCAGGGACAGGGCCGGCACAGCAAGCAGGTATTGAACCCAAGGGTTCTGTGTCTGCCTAAACAGGTGTTTTAATCCGCTGAGCTATTTGGCCAGCCCTATAATTTTCCTTTTTATAGTAAATATGTTGTAGGAGACACTTCAAGGCTATAAAATTAATCAACTACTCACAGACTTTTACCTTTATTTTATTTTTAGTTTTAACACGCAACTTTGTTGTTTATTTTTTCATAATTTTATTGAGAAACAAATAGCAATGAGACAGTTTCAAATCAAAT